>NC_044278.2:26938512-27249762 GCF_004027225.2 Strigops habroptila
GATGAAACAAGTAACGGTAAGTCCCACAACAACCCTTTAATTGTTATTTCTGTCTATCCTAGTATTTTAGAGAGAAATTAACATGTGTTTTTTCTTAGTGGTAGGGCCCTCTTTTCATTTGAGGAATAAAAAGTTTCCTAAGTTTTTAATGTAGGTCACACTAAGCTCCTAATGATGCATTCAACCAAGATGCAGCTATTAAGCTTCCCTTTAAAACATTCTCATTTCCTAAGCCAAGAGCCCTGGCTCAGTGCTGTAATTGTAAATTTCAAGTTCCAAAATTAGCAAGTGGTAAAGGTGATTCATTATTCTTTGAGAGAGATCTAATATTGGATGAGAAAACTAACAAGCCCTTTATACTTTGAGCTGATTCGACTGTTTCTACAAAATGCATAGAAAGGGCAATTTTCATTAGATGCCCAGCAAGCATAACTCTCGCTCCATAAGCAAAGATGCTCTGCCCTGCATTAGCATAGAGAGCTGGTGACTTCATCAGATGAGGGACCTTGTTCTGGTTTAAACCTGGCCAGTAACTAAGTACCATGCAGCCATTCAACCAGCTGAAACCAGGACAAACCTCTACCAGATATCTGCAGGGAGAGACTAGTAGAGAGACGCTGCAAGTGCAGGCCTCCCTTGTTAGGACAACATCGGTTAGCTTGCTGAAGTGTCTGGCAGATACCAAAGCTGCTAATTCATGGTAACAGTACAACTTCTCACAGCAAACTTTTTCTTCCTGCCACTGAAATCTTTTAACAATATTTCATTTAAAAGAACAGTTCTTTAGTAGTAGAAGAGGAGAAATCAAGCAAAGAGAAAATTATAGTTTTTTCTTTATATTTAACAATACATTCTGGGAAAAGTTGGTGGGTATGATGGAGGCCTTTTCTTAATCCAGAAATGAGATGAGATTCCCTAATATGAAGTCCTTTCTTCCTCAATAAATAGGCTTCATTAAAACAACAAGGGAAATCCATTAATTTAATGCTTTCCTTACTTGCTGCTTGGCTGCATTCCTTTGCTTTTATCACGAGCAGCAATTCCCCCTCACATCCCCTGCCCTTCAGCCAGCGAGTTTCCACATTACTTTTGTAGGACTTGAGTGCTGTTTAGCATGGATCTAACATCGGTATACCCAGCTTAAAATAATATTTTGCTGGAGTTCAGTAATTGTAGTCAAAGAATTTTTTGTTTTATTTGTATTTCAGGTAATAAAGTACTAATTTTTCCTTTTTATACTTGAGGGGAATTTTAAAAACCTAGGATCAGAACAAGCTAAGCCTTTGTGTTGCTTAGAAGATCTGAGGCCTGCTTAAAAAAAAAAACCCAGCAGTCAAAATCTTCAAGACTCCAAGTCGTACCTGTACTGTCAGAGCTGGAGCTTAGTACAGAGCAGAGAACAGGAGGCAGCCCATAAAGGAACCATTGTAAGGGAAGCAGCAGCACACAATTATGCATTTGTGGAGGACTGACTGTTCTCTCAATTTTTTAATCAAGTTTTGTCTCAAAGAACTATGGTCAAATATCCAAGCTGCACCTTTTCCTTTCAAGTGCATCCTTCACTTGATTCCCAACATAATACATCTTTCTTTGTAGACACTCCATGCTTTGTTTTATTGATGAGATCACCTTCTCTTCTTCCCCTTCACCGCCCCCAATGCCTTGACTTGGGCTGTTTTTTTAATCTACCAGACTGACTTCTGTAGCCATTTTTCTCAGGACTCTTTCTCAACATAAGAAGTGTATAAAAACTAAATAGAACTACATTTTTTAAAAGCTTTTAATTTTTGTGTCTTGACAAATGATTAAGTTTTCTTGGATGCACCTTGGAAGTTACAGAAAAAAAAATAGCAGAAAGGAGGTATAATTGCTTTTTTGCCTTTTTCCAAGTATTTTTTTTCTTCATAAAGCTAATGTGGAAGAAAAAAATGTGATGAGAAAGGTCTACATTCCAAAGGTGCCAAGTGCCAAGGTACCTTCATTATCACAACTTTTAAATTGGTTTATCTGAAACTGATTTTCAATCTCTTTACAAATATTTTTGGGCCACGAGAATGATAAGGGGGCTGGAGCACCTCCCGTATGAAGACAGGCTGAGAAAGTTGGGGCTGTTCAGCCTGGAGAAGAGAAGGCTGCTTGGAGACTTCATAAAAGCCTTCCAGTATCTGAAGGGGGCCTACAAGGATGCTGGGGAGGGACTCTTCATCAGGGACTGTAGTGATAAGACAAGGGGTAATGGTTTTAAACTTAAACAGGGGAAGTTCAGGTTAGATATAAGGAAGAAGTTTTTGCTGTGAGGGTGGTGAGGCACTGGAATGGGTTTCCCAATGAAGTGGTAAATGGTCCATCCCTGGCAGTGTTCAAGGCCAGGCTGGACAGGTTCTTTTCAACCCTAACTATTCTGTGATTCTATGATTCTATGATTTTGTAAATCACAGCCAAGTTTCTATATACTGCCTAATTATGCTACCTAACTACCACCTGTGTTCATTGAAAACTACCAGTTTCCACAAAGAACAAACAATACATTCTCAGTTCATCTTATTCTGTCTTTAACAATAGCCAGAGCACGGAAAGTAAAATTTCAACGATCACTTTTTTAAAGGATAGCCTTTAGAAATACCAATAAACAGAGAGCCTGTTAAACACCGTATGGTGCATCCATGACTATAGCACACTGTAAGCCCAGGCTTATTGGCCATCACCACTCAGGTCAAAATGCTTAGTTAAGCACTCCTCGTTTCTATTGTTGTCGGTATATATTAGGTTAAACATTATGGGTTTAGTTTCAGCAGTAAGAAACCTTAATTAAGAGATAAGAATACTTCTAATTACATTAAGAAGACATACAACGACAGCTACATGTAATTTCTTAATACTTATGGGTTTAATTGATATTATTCATAAGGGTTGGCAATGAAAGCATGAAAGAATTCAGAAGAGTTCATCTGTAGTACAACTAACATGGGCCAGGCTCCTTGCCTGATAAACAGATTGTGCCTGGGAACTGGTATTACTCACTTAACATAGCTTTGTTTAAAAACCTTCCCTTGGTACTCCCACCCCTCCAAGAACAGGCACCTTCTAGCAGGGGGAAAGAAGATGTTACCTTCCTTTTTCTTTTAAATGCATGCTTAATTTCATCATTGTCAGCAAAATACTTAAGCACATGCTGTGCTTTTTTTTTTTTTCCTTTTTTTTTAAATTTATTTTAAAGTGGCCTCTTCTACCTTAACTTTCAGTCAGTCCTTAGTTTATTTTTCAGAAAGGATGGAGATTTATAAATGTTTTAATATTCCTTCGAGTTCAGTCAAAACAGAAACCAGGTTTTTACTTGTGTGCATCTGTCCTGAAAGTAAAAAAAAAAAGCCAAACAAAAAATATACATGAGCTATTCTTTCTGAGGAGCAAGATTTGCAAGACGTATTAACTTTTTCTAGACTAGCTGGCACAGCTGGAGTTAAAAAAATGGCTTCATTTCAGGTTTTCAGCATGCAAGCCCTTCAATTCTGAAACAGGAGCAGGAGTAAGTAAAAGGAATTGTTCAGTTGAGTTTTATTAAGTCAAACATTTAGATGTTAATAGCTAGGGAGCCCACAAATGTTCTGTGGACCTGGGGCTTTGTGTGTGCAGAAGCAGCAGCTATAGTCCTTCTCCCCCACTCTATGAGCAGGATATGCAGTGGGCAGCAAACTGCCAGGAAGGTCAGTAGGAAAAAACCAGGGAGCACTGAGGACTTGTGCTGCTCAAGGGCTGTGCTTTCTTAAGGAAAACCTGCCTTGCTGCAGAGTTGGGGGCTTTGGAGATTAGGGTGTTTTGTTTTGTTGGTTTTGTTTTGTTTGGTTTTTTTATGATGACAAAGGATTTTTTTCCCCCTTCCTATGGCTGGAGGGGCAGATCTTACGCCTTACTTTGAACATTTTACAATAATTTTACAAAGCTGTATGTGGAATCGGTCTGTGTGCACAAAAGAACTCATTCCTCCTTGCCCTCCTTGAGAAAAATGGGTCATCAGGGGGACATACGAGCATCAGGCCAACATGGTTTCCCTGAAAGAAGCAAGCCAACTATGTGGAACCAAAAATTTAGGGACCTCTTGCTAGTTTCACATACGTTGAACTGTAAGTCCTATCTGATCCAGCTGAAATAAATAAAGGTGCAGCCAGCAGGAAAAACCTTAGTTATCACTGGGGCAGGAATAAGCTGGACTATGTTTGTTTCTGAACAAAGCAAACTGTTCTACTAATTGAGCTTAGCTCACTTGGATAATTCAAATTAAACACCAGGCATTCAGGCCTTGATGTTCATATCTCAGTTACAGAAACACAGGAAGAAACTATCTTGATAGTTTGTGTGCAAAGCTACTTATATTACTTGCAAGTATGCATTCATGGTAGCTTTTCTACTTGTAAGAAGAGAGCTCTGAAATATCTCAAAAGCATTTCAAAGACACAAATATAAGCTGTTAATATTGTCTCATTTTGTTTACAAGAGGACAAACAGGGACAAGAAACTTGAAGACCAGGACAGAGAGAAGAGCCTGGAAGAAGCCAGTGACAGCAGGAAACTGAACAAGGGGTTGTTCAAAGGCAGAAGAATTTGTAACTCTAAAGCACATTCTCTTCAGAGCTGAAATACAACGCAGGACTCCTGAAGCTCAGCATGCCTTCACTATCAGTATGTATTTATGAAACTCAGTGGCAAAAGGCATGGTTCACTTCCCTTTAAGGTCTGTGCTAACATCTGTGTTGAACAGTAAAGACAAAAAGCAGAGGTTTCCTCCTCTAGATCTGGAGCTGCTAAATAATTAGTGTGCATGCCTTCAAGCAGCTTATCAAACATTATAGAACAAACCTAACTTACATTTCTTCTGGCTGTAATAGCATTTATTTAAATAGATGTTATTATTCAGGATGTTTTTCTTCAATGCGGGTTAGATATATAACCAAGTGTACAGTAAAATGGTATAATCTGCTTAAATATTCTTGCAGTTACTACATGATCTGTTGTTCAAAATACTCTCAGTTTCAAAAGAGGTACAGGTTCTAGATCTCTAAGAACAGGCATTATAAGAAAGTTTTAAAATATTAAGAAGTAACATTCAATTTTTCAAATATATAATCTGCTTTTTTCCATTTTTATTTCTGCATCCATAGACTATAAATAATAAGGAACACTTGCTACTTTTACTTGTTGCTGCCAAAGTTATGTGGGTGGGTTAGATCATATGTGAAGGAAAGAATATGCAATTGCTTTTCTTAGGACAGAGAGACCTTTTCAGGGAGTTTCCCTTCTCAGGAATAGAGGAGCTATTTCCATTCTAGAAATGGTTGACTTATCCACTTCATGCTGCGTGTATCAACTGGAAACAATTACCTTTTGAAAGAGGAAGTTTTCAATTTTAGTATGAGTGAGCACCATCTGTAATTTAGTGCCTTCAGGCTGCCTTAACTAAAAAGTTCAATAAGTTAAAGCCAGGAAAAGGGAAGAGACAAAAAAAAAGAAACTTCAAATGTTTCCAGCAGAAATGTGCCTTTTAGTCTTTTGTTTGTGCACAGATGATTATGGTTGTAAGAACTGCCTTTTTTTTTTTTTTTCTTTTTTTGCCATTTCTGAGTTTGTTTGAAGTGTCGGTGCTACACCATTGTGAGGATGTAGTCCAGATGTTGTCATTTTGGAGTTCAGGACAGACGATGGATTATCCTCAACACTGTTTATAAACAGAGTGCAAACATTGAGCCAGCATAACCGCCTGGCTTGCCGTTCATTTTGGAAACACTAAAAAAACCCAAAACAATAGTTTCTGGTTCATTCAGAAGAGAGTTCTAGAAACTCTATTTAAAGAAAAATATTTTACATAAGAAAGAAGCCAGAAACATTCACAGAAACATTATGTCCACACACAAAAAAAACTTTCTTTTGTGATCTTCATACAAAGCACTTCAACAACAGGCAAATAGCAAAACATGTCAGTTCTGTTGGAAGAAATATCTTAAAATGGGTTCTTATCTGAATCTTATCCTAGCCAAAGCATATAAACAGACTGTTGGTCTGCAAAGAAGGTCTGGAGATATAAAGAAAACAAACTTTCTGATATGGTTTTCAGTCCTACTGTTTAGGGCAGGACTGGAACTACAGTTTTCATACACACAACATGTTTTTGAAGTATTTTAACACTTTTAATCACCTCCAAAGCCACCAGAGTTAGAAGAATTCTTTTTTTAAATAAATGTGAAAAAATTTACCTGAACAGTATGCAGCCAGTTAAAAGGGCTTTTGTGATTATTTTATGCCTTAATCTTGTTGTATGGTATGTCATTTACATGTGTTTAACAATTAATAATCTATTCAGCCATCAGTTGTCTATTGTTTGTCTTTTCCACTAATTGTTTAAACTTCATCTCTGGATGTCTCGCAAACCACCTTGCCCTCTCCTTTCTTCAAGTACATGTGTACCTTAGCTAAGAAAGTGTGCCAAGTTTTGTAACATCAAGCTTTTGATATTACATGCAAGCATTCTTTACCTGATCTTTCATGAAATTCAACTATTTGGTATTGTTATTTGTGGTGTCATTCTTGGTGAATCAATCAATCATAATATCTACTTTCCAAGTTTTTTTGCTCAGCTACAGACAAAGAGCAGACCCCAACCTTTGCAGATTCAAGGCTGGGGAGGGTGGAACAACAAAGGGCAAACACAGAAGTGATGTGACCCAAGAGCTGCACAGCTGCTGGCTTGCAACCATACCATGTGACACAGAATTGTACACACCAGCTATAAGCAGCACAAAGGGAGAGGACTGTGTCTGGCAGACCTGTACATAATCACAATTACATTAGGTTAAGAACAGCTTCTTTCTTTGCTGTGGAGGGAAGACCTTGGACCACAATTAGGTAGGAAAAGAGACCTTGTAACTTGGGAAAGAAAACAAGCACATGAAAGATAAAGAACTAAACTCTCAGAGGATGATGAAAATATAATATGCAGGACTTCTCTGTTCCTTTTGATTGCACACTATTGTGTGGCATGACATATTCAATTTTCCGGCAGTTTTTCCTGCTATTTGTCTTCATCTTATTATTATGCTTGTACATAATGGTGTTCATCTCATGACGACAGTGACTCATAAAGACAGAGAAAACACCTACACATCAAGACAAAATTTGGTCTTCTGTTGTGGCTTTATGAACACTGATGTTCTCCCTAACATCTCTAAACTTGAGGCCTCTTTCACAGCAGCAGCAAATGTGACAGAATAGGCTCGGGATTCAATGCACAATTCACTCAGGTTCATCCATAGCTTTAGAAAAAGGACAACTGTGCTTCTTGGCAACAGGACAACTGTGCTTCAATCATCCCTCCAAAAGTCCAGAGTTCTAACAATGCACAAGAGAACTTGAGAGAGAGCACTGCTTGCAATAAAAGCACCACAGAAGGTCCCTTGACATAGAACTGCACAAGCTTCACGACAGTCTGCAGCTGGCATTTAGGAAGGAAATGTTGCAAGAGAGGAGTAGGTCAGCCTTGTCAGTGCCAAAACAATTTTTGGCACAGAGATGTCTTGCTTTCTCAGGTGGGCTGCTTCCAAGTTAATGCTTCTTAAGGGAACTAGGGAGTAGCTGAGGATTTCTATAAGAAGCATTAACTTCTTAAATAGAATATGTAAAGATTAATGCACAAGAATGAAAGGAAACTATTTTCAGAAGCATAGTTGATATTTTAATACATTTTGGGTGTCTAGTACCTTAGTTTTCATTAAAATCATGCAACACAGGCATCGAATATTTTTTAAGTCACATCCTACTGGTTTTCAGTGAGAAGGAGTTTCTAAACTTCCAAGTCAGATGTGAAAGAGTATAATATTACAACCTGGACAACACATTGCAGGGCCTACAGTGAACCCTCTCAACTTCCATGGAAGGTGAAAATAAGAGAGCAGCAAAAGATTTTGCATCAGGTGTTTGTTAAGACTCTGAAACATTTTTCTTTCCTGTGCAGTGGCATCACTGCTGACAGTAATCACCTTCAGTTGCCACAACAGATTCTTCAGCTGACAGAAAGAGCAAAGAATTAATTCTCTGATCAAACAGTCTTGAAACAACCAAACAACAATAAAAAACCCTCCAACTAGCCTGCCTTCTTTTATTTGTCCCAACGAGGACTAACATGCTACAGCATATCTAAAAGCAAACTTTAGAAAAAAACAATATGATGAAGAAAGCCCTGTCTTATAAGTCTGCATTGCTACATCATCAAAAGCAGGGCTCAGAACTCAGAAGGGACCAGTCCTTCCAGACAGTCCCTGATATTGAACAAAGGCCAGCTCAGTGAAGTTGGCAAGAAGGATCACAAACTGTGAATGTAAATACTTTGCATCGTAACGTACCATCAGCTGTATCTTCCTCAGCAGGGTTCAGTGTCAAGACCAATAAAAGCATTTTCAAATAACTGACTGTATTATAGCTCACTTAAATAATGAATATGCATTTTGAAATTTAAAAACAAAAGCACTTATGGAATGTTACAGATTTTCCCAAATAAAATACCAGAAAAGCCAGAAAGTGTGGGACAGAAACATTTAGTCTAACACCTTAAAACACACGCACACACAGAGCCTGAGTTGTTACCAAAATAATAAAAGGGAGCAAAAGTAACAGCAGTCTCAAAACCTTGACATTCCTAGGCAAACCAATAGATGTTATACTGAAATGCAATATTATTAGTGAATTATTAATAACTGGGGTCTACATAAACTGAATAAAAAAATTCCCTCTGGCAGTAATGCTGGATTTGCATCTCAAAATTCTGTTAATGCTTTTGAAGCAGCCATGTAGCACAGACTTAAACAATTGGTGGCAGACCTGAATTGTTAAGGAGTTTACATCATGGTCTTTATTAAAAGCTTTGAACAAATCATCTTTCACATAAGCATATAATTAGTTTGGGGAACTCAGGGCTTTCACAACATGTTGTAGCAAAGAGTATAAAAAGATTCAAAGGTTTAGACTGGTAGAGGATGAGTGCATCAGTAGCTACTGAGTATTTTGGTCCAAATACAACTTCTCATTCATAAAGGTCTTACACTATTAGCTATTTAAAGTTGAGGAAAAAAAATCTATACATTAAATACTCTCAACATGCTGGATTTATATATATAATTTCTTAAGAATTTAGTACTAGCCAGGGCTGAAGATATGACACTGAACTAGATAGACCTTTAGTCTGACCCGGTACTGAGCTCTTATGTAAGTTTTAATTTTTGTCTACACAATTTCCTCTTCTCCACCCTCTTCTCTGCATCATTTGTCCATACCCTCTTGCAATTCCATTTGTTTTTAAGTTATGTAAAATGTTTTCGTCACTTACTGTTGTTAGTTATCACTTGAGTACACAATTCTGTTCCAGGCCACAAACTCTTCAGAGAACACAGACTTTCCAAGAGCAATGCTATTTCCTTAATGTCACTGCACTGGGAAGCGGAAAGTGGCCAAGACATCCATTGAAGCTATCCTGTACAATCAGGATGTTTTACTTCCAAGTGTTTCTATTTGCTTTTTGCAACTAATGCATGAGAACATAGACAGTTCCGAAGTCCTGAGTATTTTTTTTTAAAGTACACTATGTTTTTTCAAACTGGCCACATGGTTTTTCTCCCATTAATGAGTACTGGAGCATTGCCATTAGAAATCTTCCTATTCATAAGAATTCCTTTAACAGGCAGCATATAATCAAAATTCCAAAGAAAATTTTAGTAGGAGTGAGGATATGAATAATCCTCTCGCAGACTTTTAAGGTCAGTGAATTTATTGCATGCTTACTGATTAGCTAAGATTCCTAGAAGGCCCAAGTGACAGTTTACAATAAGAGCACTAAGACACAAGTAAACTAAATTCAAAGATGTTAGACTGACATTCAAAAATCTGTTATCTATGTTTTTGACAATTTGACAAGATCAGCTTTAAGAACCATTTTAAAGACAGTGTTGCAGATCATGAACTCTAGAACCTCCTCACAGAGGTTAATCTGGAGATATTTTTGGGAGTACAAAATATCTATTATACTCCTTCTTTTTACCTGTGACTGTTATTAGAGTTCTGTTACGTTTCTACACCAACATATTCCAAAATACTATTTTATTTTTAAAAAAAAAAGCACGCTACTTTTTTATATCTAAGGAAAAAAACATACTGTTTGTGACTAAAATTATCTCACTTTGGGCCATTATATTCAGTTGTAGTTCATGGCTTCTGGGGTTTGTTACTTACAACAAAACAGCCTGAGTCTCAAAGTACAGGTTTTATACTATTTTGGAACACATTCTGTCATTCAATCAGCTTTTCCTTCTGCTTAAGATGCAGACAGTTTCAGCTGTACATATCACTTGCTAAAAAACCCTGCCAGTTTACCTTGTTAAATTAATCTTTCGTTTTTCCAAGGGATGGTTTAAAGATATTAAAGTTATGACTTCATTACACTTTCTGCCAATTAAACGTTTATGAAGAAGAGGAAAATAGAAATCAGCTTCCCTTGGTCCTATTCTAAGCTCTGTCACAGGTTCATTAAGATGAGCCTCATTATCCATACAGTTAAGGGGTAGCCTCATTTACCGATCTATAAATCAAATAATCAGCTACGTACATCAGAAGACTGTTTTGAGAAACTTAATTTCAACTAACAACAGCAACCCACCTACTCAGATTGAGCATCACTTCCTACCTCAGTTTCCCTGATTTTAGGCCATATTCACAGCTACTGAGATAAAAAAACCCTTTTTATGACAAAGGAACTAAGAAAAACAGTAGCTCTTCCTTACCACAAAACATAAAGCTATTAAGAGGGCTAGGGAAGAGATCTACAGTTAATCCTCTGCTAACGCTTCTCACCTGTGGATAATTTTGTGAGCAGGGTCCAGGTAACACCCTCACAGGCCACCAGTGGCAAAACATAAAGCAGAAGACTAACCTGGATATTACCTTCTGCTCCTGATTTATCCTTTTTTTTCCCCCAGTCTCACTCCCATACTAACAACCCCTAGCAGATGCAGTTCTAGCCTCTCTCATTCTTAAAAATCATCAGTTTCAGTATCTCAGCTTCACAATGGAATCGCCCAGAAAGAAAAGGACCCAAACACATTCTCCTTTCCGACCTCCAATCCTGCAAACTTTTTCCCACTCCTGTCTCTTCCTCACACCTCTTCCATGTAAATTAGGCCATCTCCTGGCTCATAAAACCTTTTCGCATAAGTTATTGGCTCTGATCCATTGTGGCTGACAGATGTTTGGTCTCAAGGCTTAGCGTAAGATTAAACTCATCTAGTCATGTGAGAAAGAATCAGATGAGCTCCAAACTTTGTCAAAGGTGAGTTCATCCAGGAACAATAGTTAATGTGCTTTTGATACAACTGTCTATAAAAAGAGCTGTGCAATTATAACATTGTTCTAAAATGCCAAATTATATCTAAAATTTAGTACATATATTAGAATGTCCAAATTTTTGGGAAAGTCAGATTTTGCAGAGCTGCTATATCACCTAGGGAAATCAAGAATTTCACTGAAAATTTATTTGAATTTATTTTTTCCTGTCTTTCCCCTTCCTGTGCTTATTAAGTATTCTCACAGGTACTGTAACACTTTGAAACTAGGTTCTTCCCAGAACACAATAACAAGTATTGTTTTTGAGTAAAGCAGTGAAACATATAAGCCTTAGATTTTCTTGCCACCTAATGTTCTTCAGTTATTTGGCTGATGTATAAAACTGAACAACAATGTCAATAAGCAGAGATATCTCTTTCTCCAATGATGTCTTAAAAACAAAAAGTAACATAATTTTTTAAAAAGGTGATCTATACCCTACAGGTGCAGTTCTGTACTCCCTGTGACATGAGGTACAGAACCTAATTTGTGGAAAGGTGGACTGTCTCTGCTGGGCTCAGCATGTCCCAGGGGTAAATTCTGCATGTCTTTTATTTCCACTTATGGGTCATTTCATTCCCTTCTGAGACATCTAATTCCCCTTCACATGGGTAAAGATCCTGGGAAACCAACACGGTTTCTGAATTCAGTACCGGTGTTAAGCAGTTACAGGTTCATTCCTGTAATGCCAAACACTAAGCCTCTCTCTGCATCTAGCCTTTATTATCTTGTTGAAACCCCTACATGAAAATAATTCTGCTGAATTGATTGGCAAAAGCTGATGATGGACTGATATGAAGTCAATAGTAGGTAGATAACAGCTATCCATCTTCAGTGTGGAGTGACAACATGATATTAAGGGAGAGGTCACATTGGAGGTAAAAGGCATAAATAAATATGGATTAAATTAATTAAAATGTTCAGGAAAGTGTATGTTCTTTTTCTTTCTTGATCTACTTAGGTTTACTGGCAAGCTTACAGCAAAATGAGTTTATATTGTTATAATCAGTAGTGAAATTAATGTTATTAAGCATCATTTTAGGTATTTAATTAACATCATGTGCCTTTCAAAGAAAGCTTTGGAGTGCATTCAAACAACCTGAATTTTTTGGAAGATATAAATAGAACAAGAGAATGCCACTTTGCCTTTGAAAGAAGGTTTTAATTGATTTTCTAAACTGTAATATGGTAAGTAAAGTGAAAATGAAAATTAATTGGAATACTTTTTTTCCATTGAAACTTTGTAGTAATTTTATCTGATGCTCATGACCAAAGATTATTATTAAGGTTGAAGTAATATTTCAAAGAAAAGGATATGGGAATGGAGGGGAGTGTGAAGGAGAGGAGAAACAAGGCAGGGATGTGAGGTTAAAATACCTGTCTGAAAATGTTCAGGTCAATATAGTTTAACACTATTTGTTTTCCAGAATTTGAAGAGCATATAAATATGGGGCAAAACAAGAACTGCTGAATATGTAATTAGTCTTAGCATTGTGCTGACCAGTATCGCTAGGCATGTTGTATTCTTCCGTGACTGCTAAAGCTATAAGACAGCACATTTGAAACTCTGGAGTAAGACTTTTCTCACCATTTTCTCATACATAAAGGTGACCAAAGTCTCATATTGTCAGAATATAAATCTTTCATGAGTAAAGACAGAATAAACCCATTCTGAACAGGATACACTCTCATTGCTGCTTGCTAGTTGCACAGTATGGATGACATGCTTTGGAAGATGAGTAATATGTGTACATAAACACATAGATGCATGTGTATATACATTTGTATATATGAAGATCAGGAATTCATTAACTTTTACCTCAAAAATATTTTAATGTTGAAAAGGTTTTCTATTGTAATTTTTTTTGTATATGAGAAAGCTTTGAAAATGTGGGTCTGACTCACACTTTCCTAAAAAAAGTTGTAGATATTGTAAGGTATGGCTGCTTCCTCAGGACTTGGTAGACTTGTAAAGATCCAGCCCTGGCTGTCCTGCCTGAAGACACTGTCTTGTCCATGTGTCCAACCAGGCAGGAGCAGGCTTTCTTTCTGTTCATGCTGGTCTCTCACCTAGACACCAGCTTTAATCCAGCCTGTTCAAATCAAGTGTGGGTCCAGCCTAGAGACCAAGCTTCTGCATTTTGACTGTTGCAGTTCACAGTTGGATATTTCAGCACAAACCCATCTTTATCCATGGTGGAAATGATCTATTTTGCATTTTTGATTACAACCTCTACAGTGGGGGGAATCAATCTTCAGCTAAGGAGCGCAGTGGCCAGAAATTACTTAAATAGGCACAGCGAGAATTATCTGGAGTAACAACTTCAAGAGAAGTGAGCTACACAATTGCTGGAGAGCAATTTTTACATTATGAGCTTTATGTTCCTAAATGCTTGTATATAAGTTTATACAAAATAGGGGACACTGCCATGGCCACTGTGACTGTGGTTTGTTTTGATACTGGTTTTGCTGAAGCAGCATGTATGTGCACACCTCTTGCAGAGAAGCCATGCCTCTAGGATCAGCTCTGCCAGTCATATCAGATCATCTGGCACAAGAGCAGAGTATTTGAGCTGTGATCTTGCTTCATCCACAAACTTGATATGTTGACAGGAATTATCATGTTAGGGAAGCAGGCAACAAAATCATAAATCTTGCCTTGCAGAACAAACTACATGCCTTAGGAAGACTTTGTGACCTGTCTTTCTGCCATATAGGATCCTATGTTTGGTCAAAACATGTACTTAGAACAGATGCCTGCATATTATAGTCTTTTCCCCACCCTGTTTCTTGAACGTTTTGATAGATGGTAATTTTTTTCTCATCACTTAATTTAGAGTGGGAAAGAGGTGAAAGGTGACTGTATTATTTTATTTGCAATTTCAGACCAGTTTTAATGCTGATGAATTTGACAGGAGGGCATATAACAGCAATATAATAGATAAACTTTTTTTTTTCCCCATGTTTTATATGAACTAACACACTTCTGAGGCTGCTAATCCAGGTATGACTGCCATTTCTAGGTCTAAACAAGTATACTGCTGCAGAACTCAAAAGTGTCTGGTGTTTATGAGCAACCTATATATGGCTTTTCACACTGGTTTTTTTTCACAAGAAAAAAGATAACATTTTTTTGCAGATAAAGATGTTTCTGCAAACACTGAACTATTTGATGGACCTGATGTTTCCAGCCTTTTAATCCATTAAAAGCCAGTAGCAGGTCATTGCCATGGCATTGTGTATGCACATCAGTTATTGTAATGAATAAAATTTAAAAATGCTAAATGTTTTCCTCTTCTCTTTTAAGTTTTAATGGTGAGCACAGAAAAGCCAACGATCACTGCACACACAAGCTGCCTGATAAGTCTGGAAATTGCAGAAAAGGTACAACTGAAGTTTCTCCTGCTGCTTTTGCTCTTTGTGATCAGAAAATTATTTTAATTTGTCAAGGTGCTATGGCAACATATTGCAGATGCTTCTAACCCATTTTTGCAGTAAAATACTCACCTTCTAAATTATGATATTTATATGTGGGTATAAAGAATATTGGCATAGTTTCCTCAAAAATTTCTGAACCTTGGTAGAAGCTGTGGTTTTGTTCATGTTAATGAACTCTTCCAGTTCCGTAATTACCATTCACCTAATATTTTCTATTGCAGAAGAGAGGAAACAACGATTCTATCATTATCTGTTCACCAAACTACTGTTCTCACTTGGAATGACTTTTAATACATTGTTGAAAAAGAAAATATTACAGCGAACTCCCAAAGATTATTCTGCTGTAAACAATTGTTCAGCATTGAAAAAATCCCACTTCATTTTTTTAAATATGAGCATTCTTAATGTATGGCTGAGTTCGTTAGGGCTAGTTTCCCAGTTAATCTCCAATCTTGCACCACCTCATTTACCTCCATACAGGCCAAGTGATGTCAGTTGGAAGCAGACCAAACACAAGAGTGGAGCTTTATGAATTCTGATCTGGGATTGAAGCTGTTATTTTACTTATAGTTTTCAAAATTTGCATATACTACTTTTCCACTCTAATGTAAGTAAGATTTCAGTCACAATGGATAAAACAAAACTCGCATTTAAATTCAGGGCCTTCTACAGACCACAGTTCTGTTGAGGCTGACATAAGAACATATCAAATCTTAAACGTCGCCTCTAATTCAAGTCTCTCTTCCTCCCCAGTTTCACTTTATTTTAATGGAGTATTTAATGTTAAATTTTAGAGACTATTGGTTAAAACTAATTCTGTCGCTTTACTGCAATATGAGTTTCATTGTTAATGCTGACATAAATATATGAGAAACAAAAATACTGTGAAAATGTATATTGCTGTTTACATTACTTACAAGGATCTTTGAGAAATTGCTATCTTCTTGACTAGTCACATATTGTATGGATGCATCCTTCTTTAACATAACTGGACACAGTCATGCCACATTCTGTTGATAATACAATGCAGGGTATGGAGAAAACCCAACCTATTTAAAAAAGATTTGCACCGATTCACACATACAGACACAGTACATTTCCTTCATCCACTCATTCGTGATAACTGTTTTTTAACATGCAGTCGAAGAATCTCCTTAGCTGATCATTTATAATTTATGATCTACCCCTGCAAGTTTTCTTTGTTTTTTTAGAATAATCACATATAAGAGCAATCCATAATTAACATATATAAAGACATATATTATGGGTGATAGAAACAGAAGCTTCTTTATCTACAATTTTAGCTGTAAGGATCTCAATCCTACCACTAGTAAGGAGCTCAAGCGGAAGTAGAAGACAAAATGTTTTCGTTCTTTCCTCCTAATGAACAAGAATTAAAAAAATGAAGTACAACATCTATACGCTATTGGTAATCAAAATAGTACATAATGCTTACGCATAAAGAAGACAAATTCATCTTTCTTCAGCAAAATTACTACAGCATGTATCCACTCCTAACTATGCTACTGCTGTTGCATTCATCACAGAACACCACTAAATCCCAAATTCTTATGAAAATACATTTTCAAGTTGCATTTTTTATCAATTCAACATTACAGAATTTGCTTAAACCATGCAAGCTGCAGCTCTTTAAGTTTTGCTCAAATAGAAGATGCCAAATTAGCCAAAGAAATTACTAGAGGCACTAGAGTGTGTGTGGAGTCATCTATTATATCATGCTATCGTGCTTGCAGTCCAGCTGAGAATAAAGATAAAAGCTGTTGGTAAAATGGATGAGGCAAACTAAATGTCCATAGAAAACAGATGTAATCCTTTACATCCATGATTGTGATAGCACTAATATTGTCCATAAATCACACATATGATATATTAATAAGGGAAATCCTTTGTTGATGATTATAACAGATTAATTAATTAGGAGCAAGTGAACTAGCAAGGTGAATGAAGCACCACTAAAACAAAGCTACAAATCAATGATAGAATTTGAATTATTACTCCTCTTTGTACAACAAACAACAGCTGTTCCTGCCAAGAAGGATAAAAAAAATAGGTATTAAACAATGTCAAGACATAGCTGCAATTCAGATTAAGATGGATGGTAGGTGTTCAAAATACAGAAATTTGCCATAAAGAATGGAGTTTAACAGCATTCTTTGCTCAAAGGTGAAAAAAAGAGGGAAAAAAAGATTCTGAAAGATAACAGCGAATGATATGCTAGAAGTTTTATTTTTTGTAGCATCTTTCAGAATCTCAGAAGAGCTTAATGAATACTAACTATATGGCTCCTTATGCAGCATTGGAAAGCTTGAAGACATATAGGTTCTACCAATACACATGTAGACCAGACTAAGCATTGTTACTGAATGGATTCTATGTCCTCTACACAGTGGTGGTGGTGTGAAGAAATACAGACAAGTAAAATTAGATAAAGTGACTCTCACGTGGCAGATGACATCTGTGCTGATGGCAGGAACTAAGGTTTTCAGGAGCCAGTTTCAGAACAGGAAGAAATGCACTTTTTATCTCATGTTATCTTCTGTGGACAGTTGCCCTAGAAAAGTGCCCTAGCCCAGGCAGTGGGCTCGCAGTGGACATCAGCAACAGCGTGACAACATAAGGTCCACACCATTATGTCTTATATCTCAGCACCATGGCTGGCTCTACCCATTTGCATCTCCCTGACAGCCCACATCGCATGCATTCTGTGGTCCCATTAGAGGTGTTGGTACAAGAGCTCATTCCCAGCACTGTCTCTCAGCCTCTGCCAGGTGACTACTGTACAGAGAGACCAACTCTGCTGATGTAGTTGGGGATGTGGATGAGGCTTCCTCCTTAGGGTCTTTTCATCCTATGAGTTATTCTAAATATTATCCTGATGGGAGGTGGTGTACTGCCCAATAACATTAAAGTATGTGAATTCCATAATTTCTTACTTGATAAAGCCTGACAAGAACTAGCTCTATTGTTGATATTGTGTTAGGAATCCTTGGATTGGTGTTGCTGCCCCAGACTGGACCTGTTAGTCATATATATTGGTATAAATCCAGTAATGCAAGGATGTTAGATTATTAATTATATCTTCCTTCCAACTTCAGTTCATGTTTCTGTGAAAAAGAAAAAATAAAATAACAGCAGGTATTGGTGGGGTCATATTGTGGCCAACAGAAATAACAGCAGTTTTACTTTGAAGGAAAGGGTAATGGAGCTTTTCAGTAATAGGCGGTTCCACCTGATGCAGGCAGTACTGCCACATTCTTGAGAGATTGCTCTTCGGAGGCTGGAACCGCATAGAAATGGATAGTTACAAAATCACAGAATGGTTAAGGTTGGAAGGAACCACTGGGGGACATTTAGTCTAACCTTCCTGCTCAAGCACTGTCACCTAGAGCATGTTACTCAGGATTGTGTCCAGATGGCTCTTGAATATTTCCAGGGAAGGAGACTCCACAAACTCTCTGGGCAACTTATTCACCCTCACAGTAAAGAAGTTCTTCCTCATGTTCAGGTTGAACTTCCTATGGTTTAATTTATGCTCATTGCCTATCATCCTATTACTTGGCACCACCAAGAAGAGTCTGGCCCCATCCTCTAGACACCTTCCCTTCAGATACTTACATACATTGGTCAGATACCCCCGAGCCTTCTCTTCTCTAGGCTGAACAGGCCCAGCTCTGTCAGCTTTTCCTCACAGGGCAGATGCTCCAGACCCTTAATCATTCTAGCAGCCCTTCACTGGGCTTGCTCCAGGAGCTCCACGTCTCTCTTGTAGTGTGGAGCCCAAAGCTGGACAGAGTACTCCAGATGAGGCCTCACCAGGGCTGAGTAGAGAGGGATGATTACCTCCGTTGAGCTGCTGGCAATGTTCGTCCTAACACAGCCCAGGATACCATGGGCCTTCTTGGCCACAAGAGCACATGGCTGGCTCATGGACAACTTGTTGTCGACAAGGAGCCCACGTCCTTCTCCACAGAGCTGCCTTCCAGCAGGTCAGCCCCCAGCCTGTATTAGTGCATGGGATTATTCCTCCCCAGGTGTAGGGCCCTGATCTTGTCTTTGTTGAATGTCAAAAGGTTCCTCTCTGCCCATCTCTCCAGCCTGTCTAGATCCTTCTGAACGGCGGCACAGCACTCTGGGGTATCAGCCACTTCTCCCAGTTTTGTATCATTAGCAAACTTGCTGAGGAGGCACCCTGTCCCTTCATCCAAATAACTGATGAGTAAGTTAAGCAATACTGGACCCAGTATTGACCCTTAGGGGACACCACTAGTTACAGGTCTCCAACTAGACTCTGTGCCACTGATCACAACCCTCCAACCTCTGCCATTCAGACAGTTCTCAATTCACCTTACTGTCTACTCATCCATTCCACATAATAATTGTAAGCCTGATTACAAAAGATTTTAAGGAGTTTTACTCTCCCCTCCAAAAAGCAAAAACACCAAGGAGCCAAAACCTTCCAACTTCATCCATATCCGTATCTATATCCGTATCTATACACACATACATTTGCCTTATTTTATGTCAATACAAACTAAGTTTGAAAGATCAAATGACTGGTCTGTGTTCATTTCATTAGTCACTAGCAGAAACAGTATAGTTATATGGGATATTCACACTTCTGGGCCTCTACTCTGAATGCCAGAAGTACTTGGGTCTGTCACCTTAGCACAAATTCAGGATGTTGTCACCTCCAGTGACTTTCTGGAGGTTCTTGAAGTTACACAATTACAGATGACAAGAGTCATAGTGTCACATAACCCCCCCATCAACTTTTATTATTATTTGTATACTCTGTATCTTCACTTGTAAAGTTCAGTGGTTTCTGAAAACAGCCAACAGTCAGTAGGGACCTGTCAATAAAAATCTTGCTATTAGTCCTTTAAGTCAATGCAATAAATAAAGAATTTCTTGGCAACTGCTCAGTAGAAAATGAAAAAGGTGTATAAGACTTTCCTTTAGATAAAGGAAAGATATGTGTTTTAGATATACAGGACATAGGGATTTTGAGTTTTGATCTCGAAGATAACACTTTCTATATGTAATGACAATCTTCTTTAGGATTCAAGGAGATAAACACTGGAGAGAGTTTTCAGCATGCCTTAAGGGTAGCACTCCCTGAAATAAGAAATAAAGTGTCTATCGTATTTTCCAGGCTAAATATTTTTCAAAACTAGAGGAAAATCTCCTTTAGCCTCTGCCTTCCAAATGCTGTGTTCACAAGTAAAATCTATCCAGTTTCGTTTCTCTCTGTCTTAAAAGTACTCAAATTCTGCCATCTTTACTTAGGATGAAGTGCAGCTTACTTCATTAATAGTGCCAGTTAGTTTCCATAGAGTGAAATACAAGTAAGACAGATTATATTGCCTGTCCTCAGCTGCACTTTCCTCTGTAACTTTTTTTCCTTTTTTGAAATGCAAGGTGTAAATGCAAAACAATTGCTGAATGGGCTATTTCATATCCTAACAAAACATAACTAGTGACAGTCAAGTTTTATGGTATAAAAGGAAAATAAATAAAAGAAGCATGCAGTACTTGGAATGGATGGAACTATTGAGACAGAGAAAGGAAATTATCCTTTAAGGATCTACCAAGTGGACTGCTATTCTATAAGTATTTCATAATATTTCTGGGGAGAAAGAAAGTTACATTTTTCCAGTCATTTTACTGGCATGTTATCTTTCCAATGAAATTTTAATAACAAATGTAGTCCCTTCAATATGTTACAGTTAATTCCATTGGCACATGTAATTCCGATTTTAAATCCAATGTCCTCTAACAAGATTTTTAATTAACTTATTATTTTTAAAATAATTAATTTTTAATAAATCAATTATATTAATTAATTAAATCTACTTATGGGAAACTGAGAGGACCAACAGTTCAGATCATAAATTTAAGTCATCAACTTCGATGCAATGACAGCAATTTACATCACTGATAGTTGTGTCCATGTTATTCATTACTCCATTCTATGTGGTTGGAAAAAGGGGATGTTTCCCAATTGCCCAATGTTTTAGTAGCCTCCCTTCTATATATTTTTTTGAGGTTTCCAAAAGTCTTCAGATTTAGCTGCCAAAAATTGGCAGACTTCCTTCTGAGAAGTCAGTATCTATTTCTGGTCTTAGTCCAACTTTCTGTCAGCAGGAATGCTATTGAGAAAGGCTGCTGAAGGCAAGAGAGATATTAAATATCTAGAATTTTGATTATATGGACATTTCCACTTGAGGCAGTTCAAAATATTTGTAGCCATAGGGTGGAATGCTGTTATAGATTAAAAGCTGATTAAGTCATGTGAAAAACAGAGAACAAATAGCCAGCTTTCAAAATGGAAAGAGTTTAGAATGGAGGTGTTCCAAGCTCCAACACAGGCACAAATTTAATTTGATATGCTAATATAGATTTAAAAACCATGATCACCATCATGACAGTATTTACCAGCAAAACCAAGTAGGCTGGCATAAGTACGAGTCCAAGAAATGCTAATAAACACAACACTTTGGGTAAATAGTTGATATGGTGCACTATGAATGCTGTAAGTACATGTGAAAAGGCTAACATTCTTAAATATTAATAAAACATATTTAGTATTTTAAGAAGAAAATAATCTAAAACATCAGCAGGTACCTAAGTTAAACAACCAGCTCATTCTCCATCAGAATCATGAGGACAAACAAGATATTAATCTGCATGTTGAAAAAAAAAAAAAAAAGAAATTATGCAATGCAGTTCTGATTTTTTTTTTTTTATTATTGTTCCTTAAATTATTTCCTTTTGATCCAAACACCTCCAGTGTACATTATAGGAATAAGAAAGTGTTTGGAAACATCATTATTGTGGGTTTATGAGTACTCCCTGTGCCTAAATACTTTGTGAGTGGGTGGATTATGCATATGTGCAGGAATGGAGCAAAATGTTTATTCTCTTCTGCAACAGTTTAAAAGGATTGTAGTCCTTTATCAGAGTTTTTGAGAGTGTATTTCATACAACGTTTTGCAACACTAAAATGGCTAAGACAAATGTAAAAACCCATTTTCATGAGTCCATGATTACTTGTGAAAAAATGAAGGGAAGTAAAAAGAGTTTCAATCAAATAATTACAAAAAAAACCAGGTCTTCAAAATGAAAAAAAAACCCCAACAAATAGGTGTTTCCTTTTAACCTCTGCTGTAGGATAATAGGGAATAGGGGATAATTAGGTTTTATAATGAACGTAACCATCTCTGAACCCACGAATACTTTCTTTATAAGGATATTTTCAACTGAAGGACAATACTAGCTCAAAAATTAGCTAACAAATATATTCTAATTATCAATTGTCACTAAACTTCAGATATCACTCTCATAACAATATCATAACAGATTACACTGATACCATCCTATACCACAAGATATCAAAGCCAATGCAGATATGACCAGCAGAGGAAAACTACAGTTACTTACTAAATGACAACAATCCTCTAAGAAACTGGACAAAATTAATAGCAAAATACTGGAAGAGATATTGAACTGTAGATAAATAGTCTCCTATCTTCTCGGCCAATTCCAAATTGAGATTTATGATTTGATATCAGAGAAACAAAGAGTTATATTGTTTAAATTTCAGTTATTGTGAGTGTGGACAGGAGATGTTCTGGATTACTGAAATTTGACAAAGCTAGACACCTGCTTAGAATTCTTGTGTCTTTAGCCAATAAACATATTTCATCACTATGGTTGCAAAAACAAATACCAACTAGCAAAATGTGGTTAACTGAAATAAAATTATTGAGAAATAGAATGTCACACTGTCTGAATAAGATTAACCACCAGAGTATTTGAGCAAAAGTGGATTAAACTGGATGAACAGTTTACTGTCCTAACTGTTACAGCAAGATACATTTTCTTCTAAATCTAAATTGCAGGACTGGGAACAATTCCTGTTTCGTTGATCAAGGAATACAGTCCTGCCACATTCCTACTGCCACATCTGAGCAAGACCCTGTTATGAATCATCCCCCTACTGTAACTTCATTTCCATAGAAAGAAAACCGAGACATGTGGGCAAGAAGTGAACTGCAGATTTATGAAATTCATCTGTTCTTCATACTTCTGTTCCATTCCTCTTCATTTTCTTTTAGTGAGTCCCTTAACACTTACAGAAAATAACTTAAAACGGTCAACAATAAAGTTACTCTATAATTAAAACTAGTGAGCAGAAAGACACCTTGTTTAGATGCTACATGTTTGGACACAGTGGAGTGTTGTTAAATCTTTTTTGATTTGGAAATACCCTCTATTTTCCACTGATAGAAGGGTCAATGTGTAGTTTGATCTACTGACAATAGACTCTTGTTCCTTATTCACTGGTGGGCCACAGGTTGAAAACTACTGGTACAGAATCTTATTTTTGCATAACACATTACAGTGTAATTTACAATTAACCTGAGGAGCATACTGGATCTGAACTACTTGACAGGAATTTCACCATTGACTGCAGTTTTATGGAGAGTCAGATGTTTTCTTTTGAGGGCAAATAATTCAGAGGGAGTCAAGGAAAGTTAAGTTTGAATAATATGTATGTTTTGAGTCTGATCCAAAGCACACTTATTGTCAGAGTATTTACCCACATATTCCCCTACTAGGAAAGATAATTTTTATATGAAGCAATCATTTTAATGACTCAGAGTATAAATAGATAATATGAGGTCATAAAGGTATTTCTTTTCCCTCCCCTGCAAAACTATCGCTCTTGCATCACACAGCACTACATATTTATAACCAGACAGACTATTCACAGAGGCACGTTTCTATTCACTATAACCTACAATGGCAGAATTCAATCTTACATGGATAATTATTATAATTATATCTCTCTATATACTTTTTCTGTAAATATTTAGGTATGCAACATTTCCAGAGGCAATATATCAGTTTACATGGATCATTGAGTTGTTCTGGCATGTGCATTTTTACCCTATGTTCTTGTTTACAGTTATCAGTCAAGAAAACCATCACTAAGTTATGCATAATTTATAATGGATGTTTTCCTCACATGAGTCAGTTCCTCAACACCTTTCATATAATTTAGCATCTTGTTTCTCAGATAAAATGTGATTAGGTATTTTCTAAATAACTGATTGTTATCCTGCTAAGTTTATTCTGAGGGAACCCACACCTATTCTAGTCTGACTGGTGCTTTTACAGGACAATGTTCTACAAGCTGCCTTTATCAGGTAATTCATACCATCACCCATGACTGAGGTGCTGCTCTACTAAAGTCACTGTTCGCTTAGTCTGTCCCCAGCAGAGGACTCTTTTGTTTACATGTTGTTTCTATATGGAATCAGACTTTAGCCAGGGCAGGCATCTGGGTCTCAGTGACAAGGAATTGATGCTGGCTTCCTTTGAGTACAGTTACCAACTTATATATTGATGTAAAAATCAAACAGATAACCAAAGAAAGTCACAGCTTCCTCCAGGCAGGTGTTTCATCAGCCCTATTTTCAGCTAAGAGAGCAGAAGAAATGTCTGGCTAAATTGTACATGGTTAAACATGCACTTTGAGTGTTCCTTGAGCAGTATTTTGACAGACACTTCTTTCCTCTCTCAGTTTGGAGACATGATCTGCTCAGGAATTTATTTGTCTGCTATAATGACCATACGTCTACTGTATCTAAGCCATATGTCTTACTGAACATGCAATCAACACACCAGAAAACATCAGCCTTGGTCAGAACACCTCTGCTTAGGCTCTGCACATGTTTGTGAGAAAAATTCTCCAAGTGGCAGGTGTGTATTTTGTACAATATGAAAGTCCCATAGCCGTATAGGAGAACAGGATCTAAACATATATTTTATTGTCATTTGCATTAAAATAGTACTTAGACACTCTAGATAGAACAAGGCCTCAATATGATAAAACATCTGCATACAAAATTAGAAAGTGACCCTAAGTTAAACTGTATAAAGTTTATAGCCCCAGACATGCAAACAAAGCTCACTACAGAATTGAAATGTTTACTACTTTTTCTTTAATTTTTTTTCTTCATAAGCTAGGTACTGCCTGATCACAGTTCACTGAGATGTAAAAAAAATCAAAAAGCCAAACTTTACTTGATAAAGAAAACTCTTGGAATATAGTTTCAATTTTTAAAACATTAAATATAGAAAAAAGGTCAATGAAGATATTGCTGAGTTGTTTGTTTTCACACAATCAATGTAAGTTGAAAGTAATTGTAAAAATCCTGTAATAGTTATTGAATAATAGCTATGGAATAATAATAGTTATTATTCCATAGCTATTGAACAACTATTGCAGTCCAGGTTAGAATGCAGAGTTATTCAACATAAAACATGGAAGTCTGTGCTTAGCTTAAAATATATGTAATCTGCTAAAGCCAATAAAATTTCTTAAAAAAAATAAAATAAATTTATACTTGTGCTAGGTGTTTTTCTGGATTGTAACTAAATCAGAATCTTTTCTTTCAGAATTTTTTATTTCAAAATAAATTGTATCTATGTATGTCTTTATTTAGACTACCACTCATAATATATGTTTGTTCGAAATCAAGCTGTGTCTCCACAAACTCTGTCAGCCTTGCTTGATAAATCCACCAAGCACTAAAGAGAAGAAATATGACACAGCAAAGTGAGTAGATTTTGGAATTTCTTCAGAAAGGACATAGATTGGGAGGGGAGGGGGACAGGGACAGACAAATCAATCTGAGGTTGGTAACAGTTTCAGGAATGCATGTGTCTGGTTAATAATTCCATTTAATTTTATGGACATTTTATTTATGTAAAAGGCGATGTGAATTAGATCCTTCATTTGGTCATAGAAGACTGGAGTGTAGGAAATGGCCCAGAAAATGTGGAAAAAGCAATCAAAGGGCCATTAGCAGTGAATGGATCTCTCCTGCCTATAAAATGAGGGAACTGTCAATGGGGAAATCTGCCAATCTTGGCCATTGAACAACTTGTGGCTCCAAGGAAATGTGTTTTAAGGACAAAGCAGAATGGAAGTGATAAACTCCTTGCTTGCCCATCTGTGTGGAAGAGCTGTGGTTTTCTACCACTGCAAGGCAAAAAAAGCACAATGAATGAAGGCAGTCCTTGGCAGCATGAGGAGAAGAAATAGAAAATCAGGATTAATTCACCTCAGCATACAGCAATCATTAGACAAATTCTGCTGTCTTGTGCCAATATGTAAAAAAAAAATTGAATAATCATTTTAGCTTAAAAAAGCCCAACCCAACCAACCAATCAACCGAGCAAAACCAAACAAACCCAAACCTAACACAAGACCAAAACCCACAAAAGGAAGTTGAGGGTTGGAGAAGATGCCTTACAATGAGAAAGCAAGAAGCTCACTCATTTTATAAACAAGAAGACAATTAGCAGTGTATGAGTATCTATTTGAAGAAATTACTGAAAAGCTCTTTAATCCAATATGGAAAGGTCTAATTAAAACCAGTAGCTGTGCACTGCAGCCTGACATTGAAACTGAGGCAAGGAACATTTCAGTAGTGAGACAACTTTATATTAGAGGTGACAGGTTCTCTGTCTTTTATTGGCATTAGACCAAGACTTGATTTCATTGTGCACTCAAAATGATGTAAAGGCGTACTTAAATTACAGCTAAAGAATTGTGGTGTGTGTGTATATATATATATATATATATATAAAAACCTTCTGACCCTACAGTTTACGATTTAAAATATAAACACGCCTTACTAAAATAAAAAACCCTCTGAATTTCTGCTTTCTGTAAACTGACATATTCCAACATTGATGGAATTATTTTTTTTTAATTAAATTAAAGAATGTATGGAGTGTACAAAAAAAGAAAAAGGTTCTTTTTGATCCTTCGTTTGTAGCTAGTATTAGAGAATGGGAGAAAGAAAAATTATGCAATTCCTTAGGACATGTAACTGAGCCTTTCCCTGCTCAGTTGTACCTGGATGCTGTGAATCTCAGCATCCTCAGATTATGTCAACCTCACAACCAAATTCCATCTCCATGTGGTAATGAATGGACAGGTTTTTAGCCTGTAGTATGAGATCACAGTTTTCTCCTAACTTTAAAATTGCGATAAATTACCAAGACTGTTTGTTTTTTCAGTAGATGTGTTCACTTTTAAAGAATGTCTAAGAGCTATAAATAACACTTAACCACTTCATGGTTGAACTGGTGGAATGAAAGCCAGAAGTCAGAAGCCAAATGCTTTCACTATACACCATAAGCATTCTTTTTAATAAAACAAACTTCATCTACTTTAAAACATAAGGCACACAGTCTCTAAGACATAACAGTAAAAATCCAATGTGAGGACAACTTCCTTTGGTAGATCAGCAGTTTTTGGAAAAATCCAGGCCAAATTTTACAATGTTTAAATGGGCAAAAGTGTATTGATTTTCAGTTTATCCTTCTCTATCAGCAGAGAAGCTAGCCATAGGGTATTGTAAGGGCATTTACTTGAATATGTCTCAGGACACGGACCCATTGTCTCTTTTGGCCTTTGCTGTCCCACTAAAACACATGAGCACCCCCAGCTCATACGAGCACGCCCAGTGCTCAATGAAGTAGCAATTTATAGTAGTAGTTATTGAACAGATATCAGTCAATAGCTGAGGTTGGAAAGACCAAATATCTCATTTGTTTAAGACCAATGGGGCTGATTTTGACTGAAAAGGGTTAGACAGTGCCCGCTTTAGCAGTTTAGCTGGCCTTTTCACAGAGATAGTGACTTCTTGCAGGATGATGTTCAATCCCAACAACTGTAAAGAAACAAGAGAACCCATACTCATAAGTTCAGAGTTTAGGGACACAGGTAAAACAAATCCAGATAAGATGGTAAGATTAGCTACTTTCATGATGTTCTAACTAGGAGGTATATATTCACAGTTTAAAGATTCTGAGGTCCCAGATTAGTACCTTATTCCCTTCTATCACTGAATTATGGGAGTGTTGAGAGGCCGGGTCTGAACATGATTCTGTTGATTAGGCACTCTACCAACATCCAGCAAGCAAACAGTCCTTGCACTGAAGAGTTTACACTCTGAATTAAACCAGAAACAAATAGAGGCAGACAGGAAAACCAGGGAAGGGAGGATATGACTTATTTAGGTAAATGAACTCTGGAAGGAGTTAGTAAATACCTAAAAGTGGAAACATTTTACACTCCCTGAGAGTAACAAAGCCAGGTTCAAACCAGAGCAAAATATATGACATTCAGCACTTTGAGATCTAAATGTGACATCTAGATCTAGATTATGGGGTGCTTTTTTTTTTTTTTCCTTCTGAATAAACCAGGGTCAGCATCCAAAATCAGTATAAAAAATTCATCACTTCAATCATTCAGAAAAACCCAACCACCAGCCCCCTCAAAAAAAGTCTATTTTGTGAAGATATAAAAACCCTTTACTTTAAAAGTAATGGAAAAATAGTTTACTCCTCTCTAACTGCATTACAAACAGCGGATGTCCCATACAGCATTGCTTGTGCTGAGTTGTATTACACTATGTGCAGAGCTCTAGATTGCAGCAGATTGCTGAAGAATGGTTATCTCTCCTAGCAGAGCTTTGATACAGGATGTGAAGGTTACTCTTGGTGAGACACTGTTCTTGGGCAGGTGAATATAGTATGATGCTTAATTTTATTGTTTCTTAGGCCTTGGATTTAAGCTGTTAGATAAAATAACTTCAACTCATCCATAACTGCACATTTTTGTTATCTAATTTTACATTTATTCTAAGGGAATTGCATAGAAAACATCCTTTTCTCAAAAAAAACCTTTTCGCAAAAAGTGGTGTTGCAGTGTCACAGATTCTACATTCACAGCTTGTACTGAAAAAATAATTCATAGCCTAGAAAATGTTTCATTCAACCATTTCTTGCAGCACTAAGAGAGTCAGAAAGTATAAATTTAAACTGATAAACTTTGAGGAAGAATTGTAAATTGCTTAGCTGAGATTTTTTTCTATTGCTTTTAAAACTCTAATATTATATTTTGAAAAATTCAATCAGCTAGACATTTCTTCTTTTTAACCTTATCTATGGCATGGTGAGCATTTGGAAATAATTCAAACATTCACACACATCTCCCATACAATGTACCTGTAGTATCTTTTCACACAGTGTGAAGTTTTACATATGCATACACAAACAGAAAGCAACATATAAAACAAGATTTACAGAGGCTGAAGTTTTTCATGGAAATATACCATGTACCGAGATAAGCTAAGAGTTCTGTTTTCTTGTAAAAATGTTGGAAACAGCGTTTTTGCCTGACCATCATGGAAAAAGATCCATCTTAGGTGTTGCAGCTTGAATTTTGTTGTATTTCTTTTTTTGGCTTTCTGAAGTGAGGGAACAGGTTTAAATAAACATTTTGATTCGGGTTCTGCAAGGTCTTAGAAAGGAGTAGTGTATGAACACTGACGTATTTGGACTTTACGTAAAGATACTTTGCCATTTTTGAAGCCAGATCTAACCTTTGTATCAACAAATCATACACAAAAACTTCAGTCTAAGCCTCAAGGTAAGAAAACATATACTTAAAGGGATCCTTTGTATTTGGTTTTTAAAATACACTCTTTTACAAGCAGAATTTGAATGTCTGGCACCAACTAAGAAAATAACATTTTCATTTACTTATAATTTTCTCAAAGATGGTTCTCTTTTAGCAATCTATAATAATCATATAGTACATAAAATAACTTACAATCACATATATTATAGGGTCTGACTAAAATCCACAAAACCATTTTCAGTTAAGCTTGGACTTAATCTCCTTTTGAAGGGCTTCAGGACATTTATACTGTATTTTACACAAAAATAAATTTTACAGGTCATACAAACAAGTTAAGCAAGTGAATAGGATGTAATTTAGATACCCAGTGTTAGATGATACCCACATGAGATTAATTCAAGGTGACATTGCTCGATGCTTATTTTATTACATTCTGAAGATGAATGTTTGCTGCTTTAAGTCTCTGTTAAAGTAACAGTTCATAGAAACTGAAGGAGGTCAGGAGCCCCAAAAGTATCACAGATTTATTTGTATCATAATACTTGGTTTACACACCCTTATGATGACAAAGTGGCAATTTTTGCATTCCTTCTATAGGAGTATCGTCCAGTGTCTGTATGTGGTCTTCAGTTATGCCTTTTCCTCCATTCTTTATGGTTGCTTCTTGCCTTTTTCTTTGTGGGACCATAAATCTGTGAGGTTGTTGTACTTAGCAGGGGAAGATTTAACCATCTTTTTTTCACTATATAGAATTTTGGATAATTTCATCAAAATGAATAAACAACTATTTAAGGAGAGAGAAAAAAAAATAAAGGAGAAAAGAAAAAAAGAGGGATAAGCTATAAATAAAGCCCCGTCTTTTGCTTGTAGAAGAACATCTTTTTTTCATTTTTGATGAACTTTGCATTCTCAAGAAACAAAAACAGCTACAGAAAATCATAATGAAAATTAAAAGGCTTTACAATGTTCATATTGGTCCTGTTTACTTTTTATTCTTTTTTTCACCTACTGAATGATGAAATACATACCTGTGTGTAATGGCAGCACCCTGTAATAGAATCCACCCTCTTTGACTTGCTTCAGAGCAGAAGTTCTCAAGAAATAAGGGCATAAATGATAATAAAATCCCTAAATTCCATACTATGTCTATAATATGACACTTGCCATGTGTGGCTGTGCATCCTTACAAGTCAAAACTGAAGTGCGGTAATTTCTTTTTAACTCTACCAAGGATAATTTTACTTTTTTCTCAGGGCAGAAGTCCTGATTGTGCTAACATATTCTGGAAATATGAGCAACCCTTTCAAGATCAAAGTAAGTAGGCACAAAGAACAGATTTGCTCCATCAAATCTAATGCAAAAATGTATACTTAATCTTTTGAGTTTAAATTTTTCAAATTTTCATTTATCCATATTTTAACCTTTGCCTGAATTCCTGTGTATAAAAGTGACAGCCCTGATCCCACAAACAAGATTTATCACTATAAACAATTTATGCAACTCTGTGATGCTGTCAGACTTTATTCTCTGATTATATAACTGTTACTATATGCAACCACAAATATTTGAACTTTCAGAGTAAATATTTTCTTAATAATGAAAATTTTCAGAAGATAAAAGTAGCAACCCAACCAAAAGTAGTAAATTCCAGAAAAACAGTTATCACAAAACTAATGACTCAAAATAACAGTGATGAACAAAGTAGTATCAGCAATAGGACATTTATATTCTGTCTCTGGGATCAGTGAATTTCAGACAGACACATGAAATCAGCAAAGCATTGGTATTTGGCTGCATGAATGACCATGAACATATTTACATCAGCTTGTTCTCACCTGCGCAGTGCAATGCATTGCTTCGCTTGGAAAAGCTGAGTTTGAAAAAAGCTGCTTGACAGACAAGAATAAGAGCACACGTTCAATAAATACTCCTATAGCTGGAAACATACGCATGTTAATATTGCCTTTGTCAAGCAACAGATGTGGTTTCACAGCTTCAATTCTGGATTGCATTTGTCTCTGGAAAAAATGGATAATTTCATTATTCCTAGATTTGTATAGCTCCTATCTCTTCAACACAGTGCTGGCAGCGACGTGGTGAGCCTGCGTTTGAAACTCCTGTCATCGGCCATCAATTATTCTATAATTTATTAAATGGTTTTCTGTGGATACTGGTGCAAAACCTAGAAAAGCCTATGGAAAAAATGACATTCAATTTACTAAGCTTCTTTTGATTGGGCTCTAGCGTATGATAGTCTGTAATAAGAAATGGGCAAAACCTCCACACTTGCTGAAAAGGAAGTTGGAATCTTCAAGTCTGTCTATGCCCCTTGACTACAGAGGGCTTTATCACTGGGTGAGGTATGGTGAAATCACTGTCTGAGAGGGAAAGGGAATGCAACCTAATGAAAAGGAAACATTGATCTGCATTTATATACACTGTCATTGTGAGTGTGAAACACTCAAATTTCTGCTAAAAAAAAAAAAGCATAGTATTATTGAGCAAAAGAGGACTTTTCTGCAAATGTCTGCAAACTAGAGAATATCTCTAACAGGAATTGTGCGGAATCTGGGGTTTCACTGGGGAAGAGAGATAGCTCTGTGAACAGATGAAAGGGAATAGTAGATTACTATACAGTTGAGTAGGTGGTTTGGGTGGTAAATTGTCCATGCTAATTGGGGAAATTTTACAAAGGTGAAGAGAATAAAACTGATTACTGAGAGAGATTTCACAGTTGCAAAAACCCAAAATCTTTACTATTGTAAAATGCAGACTTTTTTTTTTTTTTTTTTTTTTAGGATTAATAAAATATTTTCCAAATCAATAGAAAAGAATTTGTAATGATCTCCCCATCCATGAAAGCTGGAAAGTTTTAAAGTTACACTAGGCCAAATAAGTGATTTCATGAAAACTGAAAGCATGGAAGTATATGCAATTTTCTCTAAAAGTGCTACAAACGAATATAAAATATAAAAAATTCATGTCATTATTAAACCAAAATATTTTATTGAGCCTTTCTGTGCTAAGAAAAGTTGTCTGAGTTTTTTTAATAGACAGCGTTTTCCACCAAAGTCTTGACTGACCAAAATTTTCCTGAGAACAACTAACCCAGAGGAAAATTTTATTGAGAAAAAGAGCCTGACTTCTCTAAAGAAAAGTGATGTTTCACAGTAAAACCTGAACACATCAGATCAAGAGCAAAGATTTGCTAGTTGGGAAATGCCATTACGATGTCTCACAGACAGTCTAAACTGGGTTCCTCATGCCCCATTGGCCTCAGGGTTGGTATTCCCCAGCAGTAGATGTTTTCATTCAAGCTGAATCCTTAAAATACAGGGTGACTTAAAAGAAACTGTGATACGGTTTAAAATATTTAATTTAAAATAGTCATAATAAACTCTCATTTCTTGAATATTTAGAAAATGGCAGTATGCACAAGAGGATTGGGTTTACTAAAAAAAAAAAAGTGCTTTTTCAGTGATCAGAATGGCTGAAATACTTTGGAAGACATTTTCATTCACAATCTTAGATTGGCTCAAACTCTACTTCTGGCTTCCAAGCAAAACTTCCATTGATTTCAACACATTAGAAGAGGAGGAGTGGCCAGATTCTCTGATCCTCTGAGCTGCATGCAAAAGTCTTCATGCAGTCTAGAGTCACCAGATATGCACCACCTAGCCTAAAAGAGCAAGGGAAGGCTTCTCTCTGCAATAATCCATAGTTTAGCTATGGCTATAACTTTCCAACTTTACGGCAAGCTCAGGTTTACCATTCAGCTACTTCCAGAAATTACATTTACATTGTAAGACCTGAGCAAGCACCATCACACCATGTGGCCTCTCTTTCCTTCTCTTCTTCCTTCCTTGTTACTTTCTTTCTTTGCTTCTTTCATTCACCCTCTTTCTTTCTCCCATTTTCAGAGCAGGAACACAGGTGTATAAGGAGCCGTATGTGTTGTCTAAAGAGGACAATGAGTGAACCGGGACTGTGGGACACACTGTGAGATGCATACAGCTCACAGTACAGCTGGAGACGTTAGTGAATTTCCTTTTAGAGTGAGGAACTGAGATTATCAAGAAGCATTTGCATTTGACTGGCTACAGAACTCCTTTTCTAGCTGAATCATGTTGAGCATGAAGGTGAGCCAGGCTTGAAGGTTTAAAAGTGCCTGCTTCATCAACTGAAAACTCAACGCGACTATTTTCAACATGAACATGTTTTTTACTATAACAGTTTGCTCAGGGCCAGCAGTGCAAAGAGCTTTCTCATGCATTTTGTATCACATTTCCACTGAACTAATACCTGATGAAAACATGGGCTGGCTGTATGGCACTTACAGAAACCTTGACCACCCGCAATTTTTATGTTTTGACAGGTAATGCTGCTGCTTGTTTATTCCACAAGCCTTGTGAGGAGATAAGCATCTGCACATTATATCTGAAAAGTGAAAACTCATTGTTAACATGGTGATTTTTGAGCTTTGTATAGGCCATATAAAGATTAAAAAGCATAAATAGAAGTCAAACATTCCCAAAATAAATGTAGAAGAAGGGTTTATATGATCATATGTAGCAAACACTAATAAAGCTGAAATAGTGGTGGTCTTTGAGTAGTGACTGTATACTTCTGTATTTTATAGCTTTTGTGTTAAACTTGTGTAACAACTAACTTTTTTCTCGTATTATACTAATTGAACAGTTGAATCTCATTCTGTCTTAATGGTCGATACTACACCTAATGAAGGCGATGTAAATCTTAATTAACTCTAGTGGATTTTGGATGAAATGTGCTTCACAGTCTCATTTTTTCTAGCCTTAATCCCTCCTTCTATGCAGGGTAAACAACCTAAAGACTATATTTCATTGATCTTTCTAAAACCGTTGGGAGCATTAATGTTTTGAGATAGTTGGGCTAATATATTCTTTAGGTTTTAATGCGAATTTGGTAGTAACTTCTGAACTATGGGTCAGAGCACTCTGACCTTATAAAACCTGAGTATCTCTAACGAACTGGATAGTCTCTGGTTTTAGTGCTGTATTTCCAATGAGCCAAATTCTCAATTTATTAGAAGGCTCAATTAAGGGGCAAATTTCTAAATACAAATAAAGGCAAATTTCACTGTGCATTCTGCTTGCCACAGTTACAAAATATTTGATAGCTTCAGGGGTACTTAGGTGATAAGACAGTTTGAAGAGTAACTAAATGAATTTTGATTTGATGCAAGAAAGTCTTTGCATCTATTCTGAGTATAGGTCTCTTTCTCTTCTATTTTGCACAGTGAAACCATGGGTCACCGGAATTACTGGTACATGATGTTGCAAGTTCTTATAAAATCTACCAGATATCTCAAGGCAGTTATCTGGCAATTATCCTCTTACTGGTTAAAAAAACAAACTAAGAAAACACACCAGTCTTTTTTAGTCAATCTGCTCTTATGCTCCCCTACAGCAGTTTGTAATATATGTATTTTTTAACAAAGTGTTTAAATACAGTTTGAGACTTTATTGTTTGAGTGCAATGGTACTCACCTGAATGTTTAGAGAAGTGAGCTAGTGATGGCAACATACAGTAGTGACCTGTTACAATGCTTCCACATCCTGCAGTGGGTTGTGTTTTCAGCATGCATGTAAAAAATTTCTACATTTGTGACTAGGGTTTTCATTCTATCACTAACACTTCATTCCTCAGGATGACAAGAGATGTGCAATGTTAGGTGTCACCATTCAGAGAATATGCAATTAATTACAAGCACAGGACAAAACGAGACTATTACATTGTTTGAAGAAGGTTAATACTCACCACTATAAGACATTCCCACCTTCCACAGGGAAATATCTCAGTAGCTATGCTGATGTCCAGTTTAATTCTCTCTCATAATAGTAACTTGACTGTTGATTCAAATGAGAACATAATACACTTCTTTCCTCAAGAGAACAAAAACTTGCTTTTACAGAAATATTTCTGATCAGGAGAAGATCTTTATCACTATTTTGTGCCACCCCTCACCTGTGCACCCTAAGGGTGGCTTCCCACCCTTAGTTTTCCAAGCCTTGTCAAACTTGCCAGCTGTAAATCCAAACCCATCCTGTTCCCTAACAATTTACAGTAAATCTTGGCATAATGTGACTTTTTCCCAGTCACATTCAATGACAAACACAGTATTATTTACACTCTGATAATTTCAGACCACGTTTCTTTAGACAGAGCTGATTTTCCTCCATAAGTGATTATTTCACTGTTTGAAACCACAGTGATATCAATCATTTGCAAGGCAAGGGATGTGGACAGGTGAGAGCATTCCAAGTCCGCTCTCAGTAAAAAGTGGAGTTTCCTCTCATTTCTTGTTAAAGTAAGATCCACTGTATGGCATACAGCATCACAGAAGTGTGGTAATTTGTGCTACAAACTCATAGAAATAAAAGCCTAAAAAGAAAAAGAATATCACTATAAATTTATGGAAGGAGAGCTGAAGTTCTCTCATACAATTATGACTTCTGGTTTTGGCAGTCATTCTGTTAGTGGTTAATAAGAAGCAGCTCTTTTTTTTTGTTGGTCCCATTTGGTGCTCTGTTTCTGTCCTGATATGATAGTTCAAAGTGTATATATCAACAAAATATATTTTAAATGCAGTTGTGGATTTCCTCAGTATTCTGCCTTTTAGCAGAACAAGCATACAGACCTTTAGCGACATGAGCAGAAGCAAGCCTTAACTGCTTTAGTGGATGCACAAATTTCTTTCTTACAGTTTGTCATGTACACTGAAGACCTAAGTCTTGTTTGGGGTCTCCTTTTTGCATTTAAAAAAATCTCTGTGCTCATGTATTTCAGCCTGAGTTCAGAACGCAGCAACCCACAAAGAAAAAAAATGCAATAATTGTGAATGGGACATGATTTTTAATGAAAACAGCCAGGCAAATCCCCTATTCTACTTTGTTTATCACTCAATAAGCTGATGTTTAAAGGGTGAGTGAGAAAATCCAGTGAAGTTACATCACAAACATACACACATACGTATGACTTCATCCTCAGATAAACACACTGCACATAGCCTGCAACCATGTGTCAGGACTCAGTATTCGCTAGCATTTTTGAGGTTTTAGGGCAGGATTTGTAACAGCCAGCAAAAGTGATTAACATGTTCAGTGTGCTCTGTTTCTTTATCTGAGGAAGGCAAAAATTCCTTGAAAAGACATAATCTGTCATTGTCAAGGAAAATATGCCATGAGAGGATATCAGTAAGAAATGTCCCATGGCTTGACATCTCTCTGCTTTTATGGGTTTGCTTTGGCAGGAAAGGATGGCACTCAAGGAACTTTAATTCCTTTTAAGAAAAATGTTATTTTTAGAATAAACAGAGCTGGATGTAATTCTTGCCCAGATGAGCTTACAACGTTAATACTGCCCCATGCACGTTTAACGTTTCATATTTCCAGACTATAAAGCAGTATGGGATCATGACTAAATGGTGTTACCCCATTTTACTAATAAAGAAATAACCCCATAGTGATTACTTAGTGCAAAGCTAATAGAAACTGTTTAGCAATCTAGGGTTTGGGGCTTTTTTTTCAAAAGAAAGTGATCAAAAAATGCTGAAATATTATGTGAAATGAAGGATGAAGAAAAGATGCACAAGCTGCATTAGCTCTGCAAGTGCAGTGGGGTGGCTGCAGAAATCCACCCAGGCGAGGTGAAAGGGAAGGCTTACATTCCCTCACAGAAGATTCACTCTGGCTCTTTTGACGACAGGCCCATATAAGCACCTATGCATAGCACAAGGCTGCACTGTATAGGTAACCTGGCTCATACTGGCAAAAAGTTAAGGCTCTCTGCACTCATTCCCCTTCATCATTGCCCTGTGCTACTACAATGATTGCAGATGGAGACTGGCACATGACAAAGCCCAGCTTTTTGAAATTGAGTGGTGCTGTGCAGATACTAGGGACACAGTTGATGTACGCTATGTGAGAGAGAAGCAGGAGGTAAGAGCGCTGTCAGTACATTTCTGCCCTGACCAAAACAGCTCTTAGCTGGGCTCTGGATCACCAAGGAATAAGCAAAACTTGTGCAAGCAGCCTCCTAGCATGGAAATATTTTCACTTTTGATCGAAGAACCACTTCAGTTTTCCATAAATGACAAATAAGTCAACCCCTGGACATCTTAGTTTTCTTTGAGATATGTAAATTTATTGCCAGGCTAAAAGAGAAACTAACTCTTTTTGGTCAGTATAATTTCTAGCTAGTCTGTCAAATGTCTTGTCACTGCGTAAAGGGGCTTCCTTCCACTCTTCTCTCACTACAGTCTTTATAGACTCTGTCCAAAAGATCTTAGTAAATATTTGCACAATCTTAATGGAAAAGAAGAAAAGAACAACTGTTGCACAGATGTCACAGGCCATTTCAGAGTAGCTCATTGACTGAACCCAGGCTGGGGACCACCACTCCCAAGACCAGTGTCCACTGGCACCTCTGATCTGAAAAAGAAAGCCATCACTTACTTAGGGACACATTTTGCAAGTGGGACATACGTCTACGGGATTTGTGGAGCAAGATTTTTATTATTATTATAATTCCAGTTTAAACAACCAGATCTGTATTTTGTTATGAAGAAATAAACTGCATTGGAGGGCATCCCATATATAGATCATAGGATGAGACCGCACTGGAAATCTCACCTACATTGTAGGATAGGATTTCAGCTGAAGCTCTGTGAGGCGATTCCTGACTTTTTTAGAAGAGCTATTCTCCACCTTAAACCCTATTTACATTTTTCCAAACACTGGTTTTGATGAGTATTAGCCACACTGAAGTAGAAAACAAGCCCCTTAGGGACACTCTTTTTGTTCTATTCAGCAATTCATGGTTTCCATATCCTGATGGAAAATCCTAGCAATTGTCTGCCTCTCTCAGTTCCATCTTTACTGTGGAAAAGGCCGAGGAAACTTGATATAGAAGCTACTTTGCTTATGAAGTTACTGGCAGCTTTTTTTGATGCATTGGCATAAGGAAGTCATGAGTTTAAGATGATTAATCTCATTTTAATTGAAATAAAGAAAGAGGTCTTAGGTTTACTGGCTTAAAGGGAGAGAGTCCAGGGGGCTCTCACCAGAAAGTCCAACAATGACTAGGGGATACTTAATATAGGCTCCTCTGTTTTGAAAGAAGAAAGAACAGATTCAATGAGTTATTCAGGCCTTAATCTTTAGTTTCACGATATCACTGCTGCAGAGTCAAACACAATTCAAATAAACTTAAATTTATTTTAAAATGAAGAAAGCTAATCTCTGCTGAGAATGGCATTCTGAATGAGATGATATGGATTGCTTTTAAATCTGGAAACATACAGACATCGTCTTATTCAATCTCCAAATGTGCATGAATGGCTGCCCCAAAAGAGTTAATGTACAAAGACAGAGATAAAAAATAAGAAGTGTCAGATAAAGTGTGAATTTAAAGTATTCTGTAAATCGTCCCACAGCCGAACAGCTTTGGCTATCATCTTGACTTCTTGCTGTATTATTTTCCGGGCTGATGAGTTGTTCCATAAGTGTGTTCTAAGAAAATATACTTTTCAACAGGACATCATTAATTTCGCCTTTCCTGATAGCTTCTGTGTAGTTTCCACATAATTCTGAGAACCTTGTTCTGTAATGTGTTTTTATTTTCCAGTTACACTTAGCTGAGATTGGACTAATGATATTTCTTTGGGGTTTGTTTGTTGCTTTGTTCATTTGCATGTTTTCCCCCAGAAATGAGTATTTGTATAAAAATAATGTATTCTAATATTTTATCCTAGGAAGTGACTGAATTACTCAGAATGAAGGGGCCTAGTGTTACTAGTGAACACCTAAAGTCACTTTGGTGTTCAGGTATCTGAATGCCACCCATGTTGTCACACAGAATTTAGTTTCAAGCTTATGACCATGAAACCAACATGAGTAGACTTAAAGAATGGATGCAGTTGTATGAGTAAGATAAATCAAGAAAATAAGAGGTTTTAGAATCTCAATGCCAAACACTGAAACAAATGCTTCAGTTGCCTACCATTGAGCAAATTAAAGCTACTACTGATACGTTAAATTTAACTAATGTGTCTAGGCTTCCTATCCAGCATTTGAGAAAGTCAGTGAAAGCAATTCCCATTGTATCTACACCTGCACATCTTACAAAAAAAGTACAGCTGACCACTATATTACTTCAGATCTGTGTAAACTACCTCAGCAGAGAGGAGCAGCAGCCCCATTGCACATAATAAGGCTATGGAAACAGTTCTGCCAATTAACTAGCCCAATTTCTGGTGGCCTAATAAGACTAATTCTACCAAATCAGATGTAAGGTTTTACACACACATTACCCAACGACTTGCAGGCATAACATCCTTTTTCAAGAAACAATCATATATCCTATAAAGAAAAGACCATTCTGTAGCTGTAGAAAAACCCACTAGCCTGCAAAGAACAGAATAAGAGGATTAAAAAGGTAGAAGAAAGCCCAAGAAAATAACCCTTCTGTGTGCAGCTGCCTGCCTGGGTGTTGTGATTTGCAACTCCTTCAGAGGATTTGCTCTCAAAGGCAGGACTGTATTACTAGCCAAATATTCACTTTAAGAGGATGTTATTTCCACTGAAATAAATAAGTATACCCATTGGCAACAAACAAGCTTCAATTAAACCCTTAAAATGAATAAGTATTATTCCAGTAGGTTATACTGAGATGCAAATTAATTTTCATTTTCTTATTGGCACATTTAATAGTAATCTTTAGTGGCCATGACAGCATTCAGGGTAAAGATCTCTTGCTAGATGATCGCTGTTCCTTCTCCAAACCTACAAGGTTACTTCTTTACCCAGTTCATTCCTCAACTGTAATTAGAGAAGCAGAAACTTCAAACCATAGTGGTTGAAGTAAACTACCACTAATCTTTTAATTGAAAATAAATGATGGAGAGAGAGCAAATGAGCAAAGAAAACTAAAAACCACAGCTTTCTTATGTCCCTACACATCAATCCACACCTCATCAGTAAATATAGTGGCATTAACTATGGTCTACCTAATCCTTTCCATTAAGACAGAATACTGAATGCGTGACGAGTAGTTCGAAAGCTTGACCTACACCCTGCTGTCAAAAACTTTCTTCACTTAAAGGGTAACGGAGGTTGATAAATGTCTCAGAAAGTTCTTGAGTGCTCCTGAGTGGTAGGCAGAACCTCAGACAGTCAGAAATCAATGTCACTTGTCAGTGTCATTTCCCATCTTACACCAGCTGAGCATCTGCTTCCAAGTCTGGCAGGCAGTTTCTGACCCTCTTAAGTAGGTCTCTGCTTTTGACAAGCAGCAGTGGCAGGGTGCTCCCAGGGCAGCAGGGCTCTGCTAGAGCCCAAGTGAAAGGAGAGAGCCACTGCCTCTCCATGGCTCTCCATGAAGTGCTTCTGCAAATATGTGTGTGATCCAGAGGTCAGGACGCTGCACCACATGCTTTGAAAACACGCGGCACTTCCCAAGGGAGGTTTAGTTTACCAAGATCAGCAATAGCAGATGAGCCTGCCTGCTATCTGTTTTACAATCACCCTGTTAATTGAGGAGAGAGAGATGATAGATATATTGCACCCCAGAGAGGTGCTGCCCCCTCCTGCCTCAGGGGATGGGGCATCTGACCCAAAAGACACGGGCTGCTCCCAGCTTTTGTTTGCCATCTCTAATCTTAGCGTTTACAATAGCCACAGGCTGCCTGCACCCGTTGTCAGCTTTATAAAATCTATGTTTCTAGAAATGCAGTTTGGCTTTGTTGGGGTTTTTTAGTTAACATTAAGTTTACTTTGGAAATTATCAGATTACTTCTTAGGAGATAAACTTACTTATTTTTCTAAGGTGATTCTTCATGTGTATGTACATATATATTGATACTAAACTGCATTTAAATCACCACTACTTACATTAAACGACAAAGCATCATTTGAAACAGCCTACAGCCTGTGTCAGATTTCAGTATTCCCCAAGTTTTATGATATAACTAAAAATGTTTAATTAATTCAACACTGGAAAGTTGTAGGGGGCTATTTTGTTGTCCTGTTTAACTTGCACTTTTAAAACTTAAGTCACTTTTTTGGCCTTCATAAATATTATGTTTTTAAGTTAGCTGGCTGTATTTCTGATCTTTTTACATTACTTGTGTGTTTGTTCTTATTCCCTTTTAAATTCACTGATGCTTTATATTTAATTAAAAAGTTTGTTTATGTAGCCTCAAAGTAGCCAATGACAATAATTATTTCTATGTTATTTGCTTTGGGGAAACATGACTTGTGCCACCATCGCAAAAGGTTTAATTTTATGAAAGAAAACACTGAAAATACAGACATTAAACATTTTAAATAACTACCGAAGCAAATACATGCATACATATACATTCATAAATCACAAGGCCAGAAAAGACCACTGTAGTAACCGAGACTATCATCTCCTGGACAGCACAGGTCATAGGATATTCCCAAATTAATTTTTGTTGGAATAAATGCATGTCTTTTATAAAAATATTATACTTCGGTAGAAATATTCTAGCCATGAAAAATCCACCACAACCCATGTCAGGGTAGCCCAGTGATTAATTGCCTTCTTAGTGAAAACCCATGAGTCATTTGTGAACTAACTTTTTTCTATGGTTGACCTCAGTATAAAATGTACAATAAATGTCTTCAGTCACAGATGTCTAAAAGAATATGAGGTGATTTCTTCTCTGGAAACAACAGATTCTTCCTGAAAAATCTCATATAATCTGTCAGAATTCTACTGAAATGAGTAAAACCCTATGAATTCAGAGAGAGAAAATTTTATTTTCTCATTTGGAAATGCTGTTTTCCATGTGGTCAACAGCTTTATCATAGAATCATACTTACAGCAACACACTTGCTGTCTCACAGACACAGATGCAACCTCAGAAGTCCGCACAACGTGTACCTGCAGGCATGCACAGTGGCTGCAGGTAGCACTACTTTCCTGATTCGGGTAGTTCTCCTTCTCGCCTAGTCAGGAACCATGACAGTCTAGAGAATGCCCTGCTGGTAACTGTCCTAATGCTCCCTTCTTTTGCAATATTTTCCCCAATTTGTACATGAACATGGTGTCTTGCAAGCCTGGAACAGATTGAGGGCTCATCTTACCAGACCATACTAGGCCAACACGTAGCAATGAGCAGGCTCCCACATTCCCTGCAAATGAGGAGATGTGGGAAGAGCCAAGAAGACAGTGGCAGCAAAGCTGTATTTCCTTGATCCTGGGGCTGGGGAAAGGGCAGCATGGCCACAGGCTCCCACAGAGCAACATTGCTGTGATGCCAGCAACAAAAAATAGATACAGTGATGCACCACCCAGCAGAGCTGCTCCCACAGCTGCCCTGCAGCCAACCTGTCTGGGTCCCTGTGTGCTGGGTAGAACAGGCAGGGTGATGGAACAAGGATGGGTGCTCCTACAGGAAGCCTGTGCTGCTCCCCAGGTCCCAATGACTCATGCAGCTGGTCTTCAAACTGATTTTCTCATCAGCACAAAGTTAAAGCTGAGTCCCACCACCGGACAAGCTCTCTCAAACTGCAGTTTTAGCTTGAGAGTCCACAGGTCTGCCTCCACCTTTGTTTTGGTGTCTTTTATTAAAAATGAACAAATTAGAACAGAATGTTAAGTGTGTACTGTGTTATTTCACAGGTGAGAAGCCTATTCATACTTCCCACCTATTCAAATTTCCCATAAATGTAATTCTAATACACATGGACCTTTATCTATTTCATTTGGGTAGAAGCTCATCTCTGAAGTCATTGTAGAGGTAGTATGTTGAAGTAATGCACAACAATTGTAAATTTTGATGTTATTGAGCAACTTCTAAATTAATCACATTAAATTTAATCAAGTTAAATCAATCACATTTAATTTAAAATTAATCACATTTAACATATCTGAAGAAATATTAGCTCTAGATGACACTTACTTTTTAAAAAAAGTGTATTAGCTTTCAGGTGTGTAAATCTAATATGCATGTTTGACAGAGTGCTGGTACTCTGCCACTATACGAATCTAATTTGTGATGCTATCTGTTTAGGTGTAATAAAATAACTTTTGTAAATGCACAATATCTCCAGCTTATCTATAATCCTTCATGTTGAAAGACATTAAGTGCGTAGACTTTGATCTGAAACATTTGAGAGTATGTTGTGCACAGAACACGCTCAATACTACATCCTATTAAAGCAGAAAAGTATTTAATGCTCTAACTGCTATAAACAGCAATAGAACAGGAAAGAATCTTTAAATTTCACTGCCAAAATAAAAACTTTCCCCCTCCCCCGCAATGTTAGTACTCTAGTCAGAACAGCATGACTTTTCAAGCATCACTTAAACATGTTTAAATAGCACTGAGATTCTTCTAATTGAAGCATGTAGCACTAGAACACCTAAAGAGATACAGGTTGAGCACTTAAGCTTTAGAGTATAAAGCAGAAATGCTCTTTTTTTCAATATATATAAAACAGCATTGATTCTTGATTTTGGTTGCCTAGAAACTTTGTCTTTGACCTACAGACCTGCTGTTACATCAATGAGAAGAATGGAAACTTTGCAACTCTTTTCCATAAGCACGACTTCAGCCCACAGCCACTGGTGCAGCAGCTGTGAAATGTCTCTGCTGCATCCGTCAGCACAGAAGGGCCTCTAGCGGCAAATGCTTCCGTCAGAGTGGTGAGCAGGACGCTATGTACAGCACAGGGGGACAATCAGAAATTCAGCTATTGCTTTTCCCTCATTTAGACACACGGGTTGTGTACACCTACAGCGCACAAAATTAAGATGGTTTTCACACTAGATTCAGCTTAGATACTTCGTTGCTCAAGGGCAGCTCTCCCACATGACAATTACATATCAAGTGACATCTCAAATATCTGTGCCTTTTAATACCCACTTTGTAAGTAGAAAAAGCACCTAGAGGGGGGAATTCAATTAAATTCCATTCGTAGTGTGCATAAGAAAACTTTTTGCCCAAATCTTGTTTTATTGTTTTATAGTTATACTCTAAAGAGAAGTCCAATTTTTTTTTTTCGTATGTCCAAAGAATTAGCTGCAGATTATTTTTTTTTTTTCCCCTAAGGAATAACCATCAAAATAGATTATCTTAAAATAAGCCTTTACATGCTTTAATTCTGCAAACTGTCCTTAAATTATGGATAGAGTTTGCACAAAAGCAGCAGTATATTTCTGAACATGTCAGCAGTATGGAGCAGCAGATAATGGGAATTTGACTGTTTATCTTATTTCACTGGTCAGAGGACTCTGAAGCCTAAAGAGGGAGGACCAGACTGACATTGAAACTCTCAGTTATTTGACAGGAGATCACTTTCACAGCAGTGTACAATTAATGTGCCTCTTACATAAACCCAAATGCTTGCAACACCTGCCCAGCTCCTAAAGGCCACTTCTTTCCTGTCAAGTTTCCAAAATTTTTAAGGTTCCTTCCAACAGCCTGTTCAATGCTGCTACACCTTCAACATATTGAAAATTGGAATAAATTTCAAAATAAAATAAATGTGATATGCAGCTACAGGTGCTGTTATGTGGATACATATATTCACCCATTCCATTCAATTAAATCTTTTCTTCTGCTCAGTTTAAAAAAAAGCTGTCACTAACTTCAGCTATGTGTGTTATATCAGATATTCACATCTTTTGAGGCCAGTCTGAAGAAGAATCCACAGCAGAATTTTTTCCCTTTGGTGAAAGTGAGCAGAGCCTCAAAAATAGGTATGACTTTAAGGTGAAGAGCACCCTGAATTTTCATATATGTGTGTGGAGCACCCTGAATTCTCATACATTTATAAGGGCATTTTCCTTCAGACCACCTCACATGAGGTCCACGCCTTTCAGGACGAAGACCTCCAGCTACACATTGGTGTATAGGTATTTCCATATAAAATAATGAAGTGATTCAGGAACAACCTACTGATCTGAGTTGTTTTTCCTAATTATTATACACTCCTGGTGTATGTGTCAGTCAGCTTTCTTAAAATTGCCCAGACCACCTTAACTAAAGAACACCCACAGAGCCTGAGAGAAACTCATGTATGTTTAATTACAGAACATTACTTCACAGTCTTTCACTGACATCCAGTGGTCAAACAGAGAGGGTTTTGTGGGAAACAGAAGAAAAGCTACAGCAGCCAAGTACAGGCTCAAGACATCTCAGTGGAGAGCATTTATCTAGCAGTAGAAAATGTTGTTTACTTAAGTGGATAAGAGCACATATGAAACTTAAACTTGGGCTTGCAAAATCAGCAGGTCAAGTTCTGTGATTAGCTTCACTTGGACAGTATCTAGTAAAGTCAATAGGAATCACAACCAAAGGAAGAATCTAGTCCTAGGAGAGAATGTGGGTTTTTTCAGGCTCATTCCTTTTTTCTTGGCCCACAGTACCAGACATTAACAACCCCTCCACTAAAAGGATACAAAAAACTAAACAAAGAAACAACTTACAATGTGATTATTGTTCAAAATTTCTGACTAACTTTTGTTTATATATTGTAGAAGCACACTTTCATTTAAAAAAATGTCCTTGCTGGCCTTTTACTGAATGGTAAAGTAAGATAGCTGAACAGCTAACATTCTGCCTTGTGCAAGCATCACAGCTGTCTTTGATACTAAACAGAGCTGGACACTAACACGCAGAAAAACCAGAGTTGTTCTGACCCCCAGCTCACTTCCAAGCCTCTGATAAACAAGCAGTTTAAAAGTTCCCTCTGCAGCACTCGTCCCTCCACTATGGCCAGGCACAGGCAGCATTTGCTTTCCTCCTTAGTGGAGGCACTGGACAAGCAGCACTGGCCACCTCCCGCTGGTGACAGGTAACCAGTTTGATGGGGGAAGTGAGGAGAGAGAGTAAAAATAGTGCTGCTTCTCCTCCCTGCAATCTCTGCTGTCTGCAGAGACACAAAATGCAGAGCTCCCCAGAGGTAACACAGCTGATGACACCATCTTCATATATCCTGCGCGGTGATGCTGACATCAGTGATGTTCATCACTGCCATTCACAGCTCTGGCAGACTGCAACAAAAAAGTGTGGAGGCTTTCATACCAGAACCTCTGAAACACATCTGTGCTGAAACAATCTAGCAAAAGGATAACCAAGAAAACCTCCTGGCAGTACAGAAGACCTGATGAACGATGGGTGTGGATACACAGCATATTGCTGAGGAACAATAAGGACAAATGATTTGAAAAACAAGAAAAATCAAACAGAAAACCCCAAGGCATTGTTGATCTTTATTGTAAAAGCAGAGCAATGGTCCACACCACAGTTCAACCCCATTTGCTTAACATCAGTGGGAAATTGCAAAAGCAGATGCTTAATCACTTAGCACACTTTGCAAGGGGCTGTGGCTGTTTCCCCCTCCTCCCTGGTGTGGTTCCTCAAGGTTTCAGCTCTATTATCACCACTGAATGTTGTTCACTATTACTGGGAGGACGCAGGGAAAGTAGACAGTTACATCGGGAGTGTGTACCTTGGCGGGGTGGGGGAAAGGCCATGCTGCTTTTAACCCATGCTGACTGTGCTGAGCCCTGGGAAGGGGACTGGCTGCTGTCCCTGCCGCTTAGGGTAGTCAAGGATGACAAGATATTTTTAGGGAACAAAGCCAGATCATTTAGGAGCAGTGGTGGGTGTTCAAGCCCTTACACTTCTCCACCTGCAAGCCTGATTCTCTAGGTCTCATTTTTTGTTCCCTTGTCCATGCTTAGCTCATCTCTTTCTCCTCTGCTTCCTATTACAGGAGAAGGCCGAGTCTGGCTTTTTGTCTTTAGGTAGCCACATTTGGTTTTGCCTCTGCTCCTGACAAGCCAGGCACCAAACCAATACCCTGCCACATCGCCTCGGGGGTAGGTTGGGTTGTAGGGTCAGCAGAAGGCAGCAGAGAGCAACAAGAGCTGCTGTAGATGTGCAGCTAGCAACTACTCAGGCAAGCTACCAGCACGCTGGAACCCAGCACACAGCCACAACAGTAGCTGAACAAACTGATGGAAAGTTCTCTTTTTATTTTCTTTTTTTAAGTGAACTTGGAGACTAGCAAAACTACTTTGCAGTCCCAGCACAAATGTTATTTGTATAGTGCATGTAACGTATTAAGCAACAAGAAGACAGTTATAGTGCAAATAGAGAAACTGGTTTGCTCTATTACTAATGCAATATGTTACATAAACTTACCCTTTCTGTATCTTTCCAGAATAAAGATCGCATAAATAAGTTTTGGTAGAACTACAAGTGGAGAATGCTGTAGGTTCAAAAAACCTACTATTGCATCATAAATGGAAATAGCACTACTTCCAATGACGTCAAACACTAATTCATACGGAAAATCTCTGCTGAGATGTCTCTTCCTGCCTCTCATGCCAAACTACAATATACAGATGAGCAAAAGACTAAACAGTGAGCTGACAGCATAGCACACAGTTTTTGAAAGTTTAAGGGAATTCGATTTACCCTTTATGCTTTTGTTTCAACATTTCATGCATTTCAGGACTCAGGATCCCTGTTACAGTGTTCTGTAATGATGCAATGTACTATATGGCCTGCTTCTCATTAGTGACTGCTTTCCTGAACAAGAAAATCGAAACAAGTATCAGGCTCCATCCTGAGATGTTTGAGACTGCTATAATTCATCACTTGCCCATCTCCATTTGAAGCAGCCACGCATCGCCATGTAAGGATTAGCAACCGTTTTTTTTTTTTCCTTTTATAATAAAATGCATATTTCCAAAACACGTAAGTGAAATTATTCTTAATGTGTAATAGGCAAGCATAAAGACTTTCATTAACAGATCAGATACAGACAAATTATAACAAATATTCTTCATCCTTCACCTTTTTATTCTTTCATGTGTGCAGGACCCACCTGCTTTATTTACACTACAAATGGAAGTCTTTTCGCAATTTTATTGAGACCGGATACAAAACTGAGATGTAAACAGGATGCCTTTGCAACAAGATCTCCACCATAGCTGAAACTATTTGGAATCAACCAAAGATGCAGCAGCACAACTTTATCCAAAATAATCTGAAAGAAAGGGTGTTTTTTAGTTGTTATTTCAATGTGAATTATGCTGGGTTATATTTGGGTTATTTATGTGCTATTTCTTTTTCCTTGAGGTATAAGAGAAAGAGGCTGAGAAAAGATGAACAGGAAAAATAGTATCAGGTTTGCTACTGTGTTTTTAATGAGATTACTAAAACAAAACTCCTGAAGTAGTAAGATTTGTATCTGTATTTAAATTTGGAAATATGAAGAGATATTTATATTTATAGTTTTTGAGATCTCACTATCTAGTTATATCCTATAGAGCCTATGAGCAAAAAGCCAGAAGTTACAGGTTTAGGCATAGATCTTACTTGAGAAAGCTTCACAGGTTTACGTTATGCAAGAAGTCAGAGATACTGTTTTCCAGAAAGCTCTGCTCCAAAGTTATTCATGAACTTTAAAAATCCTACCCCTCATTTTCTGCTACACTACTAATATAGTTCTGAGGACTAAAATTAAATCAATTTCTTTTTCTGTTCATGTTCGTGTTCACGTTATAGTCAGGAATATTATCTATTTTTTTTCCTTGTGCTTCTTAATTTAATTTAAAGTTTAGTTTTTCCAACTCTATCTCAGAACACAGAGAAACCCTTTTTTCCCTCCCTGAAATGAAGCTGTTCATACTTCAGCGTTGCTCACTTGTTTTTCTTGCCCTTTATAAAAGACTAATGAGATAACTGAGTGATGTAGTTTGGCTGCTGTTCAGCTGAACTCAGGGACACGGATTGAGAGAGAGAGAGCAAGTGTTCCCAAATGAAAGGAGGAGAAAGTGCCTTTAGATTACACAAATAATCACCATTAGTTTTGTTTCCTATCAGCTGCTGAATCCAAAAGCTGTTTTACCCAGGAAGATGAATGAAATTGTGGAAGAGTGAGCCACTCTGATACTTCTGACAAGCTAAATTTAATCCAAATAATTTTGTTGTCAGGAACAAGAAAACAAGGCCCATAAGAGAGGTTGTACTGTCCTGTAGAATGTCACAACATCCTAACTCTTTTTCTCTGGAATTTCAGATTAAGTTGAAGAAAATCTTCATCTGCAGTCTCAGAACTGTCACTGAGTATCTGAGAAGCTGTAAAAATATTTCTATATTTCTATGAATGTTTTTCTTTATTTCTTTTGTACCCTTGATTAGTCAACCTGGGTGATGGTTCACAAGCATCCCACTGTTATTCACTGGCATGACAACTGCTGATTTCAGGGGCAGGCCTTTCATGTTGCTCACATATTTGGAAGATAGTATTCACAATATAACACACTATAAAAACTACGTGTGCAAAATTCTTGAGGAAGGACTCCATATGAAGTAGTTGTGTTATAAGATTAAAGCGCAGATACATTTTGGCAAGCCAAAAGTTCTGGTTTGCTACCTAAGTAGACCACGTTTTAAAAGATTATTTTGAATATTTACGAGTGGGAACTAGATCTAAGCCAATAACCCTCAAATTCTGAAAAAAAGCAAAGTTGACCGTATGAATTTGGAATATGGTCAAAGCCTAAAGTGTCACATTGCTCTCACTGGTCTGTAACCATCTGACCTTTATGAATGCTGGGACGGCATAACTCTAGCAAGTCATTGGAGCTCTGCCAGTTCATAGCGTATCTGGCCCTTGGATACATTTATTTTCTCACAAGCACTGCAAAATTCAAGAACTACTCCATGTGATTTGTCAAGAAGTGGAGGTGGGGGAAACAGCATTCAAATGGTCAGAACATCAAATCACACTATGAGCTTTCCAGAGCGAAATTCAACAAAAAATGAAATGGCCAAATTCTGGCTATGCATGAGGTCAAACAGTAAAGACTTGCAGCTCAGTTTTTAGTCCAGTCAGTCTTAAGGAAAACTAAACAAGGATAATTCACAGGTTCCTGTGTAGCTCGTCTGTTTTCTTCACCAGCAAGATGAAGTCTAAATTTGCCTCATTCTGGGGATATGGAACAGTAACATCAGACTGCCAAAGAACATGTTTGATGTTTGCCTTACACTACATGCAGCTGAGTGGTAGGATAATGTTAGTAAGCCTCAGCATTGCTTTTCACATTTAGACTGTGCAAAGAGTTTGCAGGTACCTGGAGAGAAACATGCCCCACTACCATACAAATCTCCACGCACTGAGTGGACCATTCTCCTGTAAACATCTGTTTATGCTGTCTTTCATCTGTCCTTTCTGAGTCATTTATTCCCCTTCTCTACAAACTAACCTCTATAATCACGTTTCTTTAAATCTCATTATAAGTAATGCGTATTAGAAGTGCTTGTACTATCTATGTGAGCAGTAGCAGGGCATAAACAAACTGACAGAAAGATTCATCTGCAGCCTGTTCTGAGCTGGAACAGGAGACCACCAAGAAAAAAGCCAGAGTGCTGCAGGAAGCAATGTTTGTGACTTGTTAGCTTAGCTCCCGCTCCGTTTTACTGGTATCCCTTTTCGGTAGCTTGGACTAAGATAACAAGTTAAAACAGTAACATCCATCTTGTGCTACATTGTTTCCTGATGTACAGTGGGGCAACTGAAAAGGGGAAGTATGAAGCTTAGCTTTATAATAGCAAGGTTTTGACTCTGAGCTGTTTTACTACTCTGAGTACAGGACAGCTGCTTAATTTTCTTGCACGGCAGTTAGCCTGTAGCTGATCAGAGCCAGCACAAATCAAACTCAATTCTACTTCCATTTTGTATTGCACTGTAAACTGTGCAGTTACACAAAGCTGCAAAATAGGCTTCTAAACCCGAGTACCTGTTTTATAAATCATGAGATCGCTGTGCAGTTAATTTTTATTTACATAACATTTCACGCAATGTACATAAACATTTGGAAATTGTATGGAATGTGATGTGATGATGTGATGTGATGTACACTCTTCAACTAGCCAGCAGGAGAAATGCCACAAAAAATTTCTGGGCCACTTGATGCTACAGACGACTAATAATACTCAGTGATATTAGTAATTTGTTTCTGAGGGCTTTTATTATTTCAGTGTAGGGTGTTAAGAGAGTGCTAGATACTTTAACTGCCACACCTGAAATTTCAGAAAGAAGCATTGAATTCTTGACACCATTTTAATTTAGGACCTTGAAATTCCAAAGTGCTGATGAATAAAGCTGGAAGGTGAGACATTCCTTTCCATAGGGAGCACTTGAGACATGATCCTTCCTGCATCACCCTTTATTACAGAATTTGAGACACCTATAGCTCATAGTCTGCAGGATGGAGAGTCTCAGCACTTTCTTCTAACTAAGAAGACTAACAGAGCAAAAAATCACTCATATAAGAAAAGCCAGGTTATACTAACATTTAAATCTTGGAAAATTCACCAAGTTTTAATGGAGGTACACAGGCCTCATCCTTTGGGGAAAAGTTGGGAGTATTTCTTCATCAAATGTGCTCAGAATATATGGGTCTTCTATAATAACGATTGAAGCATCTCCAAACTCACAAAGTAACATCAATCTCCAAGTACTCAGATACTTTAGTATGATTTACAGGCAAGTCCCATTAAAACCAAAGTAATTATTTACGTGTCATTGCTGTCACTTATGCAGTATTTGAAAAACTGAAACTTAATCAGTTATCGATACTTCCCTTCTAACTGCAAAAATGTAAGCACTTCAAAGGGAGTGATTAATCACTATTGTGGGAGGAAAGCTTAGTAAGATCAAACATTTCCTGCATTTGATTGAACAAAAAATATAATAGTATGATTCTCTTCATATGAAACAAACATGGCAGGCCTCCACAGAAAACATGTCTTACGCGAAAGGAATAATTTAATGTTCTTGCCAACAGGTCTGTTTCTTTAAAGAAATAAAAAAAAAAATAAAAAAAATCTACTTTCCCCCCACACACACACGTATTTTTTCTTTCAGCACACCAAAGAGAAGTCAGATATAGGCTTTAGAGGAATACCCTCTCTGCCGAGAGATTGACGGTAATACTTAGAGGCTTGATGGTACTCTAGGATTCTAATAACACAGCTTCAAGATATGTTCCACAAAAACAGAGGCATCACAGGTGACCTGGAACCACAGAAATTCTGCAGGACATGGAAACTATCTGGTAGAAACCTATATTAGTCTATTTTTATCACTTGGCTGAGATGAAGCACAATCTTCATCTCAGTGTGTGAGATAGATACAGATACTGGGTGAAAGTAAGCATGAGCTTTTGCATGGGTCTGGAGATGTGGACTAGAGCTTGTACTGAGGACATTTTAGCTGATACGTAGTGTTTATTATAGTCAAGGTAGGTACTCAAGAATGGTCAAAACAGAGACCCTGACTCCCATGTCCCCAGGTTTTCTGGCTCATTTCATGATAAGGTGGATGCAAGGCCCCTCCTGCAGAAGAGACAGGGAAGCAGGAAGGCAGATCCGCTCCACACCTTACCAAGCTCTTTTAGCAGCTCCTACATATTTAAGCAGGAGAAACATCTCCTAAAAAAGGCTCTTCTGTTCTTTTATAATTACCTACCACCTCTTCTTTCTACTGATTATTTTACCATACCTAGCGGATGATCCCAGACTTCTCACTATTGGCATAATCACAAAGTCACTCTGATAAACCAGGTTTCCAAAACGCAAGCTGCTCAGAACAACGCCAGTGGTAGAGGGCACCGTGAACCACCATGATTAGCCTTTTTGTGCCACCTGTTAGAGAGTCAATATACCACGAAGATAAATTTTAGCAGAGAATTCAGAGATTCTTAACTCAAGAGGCATTGGTATTCTGACACAGGTGGCAAATTTTAAGAGAAAAACAGAATGCCTGGCAGGATAAAGTAGGATGCCAGTAAGGTGCATGAGCCTTTCCAAGTTTCTGTAAATGCAAGTAATTTAGAAGCATACTTTAACCAGATTCAGTAAGAAATCCATGCAATTAAGATCAGTGTATATTTGTGTATCTGGGGACTTTTAACTACATTGTTCTAATTTCAATCAAGTGTGAAGGGTCTCAAATAGAGGTCTGACAAAATAGTGAGTTCTTACAAGATGAGGAAAATAAGACAGTGAGTAGGAAAGAGTCTATTAATGCCACCTCTGAGACAAGTGCTAACTTATCTGTTATTATACAAAAGTGTGGGAGGAAACTTTATGTGGGAACAGTACTTTCTACTGCTCACTAAGCTTTTTGTTCTAAAGTGAAAAGAATGCCATAGACCTTGACTCTAGTACTCTCTGCCTTTTGTATTCTTTTTATTTGCAGTACATAAACATACTACACAAGTGTCCTAAAGGCATTACTTTATTCCTTATTAGCTACTTGACTCTTTCTTAAATTTATTCACGAATTTGTAATCAGATTTTTGTTTGTACACTATAAAGCAGAGCACACAGTATCCTGCTTGACAGGTTTCAGTAGTTAACAGTTATGAAACATATTTGTCATTACACTCTGAAAATACAACACACAAAACACACTTCAGGTCCCCCTATATATATTGTTCTTAACAGAATAATATATTTTTCTGGTTTATATTATTTTAAGGTAAGAAAATGCTTTATTTAGAAATTAAGAAATTTCTCAGGTGATCACATAAATCTGGAGTGAGAATCAACAAAACAGAAAACTTAACACAATTAACACAAGTTTACAGTTAATTTAAGATTGCTCTTTGTTGCCAATTTTCCCCAGTTATTGTACTTTCTTTTCCAAATGTTCCCTGTTTTTTTCCCAGTAGAGTCATTTCTGTATTCATCTTTGCCAGAACACTAGCAATTCTGCCTAGCCAATGTTCTTTGTTCTTCTGGGTTTTTCTCATTGTATTTGTCCGTGTTACCATTAATTTCTCAGCTGCACTGCAATTCTGTAATAAACCCCCTGTTATCCTCCATTTACCACATGCTGGTTTGGCTCACTAAGCAGTTTTGGTGCATGTCATTCCTTCCAGAGAAGATTAAGGGGGACAGTTACATTAGAGTTTCAGCTGGACCAGAAGCATGGTTTTGAAGATGGTCTCCTAAATATTACTAGTTACCATGCTTTGGTTCACTTTGCAGAGGAACACATGAGTTGTATTCCTTTCAGATGAAAATATATGTGAAGGTGAGCTCCCAGAAGACACCCCATATACTTATCTACCAAAGACCATTTAGTTCTCAGAACCAGAACAGATCTAAGACAAAGCGCCACACACTGGCAGATCTAGTATAGGCTTAATCTAGCTGTTTGCTCTATGAATGTGCTACTACAGGACCATAATAATTGCTAATAGGCATGGCATGTTCTAGAACACCTATCCTGTGTTTGTACTAAAAATGCTGCAGACTAAGACATAAAGATGCAAGACAGCAATAGGTCTTTTAGGAGGCTCCAGATCATATGCACAGTGGGGAAATTCGGTCTAAAGGAATGGTCTCAATCAAACCCAAATTATAATGAGTCTCATACAGGGCAGACGTAGGGGGCAGATGTCAGCCTCACTTGATCTACTGGTCTGCTCCTCTTGCTCTGAAATATTAACACAGACATAGCCAATGCCTTCTAACAATTCACAGTTCCTGTGTTTCTGTCTGTTAACCACTGCTTCGAGACAACTTTTTTTTGCATGAGTCCCTTTCATAAGCCACACTCTTGTGTCTAATGGCTGCCAATCTCAAGTAATGGTAAACAGGAATAAACAGTTATATATACCAATAAGAGCAAACAGGAACAAGCAGCGGCATGCTTTCCTACTGCGGCGCAGTCACAGTTGAAAATACAAATTTATGTAATATCCTGCTTTGAGTATTCTCCCTGTGTAGTTTTTCAGTACAATACATTCCCCTTGCAAGATTTTTACCTTGTTTGCTTGCTACTGCTAAAGACTAATAACTTTTAGGGCAAGGTAGCAAGTAAAAGTATTTGGTTTCTGTTAGTTGGAGTTTATGTGTATTTGTCTTTTATTTTTTATTTACTTTGTTTCCTCGTATTGGTGTTCCAGACATTTTCATCTCAGCTATCATTTATGGGACGCAGCCTATCATGAATTACTTTCACATGAATGGTTTTGATTTCTTTCTAAAGCACATCTACTGGAATTCTTGCCTCCGAGTATACCAGAGTGAATTCCTAATTTTTGACATTTATGGTGAAACAGAGTGGCAAAGAGTGTAAGGACCGGAACACACTCTGTTCTGATCTGCCAGATGTGATACATGGCAGTGCTTTCCCAAAAGTTAACACACGTCATTTTCAAAGTAGAATCAAACTGCACCACTTGTGCTGTGCAGATTAAACTTCCTAGTGCAGTGTTCCTAACTCTTGACTTTTTCCCCACTTCTCTGACTCCATCCTCCAGAAATTTCACCAAAGCTGGGTAATCTTTTACCTTTGGGTTAGATACGGAGACTAGGTGGAGCGTGGATATACCATTAACTTAAGATGATACCCTGCAAGATGAAGAATATATCACCTAAATGAGTTAGTCCTGTGCCAACCTACCGTTCCTCTATATGTCAAGGGCAGAAAAGCTGTATTTAAGACATCCATACAGGTGCTCACGTTACAGTGCAAATTGCTCTCAAAGACTTAGTGTCACCCATGGGGACCAGCAAAATCTGTTACCACAAAGTACCTCAGTGGTTCTTGTGGTGTGACTACCTACTACTATTTGACTCTAATTACCTCCAGCAGGCACAACAGTGGCATTCTGCCGTGGTCTGCAGCATCACTATTTTTGCTACAAAATATACTTATCATTTTAATGAAGTCAGTACTTCTACTGAGAGAAACCTGACAATGATTTCTATGTAGATATTCCTGTTTAGTATTAATAATACTTTAATTAAATTAATAACAATTGCAACAGCAAAGCTAATTAATATTTGTGTGTCAGTAAACCATATTCAGTCAAGGACTGCACATCACCTTGGCTAGACAAAATAACAGGTCCCTAGTCAGCCATGTGACAGAGAGCTTCCACACAAAAATCATCAAAACCCCACATAAATTGCCAAACCCTGAGCACCTGCACCGTGAGCCAGGAGGGCTAACAGAACAGAGCAGGTTCCTCAGTTTAGGGGACAGACAGGATCTCACTGGAAAATAACTTCTTTCTGGCTGTTGCAGACTCAAAAAGACTGAAGTGGTGAACAGCCTCACTGCACTGCTAGCAAAACTTGAGCCAAACAGTTGCCCCATCTCCTCAATGTGAAACAAATAACAAGGCTTTCTGGAACTTCTTGATATATCAGATTTGCAGCTATTTGCTAAACCTATTTTATACTTGACCATATCCTCATAATTTCCACCTCTTTCCACATGCCTTCCCATAAAATAAAAATCACTTATTTTCTGCTTCATTCTCCCACCAGCCCCCTCTATCTCTTTCATCTCACATTTTTTGCCTGAGTAGTGAGCATGGTCAGAGGCAACCATCTGAGTTCTTTAGTACCAGAACTGAAATCAGGTCTTAAAACTGGATGAAAGGTTAGAATTCAAGTCTTCTGAACGTCTTCTGTTAGGTAAGTAGGTTAATAGCTAACAGGAAAGGGGAAAACATTGCCAAAAAGTTACAGGATATTAAAAAAAATCACATTCTTAGTGAATTTACTGTTTACTGCTGTAATTTAGTCTAATTTACACTACAACACCATTTCCAGGCTCAGCAATTCATGACTCGAAACCTTACAGCTAGGAACAGGCATCAGCATGTATGAACATAACAGCTTACACAAACATATAATTGTATAAGCATGGAAAAGCCAGCTTTTTCGCACCACTCACAGGCTCTGTTGACTACTTCTGCACTGATTTGCTCTCCACCATCTTCTGTACTTTTTTCCACAAATACAGTACTGATTTACTGCAAAGGGACAAACCAAACCCAGACTGCTGTAACCTACTTCAAGTTTCCCCATTCAGTAGGGCTGGCATCTTCAAGACAGCTCCAGAGAAAGAGGATGCTACAGACCCACGGCACAAATCAGGCACCACACCAGCACTTACTGCTGGGAATAGGGTAAGCCATAGGGTACAGATATATATTTCTACTAAGAAGACAGAAAAAGTCAGGGCTTGTGTGGATTCTTGGTGAAAGAGTCATATCAAGGTCACTCCATCCAAACTATGATGTCAAAGGTTGGACCCATATCTCCAGTCATGAAAATACTACACACACATGGCCTGAAACACAACATGGATAGACTAAGGCCCTGCAGAGTAAACTTAACTTCAGGTACTATGATTTACATGTTCCTCTTTATGGATAACTTACAATAAGTAACATAAAAATAATCCCTGAGTGTACAGTCAAGACCTTGATCATAGCAAACTATAAAAGATATAATTCAAATTCACATAGGTGTTACTGACTGTAATAGAAAACCAGAAAGTAGTCTCTACTTCCTATCATCTGTTATAAATATTTCAATTGTTTCCAAATATTTTTCATTGCATAATGAGTGATGTCAATGTAAATTTTTCCGAAAGAAAAGGGCTCAGAAGTAGTTTTCAGGAACATTAGGTAAGGCTTGTCACTTCCATGATCCCAGGAATATCTGAAGAGCCAATTAAAGGATGCATTTCAGGAAAGGTACACGTGTTCTCCAGAGTACTGAAAAGTTTACAGTGTGTTGGAAATGCCCAAGACAGATGCAAGATTTCAACTCATTGATTCAGAGACTTTGGAAAAAACACAGAATGGAGTTCTCAAAGAAAGGTAAGTACTCTTCTGCACCTCTTCAGCACAGTGCCTTGGAAAATGTAGGTATTTAGACAAAACAGTCTTGTGCTTTCTTGTCCAATGTTTGTTTCATTTGATCACTACTGGGTCAGGTGCAGTGAACATCTCATTTTACACATGTTATTGCATAAAAGCTTTGGCCTTGGAGCACCTGTTGGAGTTGCTTAAAGTTCTTTCCCCTGGACACAAACTCTTTCAGCTGCTAGTAATTAGAAAAAACAAAGCAGAACTACCACATGGACACAGGCCCTGAAAGTGGAATGCCAAAGAAAGCAGCACAGATTTTACAATGCATGTCATATTTTTTCCCTTGGCAGTAAAACCTTAGATCACCAGGGCTAATGCCAGCTACTCCAAGTGTCAAGCAAATTACAGAATTTGCTACAGGTCTTATAAGGTTTGATTGGAAACGGGAGCACCTAGAGGCAAGCCATAATTCTGTAAAATAACTGGATTTATAAATATGGATAGAAAGAAAATCTGTAGGAAAAAATGTGTTTAAAATTTTTGATCAAGTGGAAGAGGCTAGTTTTCTAAACTCTTTGCAATTGTGGACTTGCACTAGAATTTGTTTTATTTACAGTTGTTCTTGTAAGCTGTGTCATCAGCTGGTCTTTATTTATTGCTGTAAAAATACTTCAGAAAAGATTTTTAAATTAAGAAATTAATGCATCTGTAGAGGATTATCTATTTCAATAATTTCATCTGTGTGCAACCAGAAGATTTACTGACTAGAGCACATTTTCTCTGGCAACACGTAAACAACTTTAAATTTGGCGTTTATCACTAAGACTCAATCCAATTAGAATTGATTTCCATGGAAAAATATGGTGATTGTAACAGGAAAAGAGTCAATTGACTAAGCATTCTGAGCTGCACAAAGTAAACTTAACAAGACTGGTGATATGGCACATTGAATATAAAATATTTTAAAATCAAAGAAATAATACCTAAAGTAATTTACTTGTGACACTTATAAACCTGTCCCAGAGAATTTCACAGGAGGACATAGTAAATAGAAGCAGAGTCCTCAAGGGGTACTGAATATTATATAGTATTCTGCTTTAGTAGGCACTTGGCCCCACTAGTCCTAGGTCAGTTTTCCCCTTGGTCTCAGTCTATTTGCAGGATGAATTCCCTTGCACTTGCAGACTCGGTCAATGTGCTGCTCTGCCAGCTCAAAAACATATTGCTGAAGAAATGAGCAATTTTACTGTCTCATAATGGTAAAGCTAATATTTTAACTAGATAAATTATAAACCCACTACAGCTAAAGATTGAAACTTCAGGATAGGACAAGAAAATCCGATTAAGCAATAGGCATGTTAAAATTATACAGAACACATATTATAGACCTGAAATGTATTTAAATCCCATCCTGGCTGACGAGTGAATGAAGAGATGTGAGTGGAATCATTGCCTTTAGAAAATGCTCAGCACCAGGCAAAATGTGATTTCCCCTGAAAGGCCAAGCACTGTCAGGAAGCTGGTATTAGCCTCACAGGACACGGTGCTATCCTTTTCTGGTACCAACATTTTTTTAGTTCCTGTTTGCTTTACCTCTCTGACCTTGGGTGGATCATGCCTAAGCTATGGCAGCAGAATGAGGCAGCAGGGGAAGACATGGGAGGGAAGCATTGAAGTGATGATGTTAAAGCAGCCCAGTCGATCATATTATAAAGGTGGGCTGTCAAAAGCTGGGGAGAGGGTTGCTTTTATACGAGAGATCACTTATAAAGTATTCTAGAAATCTTTGTTTTGATTACTGTATCAGAGGAGGAAAAGAGAACAAAAAAACCGCTAAAAACAACTTGACTTAACAAGGTGAAAGTAAGTGATGGCATGGCGAAGGGCTAGGAGTCTGATAACCTTATCACTTGTGCAGCAAGTCCTATCCTACTCATGGTCAGACCTAATCCCTTTCTAAAACAAGCACTGGAAAAAGGTGAAAGAGCTGATATATCTCTAAAGGTTTAGCAGGTCCAGAGACAGAAAGCAGCCTTCTACAGGAGAATAATATAAACAAAGAAGATTAAGTGTTTATAATAGTTCTTCGACGGAAGGCAACAATCCTCCAGTTGGCACTACATTAAAATGATTTTAATCATCCTAATGGAGAAGATGGATGCTTTGTGAAAGAAAAATTCCATAATGATACTTTTATGACAGGAATTATTCTCCCTTTCTTAAGTAAAAAGCCTCTGGTTTTTATTTTTTTTAAGCACATGGAAAAGGAAAAATTAGTCCAGTATAGAATTGGGACTATGAATAATTCCAGGTTGTTGAAAGAAAAGATGAGGAGAGAAGACAGATACAAATTTTTGCTTCAATGCAGTCTGAGGTTTTGTTGTGTGAGGTTTTGGTTTGATGTTTGGGTTTTTTTGGTTGTTTTTTTGTTGGTTTTTTGTTTGGTTTTTTTTTTAACTAAAGGACAAGGAATGCTCACTTTGTTTGATCTCCACTTCTCAACAAGTAGGAGAGATTTTTGCGAGCACCAGGTCCCAGATATTTTCACCTAGAGTTCTTCTTACCAATTTTAGGGGCAAATGGCCTTGTCTTTACCAGTTGCTATGCTTTTACTATCTGAGAAAAATTAAAGATCCAGTCAGATTACTCATAATGGCTTCACAAAGGTAGACTGTGTGAAGTGGCACCATTTCCTGCAGTGTTTTACTACTAGAAGTCACATAATCATGCTCATGTAGGTATAGACAGAGTAGAAAAGAACAGAAGAAAAGTCCCTATGATGGACCCGACCTTCTGTGTCCTGTGGATTGAGAGGAACAGGAGGCTCAGCCCCTAGCATCAGAATCAAGTGTTAGATGTGACTTCCAAATCCAGCCTTTCTTCAAAGATGCAACAATAGTGTGCATTTCAAAGCCACAACAAAACCAGAAACTCAAAAACCTGCATTACTGTCTGGCTCAGCAATGTGCTGCTTCTTTTCACAGGCCTCTCTCCTTTCCCATTCTATAAAATGTTTTTCCTCTGCTTTACTCTGGCTGGTAGCCAACCTCAAGGCCCCCAGACTCAACAAATGGGGCCCTTTCACTCCAAGGCAATCACTAACATTTCCTAGCTTGCTCTCCTCAGCAAAATAGAAGCACTTAGACCAACAAGGTTGTAGACCACCCTGCCTGATATCTACTCATGCATGTGTTTATTTTTCAGTTTCCTTTTAACTTTGGTGTAATCCTAAATTCAGAAACTTCTGCGTTCACACGAGATAGATGCTGAGAGTCAAAGTCCAGAAACATCCAATGGTTCATTGAACCAAAGCCATTCAACAATCACTTAGTCTTTTAAAAGAAATTTATCACATTTGTAATAAAACTTTGTTATTACTGCAGATTAACTTGGAATCTTGTTGCACAAAATAATAAATAAAAGCATCTGAGAAGCAGATGATTCCCTTCAGCCCTGGTATATAAGGCAAGGAACTTAACACTGGCAATTGCATAGTCCTGAACTTGGCCCCTCTCTGCTTTGGCTGCATAGATTCCTGAAGATCATAAAGGTGTCAAAAACCTGCCGAAGAGCATTCAGAACCTCGTATTTCTGCAAGATATACAGCAGACAGTGTTGTCGCAGCATGATATTGCTCTTAGAAAAAAAAAAAATCTTCCTGTGTTCCCATGCTCTAGATTCCAACTCAGGATACAGTATGTTCTATAGTGACCCAAATAACAGACATCGCCTGTTTCAGAGCAACAAACATGGACCCCAGCAGGCTACTAATAATATTACCCTCTGCCAGCTGCACAAAGAGCCCTCCATTTGGACTCTGCAAGTTTTTGAGCGAGTCCTAGATTTTGGAGTTATTAATTTTTGTTTCTTTTTAAAATTGTAAAAAATTTAACACTTATCTGGGATTTTGAAAAGATGGTTTTATCAACCATTTCAGGTCATAGATCTTCATTTCTGTAGAACAACTGGACTGTCTGAAATAAAATACCCAGCAAAGCCCAAGCAAGCTCTTGTTTTCTTTCCTATTTCTTTCTCCATCTTTCTCAGTGTATGCTATTGTCATGCATTCCTGCATGCCCTGTGCTCTTCACACAGAGGTGAAAAAATTAATTTTTTTCTTTTTTTTTTTTAATGGAGATTTTTACAAAATTTATGGTTGGACTCAATGATCTTAAAAGTATTTTCCAACCTAAAAGATTCTATGATTCTATGATACTGTGATTTCTATACCCCATGTCTAGCTTTTTCTCTTAAGCACAGTAACATTCTGACTCAGGACTCAGGACTCAGGCCTCACCAATAATTTGCCTGATATCTAGCAGGTTCAGGGTGTTATCAGAAATAATGTTAATTGGTATTCTTATTTAATAAAGCTAGGAAGATTTCTTTCTAGATGAAAATGGATGGAAAACACACCCACAGGTTGTAAACTTTTATTTTCTGTCTGGTTCTAAAGGTTAATGTCTAAATGGTGTGGCAGATGTACCGAGTTATGGATCTTGGGTGGGAGGCCTGGCCTATTTTTGACTACCTGTCAGGACAAGTCTTGGAGCTACACCATCATCCCACACAGCCTAGTGTGCCCTGGAGGAAAACCTCAGTGTATCACTGGGAGGAAACTGTGGTGGACCTCAGCCTTCAGGGCACCTGCTGAGTATGCCCTTCCTGCCCTCAGCCAATTTGCAAGCACCTTGCAACTCCATCAATGCACCAGAAGATGTACATTCTCACAGCCATTGAAACAACTTTTCTTAGGAGAACATATCTTAGCATAGACAAGCAAGCTGTCAAGTCATTGCTCTGTTACTGATCTTGCTTGAAAGCAGAAGAGTCACACAGATAACAGGGCAGTGCCATTACAGCAGCTCCAAGAGACAGTTGTTGTTACCACTTTATGACCAAGGCTACACCTCCTCCTTTCAGAATTTCTGTGCTGCTGTTGTAATAATGGTTTCAATATTCGCTTAAATTTTTTTAAATAACTTCAGCAAGGAAAAGATAGAGCAAGAAATCAAACCTTTTGTAAATGCATAACAGATGCAGTGGTGCATGCTGGGATGAATGCAGAACAGACTCACACCTGTCATCACCCTCCTCACAGCCACATTCTTTCCCCAGCTCATGTGGCCTACACCTGGGATACACTAGCAGGGTGGCTTGTGAGGCTTCCAGGTTCAAAGCAAATGCTTGTACCTTTGTTCTTGCCTGTAAGTCTTTCCAATTGTAACTATTTTCCTCCTTCATCTGAGTTGTCTTTTGCTAGTAGTAGCTCTGACTACATACAAAGAAGTTTTTTGTTTGGATTTTTTTTTTTTGCTTGTTTGTTTTTTATTTTTATTTCTTAATATAGAGGATACCCACTGAAACAGAGTAATATTAAAGTCACAGAGAAATTTAAGTAGGTGAAAGCACGAGGATTCATTTCAATTTCTGGATATTTGTTATGTTGCATGAGTGCAGACTTTTCTTTAAGATTTGTGAAAAGTCAGAACTTTATTCTCATTTCTTTTTTTCTTTTTTTCCTCCAGCAATAACAAAGGTTTCTTCAATCATATTAAGTAACACTGAGGACTAAGGGTTAATGTTCCATCTCTAAGATTTTTTTAAACTGGGACACTAGTGTAAATTGGCTGCACAATAACCATAGGTGAGGCCTTCACATATATCAAAGGCTGGAAAATGGCACTGATGCACACTAACCAATCATTGACAAAATGTGCTAAAAAATCTCACTTGCATTAACAGCCCTTGCTTTTGCAGGAAGAGCTTTCTTTGAAAACTGAGGGTCAAAAAACATAGGTCCCAAAAACCCAGGGGAAAAATGGAAAAAAACCCCAAACAACAAAATGACCCAAAACCAACAAAACAAACAAACCAAAAAGCCCAAAACAAAAAAGGGAATAGCAAGGCTACAACACTCTTTCCTGTTTGTAACTAAGCCAAATAAATTTCTTTGACTTAGGGTTTACCATCCTGTCTGCTTCCAGCTACCCATAGTGCAACATGTTGATATGTAGCTGGAAGTTGAAGTGTAACTAAGAAATATCTGTTCTTCTGATGCTTTCCATATTGGCTTTTGCAGTAGAATAACATCACTAAGAATAAAGTCCACATGTAGCTAGAGCAGTATTCTGTTCATTGAAGTCCATTTTAGAATGTGTTCCTTCTCTTATCTTTCTTTCAGCTCTCTCTCTGACACACACTACTGAAATCAGAGCAAAAGCTGCCCAGACAATGCCATGTGACCAACAAATTCTACACCATACACTTCTCATGCTTTTACAGATTCTACAGAATTTTTGTGGTGTACTGAAATTAAGATATCGATAATTTCAAGTAAAAGATATTATGTATGAAGTCAGTAGTTGCCAGCAGCCTCCAACTTAGGCTGGAGGTGAGGATTGTCTCCTCTGACATACTGCTTCTGTATGAATGGTTATAGTAGTGAGTGGTACTAAATTCTTTGGTCAGGCTTCCAACACTGAATGATGACTCATATCAGTATTCATGTACTGCATTATCTTCAAACAGCATCTGCTTGAGAGAGATAGTATCATTCTCTCGGTATCATTTACCTGCATCAATGTGATGTTCTTGCCATGACAATTTCATCACTTTTGCAATACCCCAGTCTTGAGCAGCAAGGTTTCTTTGAAAAATCAAGTATAAAACCCAGAGTAATCACAATGATTCAAAACCTATAAGATTTCTTTAAAAAACACCTGTGTGTAAGGAAAGCAAATACAGAACCAGATATTATAATAAATACTGTCCTTTGGACACACAAAAGCCACGGAAGAGTTAATGAGTTAAGTACTTTTACATACACATGCATCTTCCACATTCATGCATACCTGTTAAACTAAGATGGTGCCTCTAAAAATTTTTAAGCTGAATAACTTTGAGAAGTAAATTATGTTTCAAGTGAACATTCAAGTGAATGAGGCTTAATATCACAGGAAATAATTCAAATTTCTATAACATCTGAAGGAAAAATCGTCAAAAATGGAAGGTTCAGCTCAAATTTAATATGAGGGGACAAGGAATATGAAGTAAATGTCTTCTTATATAATTTCCCAAATTTAAATCCTAGACAGTGATATGTGGGACTGGCCAAATATTCCCTTAGGTACTGAGTATAATTAGGGAAGAGAAATACAGCTTTTTGCTGCTTTCATTTTCTCCACATTCTTACAGCTATGTAAAATTTACTGTCTTCCACAAGTTAGAACAACTTTAAGGTTGTTTTATATCTGCCTACCAGCTGGGGTATCCAGGGCGTCTTTTCCATGCTACTCAAAATAGAAGCCATTTCCTGCAGTACACAGGTAAGAGGTTGCTTTGGTCATTTCCATCACTGTCAGTGATGACAGTAACCTCACAGTGGTGTATGGCCACCCATATGGCACCTGAACTGGGAGCACTGGCTGTCATCTCATTCACAATGTGGTCTAGTTTCGCATTTACTCTTGTAGCATGTCTGCTTATTATTCTATAATCTTAGATTCCTCTCTCATTCATTAATGTCTCCCACCATTTATTCTATGCAACTAAGGACACAGAGGTATGGCTCAATAAATTACTTTCTTTTCATTGCATGTCCTTTTCTTTGCACCAGTTTTAAGCTTTTAAAAAAACCAACTTTGTTCTTATCTGGCAGCATTGAACTCCAAAACAGACCAAGAATTTTGAACTGTATTGCTGATGGCCTACAGGAAATGTGAACCTGTAAGAAGATGAAATCTAAAATGTTTATTTAAGGTAGAAGAGACTCAAATACATCCTCAACTGACTATCGGACTGGCTGATTGCAATTTTAGTGTCAGTCCCATTAGAAAGCTGTGTTACTTCTTGTTTCAGCTGTAGTTTGTACTATTGAAAATTCCCTTTTCTCACTGCAAACAATGAATTAAGTCAAGTCATACAAGAAGCTCATAATATCCTGTAATCTTCAGTAACAACAAGCCAATGCAATAAGAAGATTTTTCTGAGCTGGATTTCCCAGAGCCATGCATTCTTCTATGAGGTAAGATGGTAAAAAAGAGGAGAATTTGGCTCTAAAATGAAGGCTTTTCATTTCCTCTTACCATCAGATACAAGTTTCTTTGGAAAGACTTGTACAAAATGAGTACTGTCTTGAAATGTTAAAATGCCTTGGAATAAAGTCAATTGGGTCTTAAGTTTCCCTCTTTTATTCTGATAAAAAAATAGAGGTGTTATTTCCTAGCAGAGTGTAACCATTTGCATTTTAATACTGTACATCAATTTGTATTGCTCTATAACTGGTAATGGACTGTTATGGTCTGATTTTTCAGGTTTTGGCACTTTTACCTCTTTATTATAGTACTGTCACGCTTCATACAGATATCTGCATAGACACTAAAGATCAAGCTCATTCTCCAGTCACCAGTTTCCACATTTACACATTGACTTGATTTTTGGCTCAATGCTGGCATGAGTTACTTGTCTAGTAAGGAAACTCAGGTTTATAGTGACTTTCTTCTTTGATTACGTGCACTAATTTTTGTATAATCAAACTCAGTTGCCTACCATTACAGAACAACTTTTTCTCTGAACTCAAACTTTCCCAAGGCATGACTAAGGAAGGCAGTACAGATGCAGTGTCAGTTCACCAGTGTGAAAACAAGACACATGGATGACTGCCACTCTGGAAGCCTATTTTTTTAATCAATAGGAATTCAGAACTAATACAATAATATATATTATAATATATATTATGTAATATTTATAATATAAATATAATATGGTTACATGCTAAACCATAATATGGTTTATATGCTTTATAATATGGTTATATACTAAATGACAACAAGACTCAAGTCCCTACTATGTTTTGGTTGGCTAACATACTCTGATTGTAGAACTGTTCTTACATTTGATAAAACTGTGTCTAGATAGAGAAGGAGGCCAAATATAGCATTTCTGCCAGAGGTTTGTGCTACATCATTGCACTTGAGGAGAGTGATTGTTGATTTAAACCTCAAGGAGAAAAAATACTTCTAACACAATTAAGTTTCACATATGCTTGTCTTATAAAATAAAAGTTCTTAATTCAATTCTGGAGAGTAAAATGAAAAAAAGGCCAGGTAACATTAAACCTGCAAGTCATATAATAAAGTAAGCTCCAAATTCAAGATACAAAACGTTATACAAAAGGACCATGTTCAGTGTGTCTTCACAACTCTTATGTGTCTTGTCATCAGAAAATCAAAATTTCTGGTGAGATTTTCTCTTTCCTTCTATGTAGACTTTCACTTGTCATTAGAGGTCATTAACAATTTTTTCAAAATTTTGACTAAATTCTCGTGAGTTTTTCTACACATACCCTAGCAGCCTCCCTTTTACCAGCTCTATTACATGCAGGAGAAGATCTCTCATTAGGAGGAAACACATACAGGGAATAGCCAAGAGCAAAGATATCTGAACACACACCACCTACCCTGCATTTTACTTCAGAGCAGGATGGTTGAGTTGTGTGGCCTCTTTCCCTGTAAAACAGCCATTAGTCCAAAAGCATACATTAAAGCAGCTACTTTTTCTTCCTGTTTCTCTCTCTCTTTCTTCTGGTTGCCTCTCTCTCTTCCTCCTTCTTGCCTTCATAGCACCCTTTCTATTCTTTTCCCTCCTATTAGATCACAGTATAATGGAGTACTGCAGTCACATCGTATTTCCAGTCTGATAGAAAATACTTGAATATCTTCCAGCAAAACCTTCCATGCTTCATTTTAACACCTGTAAGAAACACCATTACAAGAGCCACACTTGATACCTTGTGAAAGAAATATTGGCATTTGACCTTCCAAACAGAAATGTAAGCCAATTTATGGTATTAAACACGTGTCATGTTAATAGCAACAACAGGTAACATAATCGTACAAAAAAAGTATGGCATAAGGTGCAAATAGATTTCGTGTCTTTACTGTTAAATTCCCAATCCAAATTTGACTAAAAACTGTCACAAATGACGTAGTTATTATTAAACTTTATTATATTATTAAATATTTATAGACATGACTAAAACTCTCATTAATCATAACATTGATGTGATAATAAAACTCATAAAAACTTTACCTCTTTTTCCCTGATTGCTGTCCATACACTTTTCTCACCAACCTCTTTTTATTCATCCTGCATTAGTAGCATGGACATAAACGAAAAAAATCCCATACACCTGTTGGTTTTATAACATATTCAAAATTAATTTTAACATGCCTTTTGAAAAATATCCTGGAAGCATGTAGGTTTTGAAAAATATCCTGGAAGCATGTAGGTGCTGAAACCCAGGTATTTGGCACACAGCCGAATCAGATGCAGGTGGGAAAGAGCAGTGTGTATTTTCTAAATTCAGTATTTGCTTTCTTATAATTGCAAACAGCTTAGACTTAATAAAAAAACATTCACTGTTCTGAGTGGATATTTGCTTTGCACTTAAAATTGAAACTGGCAACTTCACATCTTTACTAAGGTAAAAGAACCCAAAGATTTCTGGAAAGCCTGGCTTCTGGCTACTAGGTAACAGGAGCATTCACCTGAACTTCTTTAAATGAAGATTCACTCTTAGCTTTCATAGTGGTATCTCGGACAACTTTAGGACTCTGCAAGAGCTGCCTAGGGCCAGAGACCACAAAGCCCATTGTCATGTCAGGAGCTTAGGGGATGGGTCACAGTGGCAGCAGGTGGCAGCAGGGATGTCCCAGGCACTCCACCATCCTATGGATAGGCAGCCCACTCTTAACCTGGGCAGGCTCACCATCACCAGTAGTCTTCTTCCCTCATTCCATATATGAACCCCCCAACAGTCAGCATCATCAGAGTTGCAGAGCTGATCATGAGCTGGTGAGTCAACAGCAGCTGAAAAGTTTCCCACAAACTGCTCTTGAGCAGTGTAAAGATATTTTTCCCTTGTGGATAAGGCATATTAGACAAATTGCGCAAGCATTTGAAATATGGCCTTGCATTATGAGGACTTCGAAGTGGCAGCACAAATATTAAACATCAACTAAAACGTCAGGAGATAGACTTGAAAAAGATTAAGAAACGCTCTGGTACTAACAGTGCTGGTCTGAAGTGGTATCATATCATTCCCAAAAGCTATGTCAGTTAGTGTGGACAAAGTGTACTACAAAATTTGTGTTTGTTTACATTTGAGGCAAACATGTCTTGGGCTAAATGGAAAGCTGCAAAGCTGACGTACAAAGATTATTCCTGCTGATAGAAGAAGTATTCAGAAACATCACTAATTATCTGAGACATGAAGGAGCAGAAAGGAGGATCAGTAAGACTAAAGGGGGAAAGTACAGCTAGAAGGCAGAGTTTTTCAAGTTTTACTGTACTACAACCTTGTGCTGTTGTCAGTTTTTCCTTCTTGTCCAGCAACAAAAAAAAAAAAAAAAATCTGATTGCTAAGGGGGAATCTAAGCATTAAATGTAATGTGCAATTAGTTTTAAAATAAATAGTTTAAAAGAAAAATTCTAGTACATACAAGCAAAAAAGATGTAACCTAATATAAATGAATGTTGTTCAGTATTAAGCAATAGAAAAAAAAAAGTAGATAAGAAAATGGAAATAAATAAACACATCCACAATTAAGTGCTTATTCTAGAAATAAGAAGTCCCAAATTGTAACTAAACCTTCATATACTCCAGGTAGTTGCGAGATCGACTGATAATTGCTTCTTTGCTGTAGAGTACAAAACACCAGACACAGATGTTCAGAAAAGATTAACCTTCCAATTGACCCTTATGGGTACTAGAGCCTAGGGGTGGCCACAGAGGACAGCAAGTGTGCAGGACAGTAAGCATATTGGGGTTTCCTTTACTTGTCTTTGCAGTGAGCTAAAATATCCATTGCAAAACCAGACTGTTCATTATCCTATAAGCAGTTTTAACCTATGACTGATATTAAAGGTTAACGAAGGTCAGATAACTCTGAATTTCAACAATACGAAGGCCTACCAATCTTGAAGTCAAAAGTTACTGTGTCAAAAAAAAAACAACTCCAAATGTATTTTTCTGCCATTTTCCATAAAACCAGAAGCTATTTGAATTTTAATGTCTGGTCTGTCTATAAAGTTGTAAACTTTACTGTCAAATGAAACTGCAGTCCTCACAAAAGTTTATAGCTAAACCAACAATACTAAGGTTAACTTGTGAGTTTCAGAAACAAAACAGTATCGACTTTTCCGAACCATGTTTTTTTTTTCCAGTGCTTGGAAGTACTCAAGAATCAAGCAAAACTTTACAAACCATTTCAGAATTTGAAATGTAAGTTGATTCAGAATGTGTTGCCAATAGAATAAAAAAAATTAAATTAGCTCATCTGTGTTCCTGGAAATGTAGCAAAATTTAAACATCCATGCGTGAACGGTGAAAAATATCCTTATTTAGTGGTAATGTAGCTGAAGTTCATAATAGTGCATACCATCAAGAAAATAAAATTTAATAAAGCTGAATTAGTTCATTTAAATGTTATAACTATTAAAGAAGAGTTTCAGTTTTTACATGGCATAAGGCTAGTGCTTCCTCAGATGTGACCTTTATAGTTTGAAAACTGTAGTTTAAAATCCTGTTAAAATATATATATATCCTTTTGACAAAGGTCATTGTTCTTCCTTTGGACTTCATGGCTATGCTTTGGGGAAGGAGGAAGGACTCTGCTGACACCCATTAGCAGCTGAGGTGAGACACAGGCAACAGCTAGCTGGAAGCAGGCTTTTTAGTTTCATTTCTGAAATCACTCCCAGTCTATGTAAAACAAAAGGTCAGAGTATGATCCATAAGGTAAGTTTAATTTGTTGTCAGCCTACATAATTGCTTTTAATGTAGTGTAAAATGTGATTTTACAGCAGTCAACACATGAAATATGGTTTGCTTTATTTACATACTGTTGGTGGTTAACAGTGACCACTGAAGTAAGACAAAAGAATGAAAGCTGGTATTTATCATTTGAGGACAGGACTATAAAAATAATAAAAAACAAATGCTCCTTTGTGATAGCATATGAATCAATGGACAGGGTAGTTCTGCAACAACTTGGTATGGAGACAGTTTTGCTTTCCATATTCACACTGTGCAGAACCTTACTTCTTGAGGAGTTATGCAAGGTGTAAAATCCCTTCTAATAAATAAAGTTATTTCTACAAGTTTTGGCTATATCATCAAGCACCTTCTCCCTTCCGTAGATGCCCTGTTAAAGAATCAAAAGCAAGTCACTGGTTCCACCATGCTTAGAGCACTACATATACACACAGACAAAAAAGTTGCCCTCACAGCTTTTCCTTGGCTTGTAGCAACCCTCACTCTGAATCTCTACACGGCTGGGCACCTTGGCTCTGTGCACTCACCATTCCTATCCCTGCCTCTGGAAAGTGCAGGTCACAAGTTTTTTCTGCAGCTCTTTTCTGTGGTCACACATGCACTTGGTGTGGCATGGTGTGGTCCTGAAGGTAAAAGCTATATGTAAAATCTCTGAAGGTGTTAAAGTACAGCTGTCTGAAGGACATTTTCTGGTTTTGCTTGGTTTTTCTGTTTGTTTGGGATTTTTTTGTTGGGTTGTTTTGGGTTTTTTTAGCAAAACAAAATTATCTTATTCTGTAACATATAGAGAATACTTGAGAAAAACAGATTTATTTTCCATCAAGTAGTGTACACTAGATTTACGCCTTAAACCTCAACGGACCCTTACTCTCTTATACAGAGACTACAGCAAAAAAGGACTGACATTTGAGGAATAATTTAAAGTAAAGGCCAAGAATTGAGTAGTCTCCATTCTCTAACTGACTTTAATGAATAGACACATTGTTCTCCCAAAGCAATAACTACTGGAGTGGATCTTCCTCAACAGTTTTAATCTACTACCCATCTGAAGGAGAATTAATTTGCTATTATTGATCATGTACTCCTCTGTGCAAGCTAATAACTAGCATATATGAAAAAGGAGCCTCTTTGCACTCTTCCTTATTCTGTCAAGACAGTCACCACATTGGTTTTGCTCCTCAGTAAATGTGATAGCCCATGCACAGTCCTTTCTAGGTGAAGCACATTTGGTTGAGTTTAATATTGTTTCTAGTATCTGGATGGTTCAGGAGTACAAGAATAAATCTGTTGCTAGAGAATCTCATGTGTAAAGTACCCCAATATCTACTTTGAACACAGTTCTGATGTCACTAAAGTAGAAAGGTGTCATCCTTGATATCAATGCAGGTCTAAATACAGACTAAGGTTTTCCTGAGACTTTTTCCAGGATTGGATTCAACAAGCTGTAATTCCAATTCTACTGCACTATGAAAATACTTGCAGCATTTTACTGCATATCTTTCCAAGCACTGAAGAATACACAAAAATTTAGTAACATATGTAGAGTAGGAGAGAGTTAAACATGACATTCCTTTTCTACTAATTACAATACTTTCATCAGTGTTATTCAAAACATAGATGTTTGTTCTATGTATCAGTTCTATGCATGGTATTCTATATAGCTATTTACCTCATCAATATCTCTGCTCTATATAAAATTGCTTAATGTCAGGATTTTTTAAAATGGGAAGAAAAAATGGGACGTTGTAATTGATTTCCAAAATTGTATTCTTGATTAAAAGAATCCATTTTCAACCAATGTTTCTGTAAGCAGGTTCAAAACTAAAAGAGAAACTAGAACACAAGTTATGGTCTCTGGATTTTCATTGAAAAGCAAGACCAAATTCTCATTCAATTGAACTTTCCAAAAATGTGATTTTTTCTCAAAAATCTGCTTATTTTTTAGTCTAAAAAATGGTACTATTAGAAACTTCAGCTTCTCTGAAACATTGCAAGTCATGAAATGTTCTCCCTACATGAGAATTCTTCGTCATCTGAAACAGTTGCAATCATTCTGCCTACAACCAAGACTACAAGCCAAGCAGAAATGCCAAAAGAGGGCTAACCAAGTTAAACAGGATGTGGTGACAAGTATCTACTTACTTTTTTGCTTGATGCCTGAGAGAAGGTAGTATAAGCTACTGGTGTAGCCTAAAGCAACCATGAGTATTGCTAACACCAGCAGAATGCTAGCCCACTGAATTCCTACCGTTAACACCACGCAAAATTGTCCCACAACATCATAGGCTTCTGCTTATGTGACTGAACTGGATCTGCACTGCTTTTTATGCTCTACCTCAGTCCAGGAAACTACAGCGATAGGCAAATGCTCTGGGACCCTGATTAGTGAAAGCTCAAACTAGACTAAATTATACAGAATTGCAAGCCATGCAGCGTATGAGAGAATATGAAATAATCAATGTTGTATTTTTATCTAATTCTGCCCAGCCATGCCCATCACACCATTTTAGTCCAAGACTTAGGTCAGCCCTTGGTTTGCCTTTCTGCATCATGATGGATCGTTCTTTTGCATATGACCAACTCAAAAAGAGGTGGTGTACTCCATGTAGGTGTAACTCAATTTAAATAGAAACACCTACATCTGGCATCTAATTATCCGTTTCTAGCACCTCAATGCCAAAGTCATTCTATTTGAGTATCCAGTTTTGAACTTTGACCTAACAGTGTTTCCCTCACAGTGTTTCTCCCTGCTTAAACAATAAAGTTACCAATAAATCTGGTACTGATTTTGTCTGTGTCCAGACTGTAATTCCTGTTTGAAATATGTTCCCTCTACTTAACTAGATGCTGTTAAATGGAAATGCTGTAAGGTGATCATGACCATTCAGTTTTTCACTGTAAAATTAACGCCTGAATGGTAGATTTGCAAGGCAAGAAGTTTGGCAAGAGAATTATGCTACATAGCTGGTGCAAAGTTAGCATCATTGTCACACATGTCCAAGATTTTAACATCTGAATGTGGCCAGTGTGAAGCAGATCTCTTCAGAAGCTTGAGCTTTTAAATGAGTCAAAGGACCATAGACTTTATAAACATAAAGATCCTTTCTTGTTGTTGGTTTGTTTGGGTTTTTTTAACAAGTCTGATTCTTAAGGGTTTAACACTAGGGTGCTCATTTGTTGACTTTTCTTGCTTATGCTCTTGCTGTCTCCCCATTCTGTGAGCACAGCATCTAGCACCTACCCTGCCATTCACTCTCCCTAAATCCATAGTTCTGTGTCCCACTCTTAATCCATTACTAACAGCAGCAGGAGCAGTGTCATAGCACATTGCAACAAATCCTCAGCAGACTCTAATAACAACTAAGACAAGACAATATGTTCCCTGCAACTGCCCAGATTGTCTGTTTGGAAAGAATACCAGTTAAAAATTACAAAGTTGCTGCATATTTGTGTTCACAGGAGCTGGACAGAGACTTATAGCTCATTTCTAATTCAGTAAGCACTTCAGCAAGCTTTGACTGCAACCAGTCAGTGGCCTAGATGATTCAAACTACCCTTGAGTAGTTTCATGAACCTCCATATCTCATTACTTATTCTATATGATAGATAAAACACTTACTTTGTTATGCTGTGTTCATTTCTATACCTCATGTACCAAATTTAATAATAATGAACCCATGTATCATGTATTTTATATATTTAGTGTTTATGTTCGTAGCAGCTGTTTAATTTTTGCCTTAAGAATGCTCCTTATAAGTTTTATTCTGTAAAACACAATGATAGGGCTTTGGATTAAATGAGCCTGATCTTCAGCTATGGAAGGATAATTTTGTTTCACTCCAGTGGGACAATGTTGTTCAAAAGCCAATTCTCCTGACCTAGAGGATCTTCCCTGACTTCATTTGTCCTGTTGGACTTTTCCACTTTGTGATTAAATATTTGCTGGGTAAGAGGGAAACAAAGAATAAAGAAGGGAAAAAATAAGCACTTTTTAGAGGCTCCAGTCCTCTGATCCAAGAAATATTTAATTATTAAGGCAAAATGGAACTAGTTCTCTGGAGGGGCTGAGAGAGTTTCACCACTGTGGTTATGGTCCAACAGAGAAAAGACAGAGGAAAGCCAGTGTATAAATCTCAACATAGAGGTGCCTGTTAAGCTCTTTTGAACAACATAAATAATTATGCTTACTAAGTAAGTTGAAAAGGAAAGTCACAGTTGATTAGAAAATTAATTGTCCTTAACTCGATGTTTCATAATTCCTTAAAAAATATCCTGAATTGTTCAGGTAGCTATCAAGGAAGGAAAGCAATGTGGAATTCCCATAACAAATACAGTATATTTGTTGTGATGGTTTGTCCTAAATTATGTTATACAAACTTTTCTAATTTTCAATAAGGTTAGCAAAAGCCTAAGGGGGAGGTACCCTAAAAAGAAAGAAGAAGGTATTTCTGCCAGAAAGAAGATTTTTAAAGCAAGGATGATTAATTAGTGGTGTTACATACACCATGTAGCTTTACCAGTGAGATGTGCCGCATCCAGCTGATAGGTCAAATGCACAAGTGAAGTTTTAATGAAAACAGATGCCCAGAGGATCCTAGAGCGGCTGTGTCTGCCCATCTCTCCATGTGCGGAACATCTTCCTATTGCTTTGCATTTCTGCACTCCCCCACTTCCAAGAAACTAGGGGCCTCTTAAAACAAAGTTGAAAGGAGAAAGGCTTGCTAGTCAGCTGGCAACATATCTGCATTTTTAAGCTAGCCTGGATACAGTGGAGGAGAGCTTAGTTTTTGCTATGTGACTGACCTCTCTTAGCCAAGTTCATAGCAGTGTGAGCTATCACATATGACAGGCTCTTGGCAAGCATTTGCATGCTTTTGGCTGGAATCTCTTCCAAGCCCAGCTGGGATCAATTAAACTAAATAATAGTTCTTGCAATAACTAGTTCCTACCACACTCTTCAGAAATTGCTTAGTGTTCAAATGTAAATACCATTAAGTTCATACCTTGCTTCCCTTCCCCCGCTTTGAACAAACTGTGACAGAACTGCAAATCTAAGATTTTTAAAGCAAGCTCTTAAAGATTGAATAAGGAAGAAAAATCACATGTGTAGGCATACATTCTTGTCTTCTGGTTTGCCATCATTAAATCAATTCTGCTTACCTAGTATCCTAAATATGAATAAAAACCCCACCACCCATTCATTTCTCCAGACTTCATACTAAATGGAGGTGTCGCCCATAATTGATTAGTAAACTGGCCTAACTAAACTGTTCAAAAATCCTGCTTTTCAAATTTAGAGTAATTGATGACCAAAAACCATCTGTTGTGCTATAGCTCAAGTGTTTCCAGTACCAGGTAATGTTCAGATCAGAAAAAAGAGCACTTAAATTCAAGGTCAGATTTTCCTACTGATTTTACTACTGTATGGAGATTTGCTGTGAGCAGCATCAATAATCAGCCCCAACTTTAAAAGCTGTAAAACAATGTAATTGGAGTAAAAGCATTAATGTTTTTCATTACAACTGAAAAGCAGAATTATTTTCCATTCAAGTTAAAAAAAAAAAAAAAAGCTAATTTTCACAATCCAATAATCTCCAGATCTTTCAAGAGGAGTCCATGCTAACACTATACATCCAAAGAGTTACTTTCCCCAAAGCCAGATAGTATTTGCACAGTTGTAAAGTTTCTGATCATTCTATCAGTTACAAAGGAATACAGTTCTCTATCCAAACAGAAAAAAATACAATACTTTTTTTTTTTTTTTTTTTTTTTTTTTTTTGGTAATTAGTGTCATGTAGTTTTATATGCTAGATTTAGAAAACCTAATGTAACACTAAGAATGCACTTGTTCTGCTAGGCACTTGAATGCAGTTGGATCGCTCAGCTGCTTAAAGGCCCTTGATGAATGGAAGCCAAGATTTTTATGATCCTGCAAAATGTCCAGTACTACCAAGGAATAGTGTGCTGTTTCGTCATTGCATTCCTTGGGTAATGACTTTCCCCACCAAGTATTCTCCCCTTATTTGAGGAGCTAGAATAGCCTATCTGGCCTAGGCTCTATCCATGATGTACCGCTAACCCGATGGCCCTCCCAAGGAGCTTGCAGAGCTTCTGCAAGCAGTCAAATCAGATTTTAAATACTGTTGTGCTTTAGGAGTATAATTTCTGAAAATAATGGCTCACTTTAAATAAGCAGTATAAATAACAAAGCCTGTAACTATATGATTTCAGAAACAATTGCTTAGCTTCTAAGTCAGAGAATGACTGAAGGCACCAAGCTTATCTGTTAAGTCCTCCTCGGTAAAAAGATCTGTAAACACAACATTACAAGGTCCTAATTTTTATTGGGGTTTTTTTACATAACCTTGGAGAATATGCTCGTTTCTCTAGGAAGAAAGACAGTTTATTATCGTTGCCAGTTCTGTATGGTTCAACAAGAAAGCTTACAGGGTGAAATCTAGAAAACCTCTACTACTTCAAAGGAGGAGGTAGCCTTTGAGATCAATAACAATATTATTCAGTGGGTGAGGATTAAACATTGGAAGTGTATGCCAGTGCATGCTTTATTTTTTGTAGGACAGAAGTTAATCTCCAATATCAGCACATTCTAGTGATATGATTTGCCCTACCATAGCCTGTCTACTGGTCCAAATATTTGTTTAAAAACCAGTTTAAAAAAAAAAATCCCCATTCCTATTTAAAGTAAATCCCTATTCTGGTAAACTTTCCAGTGTAAGAAATGCCATGCAAAGCTTCAGTTACCCTTTTAAGGGAAACTTCCACAGAGAGCTTGTAAGCTAGAAACCAAGTGACATAACAGCAACTAGGGAATTCAGCTCCTTATTTTTTATATATAAATATCAGCTTCCATTCCTAGAATATCATCTCTACACCAAAAAGGTATCATGTGTTTAAGCATCAGTTTGCTGTTTCTGAATCCCACAGGGACTGCCTCAAAGACAGAGTAGTTCCCCAGGAAAAAAAAACCAACAAAACAACAAAACAACAAAAAACCACAGCTTAACAGCATTTTTTTATTATTTCCCAGCCTATGCCTGGCAACCTTCTTAATCCTGTTTTCAGATTGCATTCCTGGGAAGCATTTCCATTAGACTGACAGATGAGGCAGCAAGGCATATGGATAACAAAGTGAACATTTCTATTGGCTATCCCAAACCAGCTCCCAGCCTCAACCTGTATCTGCTGGCCAGCTATGTTCTTCAGAGACACAGAAAAATGTTATCACAGAGAGATAAGCCCTTGAAAGAGAGACTAGATCTTCTCATGTCTGTGTAGACCACACCAGTTCTTCAGGCTCATATGGACTCTCCCATCTGGGTTGAGCTTTTCTGTGTACCCTGGCAAGTGTAGGTAGATAAAGACAGGAGAATTACAATAGCTGAGAGCAGATACAATAAGGTGGGACAGAGGACATTGAAAGGCATTCACTGTTGAGGAAAGAGTGAGTATGGCAGTCTTCAAGAAACAGATCTAGACAAACAAATTGACACATGTGACATGGGGAAAACAAGAGCATATGGGCATAGAGCAGTGCAACATAGATATGAGATAGCCAAACAGATTACTCATCCTAAAGTGTTTAATAAGATATTTTTATGATACAGCCAGGAACCACAAAGAGGGAAGGGATTGGATTCTGTTATAAATTACCGTATATCATAGAGTGTAACAGGCTTACTCCAGATTTTCGCCCATGTGGGGACAGGGGAATGGGAGAGGAATTAATCGAGGGGTGCATAGTATGTAGCCAGTCATCTGTACTTCACAGAAACAATAGCAAGCACTTAGAAATTGAGATAAAAGGACAAATAAAAAGAACCAAACCAGTGTTGCAATACATAGTAACGATGAGAAGAAAGGAAAGCTGAAGGGAAAGGGTCTGCAGCTGAAGCAGAGAGCACAGCTTGGCACCTCGCAGTTGCGCTGCTGCTGTGCCCAGCCTTGTCCCCCTAAACGGGGGCGAGGTGGCCTGAGCTGTACCTGTTGTGGAAGCTTCTGGGACATGGGGTGAGGAGGAAGAGGCAGAAACAATAGGAAAAGGAGCAGGGGATATTCCCCATCCCAGCACTGATGGGGCAGGGGATGCACTGAGGAGCCCCTTCCCTTGTCTCTTTCAGTGCAGGGTGCTGCTCTGCCTACTTCTTGCTTTCGCACAAGCTGGCACCACTCAGAAATTGCTTTCTTGACAGTGAACAATGAAAGGAATAGGAATTGTTCAAACCACAGCAGCATTTGTATAGACCAAACCAAATCCAGATCAGCAGTCAAGCCAGTGGGACCAGAAGGCAGTGCGTTACCTAGGGAAGCGCCCAGAATGGCTTGCTGCCATGGGACATGCAAGTTACAATCATAGAATAATTTTAACTGCTGCACACTGGTCAGTTACATGTGTCAGCAAAATGTTCAGTAATGGCTAGAAGAAGTTGAAGTTTCATACAGAGAACAACAGATGAGGAAAAGGGGAACCTGTGCTTTTGGGTAGGAAGTTGGTCACTGTGACAGGACTTTGATTAGCTGTAGTTTTGAGAACATAAGATTTGTCCTTAAAGGGAGGGCAACAAAATAACAAAATGGGGTGAGAATCTAAAAAATCTGGAGTTTAAGGTCACAGAAACTAGAATGACATGTTGTGGTTTTCTTATTCTTTCAAAGAAACTCAGTGAAATTAAAAGGATTTGTAAACTGACTCTATCTCTTTTTTTGTAGCATCCTTTCTCCTGGTCTTGCTCTCAGCCCAGCAGCTTCGCATGGGATTTCTGCAACAATGCTACATGGTCTACAGGAAAAAGCTCTTTGGTTTTCATCCTTCCTGAGGCCAGTGGCATGACTACTCCCTGCCTCCCTGCAGTCTCTCAGGTTCTGCTTAGGCAGCATGTGAGCTCATGCTCACAGGCATGCACATGTGCAGACAGGCGTATGCTGTGATCTCCCTCTTTCCACACCCCCCCAGCCCTGCGCTAAGCACTCAGGCCACCTTCAGATCCCTCACTTCATCCAGATCCAGAGGACAGCAGCTGGCAAAAGGCAAGCCAGCCCTTCAGCTTTGCTGATTTTGGAGGAAAGTAGTATGCAATATACATAATAGTCCACAAGCAAATGAAACAGCTCCAGTCTTTTACAGTCACTGACAAAGAGGCTAAAAGTCAGTTGGGAAGTTATGGAATATTGCATATCAGCAATATGCAGAAAGAAGCCAAACCCCCCCCTTTCTAATTAATACCATGTGTAATAATCTATGCTCTACATTCACTCCTTTCTAATAACAGATCCACATTACACCCTCAACGAAAAACTAGTGTTTATAATCTTAGCAGCTATTTTTATATACTTGCTTATAAAATATTATTTCCAAAGAATTTATCAATTTTAGTATTTAGACTCTTAAGCTGGAACACACAAGTCTTGGAGAAGTGAACCCTGTCTTTGGTTGAATCTTAGTAGATGGCCTGAAGTACATGGGACAAAAAGAAGAGACAAAGATGACATGTCAGGAAAAGAAAGATCTATACCATGTTATTAAGCTTTCTGTATGTAACAAACTGGTGATATATTAAAATCCACCATCCAATTCCTACGATGTGTTTTTCTTCAGACAGGAATCAGCAGACACAATGCCAAAATACTTTACCGAATAGCTAAGTGTAGTGTAATGCAACACGTTAGAAACAGTTTCGTGAAAGGAGGCAGGTTCTGTATGCATGAAAGGTACATTCTGAGATTTCTTTAAAGCCTGTGGAATGCACACCATATTGAAAAATGCCTTAAACTCAAAATCACTACATACATTTCTTGAAAAAGAAGTAACAAGAGCAGAGTCAGTGATAGTGAACGTGTCAGTCCTGTTGCATGATCTCCTGCTGGGGCCTGGAACTGCTGCTTGACAGCCATTGCTTTCATCTGTGGAAGCAGCAAGTGGAAATTGTTACCAAACTAGAAGTGCCTTGGCAATGCATGTGACAACTCCTTGATAATCCACAATACTCATACTGTTGCTTTCTCGCATATCCGTCAGTCCTTCCACTGTCTACCCACGGGCTTTATACTTCAAAAACACCCGCATTTGTGTTTTCAATTTCCTTTAAACTACCTGTTCATCTAGTAAGGGTAAAATGTCCGAGTTGGAGATTTTGAAAGTTGTTTTCTAGTTGCCTTGGTGGAGTTGAGCAGCAAGATTTAAGGTCCCCCAGTCCTTTAAAATCTGCTTGAGCGCACACCACGGAACGGGGTGCAAAGGTGGGGAGTTATGGCAGAGTGAAACAAAGAGCTGTGGGCAAAAGGACTTTGGCTTTTTTGCAAGAACAGCTGCTTCTTTCTTGAGTGCCCATGACTCCACAGTGCGTCTCCCATGTACTGTCAGACATACTGACAGGTGAGACAAAGATTTTTCAACATCAGTTGCTCTAGCTGCAAGAAGAATGAGTATTCTCAGGAGGCTGGAAACTTTTAACACATGCAACAAGGCTTTGCATAAGCTTTGAAAATTTGAGGAAAAAATATAAAAATAAGTGAAAGCATTTTTTTTCTGGTTTTCCTACATTTCAGCTAGCTCCTGTCTTTGATTCATACAACAGCATTAGAAGGACTAGAACAAGTACAAAACTTGGGGGACAGAATCTTTGAAAGACAAAGTGCAAATGCCTTCAGAGAGAGGAACAGAGAGGCTATCAAGCAGGTTTGAGCCTGCTGTGGAAGTGGGACACAGTCCCTTCAGTCTTTGTAACCGATTCAAGTATGTTTACCAGGGTGCTACAAGAAAAGTGCCAAAATTTGAATTGATGCTAAAAAAGTAAATTGGGACTTTACATCTCAAGAGCCAGAGAGCCATCCTTCCCTATGCAGCCAGCACTGTCCTTACCTTTCTCACTAGGCTGTGAGCTGCATCATCATGCCAAGATGCTGTCCTAGGCCAATGCCATTGTCATGTTCAAGAGCTAATGTACCCAGTCCCACCTCAGGGACATCTTCAGTGTTCTCTATTGCATAGGGAATTATATTTAACAAAATTCTAGAGAGATCTGCCTTAGAATTAGATTATCATCCTTGATCTTATGGGATTTATGCAAATATATGATCCAAATTCCCTCTCCATGGTGAGTCTGGTCCATGCAATACTTCCATTTGTTCTCTGCCTTTCACCAGCAGGATGTAGAAATAGCCATGGTCTGGGAAGAGCTGCTACTGTCATTAGTGGATCCGCCCAAACTGTGGTGTACAAGGTAAAGACATCAGAAAAATTGAGATCTGGTCAGAGTGGTCATACTCCATCCTCGATATAGGTGTTTTATACTACAGAGATTATAAAGAATTTCATTTATATGATACCTTTGTCATTCTCTCATTCTATAGTATAACAAGTGACACATATATACAGAATGTTGAAAACAAATATATGGTCAAGAAAATATAAAAATAAATCCAGTTTAAACAGGAAATGATAAGCAAGAGAATAATTTTATAGATGTCCTAACAGCTTGTGAAGAGACATGAAGTTTCATATTTCACTAAAAAATTACATTAAAATGCTTTACTATAAACAAAGAAGTTTGACAATTAAATGTTTTAATGATCACACTTATGTATTAGAGAGTTGAAAAAAGATTAAGAAAACAGAACAACCCCCCCCTCCCATATTTTACAATCACTTCTTTTAAAAATAGATTTGCCTATGGAAGTATCTTTAGTCTATAGAAAAGGATTAGGAGAGAATAGAACCAGAAGCTTGGCTCAGTAAAGATCATATAGAATGGATCTTTTTCTTCAGCTCTCATTACTCACAGAATAACAAGAAAACAGACATTTGCCTATGAGGTGGACATCCAGATCTGGGTTCTTATTGCATGGAGTTCTTGGGCCTGTAGTGCTTGAAAAATTGAATAAGTATTTTCAAATCGATTTGGAGAAGACACACGTATAATTTGGGGGAAAAAGTTTGCATTCGCTGAAAATTTTACTCTACCTTTGTACACTAATCGAGATTCACAGTCTGAATTTCATGAAGAATACTATAGTAATGATCACATAATAACTTCAGTGTTTTAGCCTCCATTTGCCTGAGAAATAATCATACAGATTGCTTGTTTCTCAGTAACTAGGAATAGTCATTACATATCAAACTGTAATGCATAATACATCATCCTTGGTAACACCTAATTTTGCTTAGTCATAAACCATTAGCTTGAATAAATCAGAATAAATATGTATCTATAATGCAGATACATTTTAAAAGTCAACAGTGGTACATCTGTAACAGTGTGGTGCTAAGCCTGACCAATATACCTTCCCTCTCTCTCAGAGCTCAGTAGCCCAGCACAGTGGCCAGATTAAAGTCAATTTGCCATTAGCCATCTTAAAATGTGGTTTAAATGGGAATCAACTGTGCAAAGCTGCCCTTACTGTTATGCCCCATTAATTTGCAAGGTCCACATCACAATGATTAAAGAAAGATTAGTGGGAATGAGGAGCCATTAGAAACCACCTCCATCAGAAAAGCCATTATCCCCTTTCCAAACATGATACCATACATCACAGTTATTTTCCTTTTTTGTCATACACATGAGAAAACTGTACTTTTTCTCATGATAAATGGCACCCATCATCTATAACTAAAACAAAATAAGCACTGTGCTACACACATCCTCCTTTTAAGAGGATAGGTACTTATGATGGCGATTAAATATATCACTTGGGAATCACTCAAGTACCATACTGACGAGAGAAGTGCACAAATTAGGACAGAACAGAAGATGTATAAATTGGGTGTGAGTGAAGGATTTTTTACTGTAATCTTCAGCAATTTAAATTTAAATTTCTGAATAAAGTCAGTTATTCTGATATGTAAAATGCCTGAATATTAAATAAGCCATTTTTTTAAATCATGTTCCAGTATTTGTCAAATGCAGTGAAAGTGTGACTCCCTTTTTTTTCCAGAAGTCCTGAGCTGAGAATTCAGCTTGAAATCTATGGTGACAAAAGGAAAAAAAAATTGTTTAAATCTCTGTCTCTCATTGTGTTTCTTATCCAGAATAGGTAGATTCCCTGCAGCATTGCAAGAGAGAAAAAATACATGATGCTGATAATATAAACCGGTGGGTGTTCTAGAATTAAAAAAATAGGGTGCTTATTGCTGTATTTCATCATGTGAGTTGTATAACTTCAGCTGGTGAAAGTAAATTAAAGATGACATTCACTGTTACTCACAATAAATTTTATTCCAGCTATGTTCTTTTATTATTGATAATTACTACCTATGGCATTTTCGCTTGTTTCATTAGCCACTAGTATTTCCCTCTTCTTCACTAAAAAGATATAATAATATTATTGCACTGATGGCCTCCTGGAATCCCTGAACTTTTCCAGAACCACAAACCTGGCTATCAAAACATAGCCACAAGTGCTCCTTGGTGAGCAATAAAATATTCCCAGCGTCAGCACTGGATCCAAGCTTTTATAGACAATTACAGGATCAAATAGTTACACGGAGCAAGATATTTTCAGAGACTGGCTGTGGCTACCTCTGTCAGTGAATAGCTACTAGAGATATACGTAGTTATGAGGAAACACAGGCATCTATACAAATAAACAAATAAATATAAGTTGCAGACTACTTTGTGAAACCCAGAGCAAACAAATCCTACTAAAGCCACCTACAGTACTGAACAAACATCTTCTTTCCTTTATTTAATACCTAATTTTGTGCTTCATTTCCTTAATGTTTGACACTGGAATGAAGTACTTACTCATGGGAATGGCCTGAATTGTATTATTTTCCTTAAAACACTCAGTTTTTTTCCTTGATGAGAAAAAGAAATCTAACCCCTTTATTCCACTTCTCCTCCTCTGTATAAAGTAAAGAAGTAAATCTAAGCAATAGAAGATATTTTCCAAGAGGCACCATCTAGCTCTTTAAAAAGTTTGTCAGGCAATAGACTATCTCTCATATTGCCTCTGCATTTCATATATGTTCATGTTGTTGTTGGACACAACAAGTTACCCCCTGAACCCACTGGGATGCCCTTTTAACTTCTCTTTGATCTGAAAAATCTATGCTTTTTCCATGGCAATGATAGGTAAATGCTTCATAGTTTAGATTAGGAGAATGTTTCATAGCCATAAAGAGGTGCCTCTCCATGCTCTTTAACTTACTTATATAATTCAGACATATCAGTTCAGTAACCTGTTCTAGTCTAAGTTTCTAAGTAAGTCTTACACTGTGTCAGTCACAGCGGTATTTATAGCTTGGCACCAGTCAGGCCTTTTGGATCTGTAGGAAGGATTATTTTTTGTTTGTAGAGAAAGTGAATTGGGCAAATATATTTTTGCAACAATAAGGTCAACAACAGAAAAACCTGAGGGACTTGGGTGCCAAATTATTTCATAAGTTTGGGTCATGCTGCCCATGTAGTTTGGCTAAAAACCATGGGGAGACATTTTTGAAAGTAATGAATCATTTTCCTTGGCTAAAATGTTTCATCTTGGCATTTCCAAAAAAAGTTTCTTTTTCACATTAGTCTCCTATAAACAACTCCAAATTGTATTCGAAGATGTGATGCTTAATCTCTGTCCTCCTCAACAGGCAGGGTTTACAAACAGTCTGCATTGTTCCATAGCACAAGGTGAAAGCCCTGCCGCAGTGACGCCAAGATTTCTTCCATATCTGGTCGAAGCCTAAGGGCACAGCATATCAGCACAACTCTCTGACCCTCCATGGGTCCAAGCATGGAAGCTTCTGCATCAGACATCTTTATCTTTCCTGCCACTGCCTAAAATAGTGCTGGATGCTCCTGGTGGCTGAACCAAGGCGGTGAAGGGTGCCCCTGCAAAACAAGACTCTGCTCACCTTACTTCTTGAACCATGGTAGCTGTATGCAAAATGCCCTGGTACAACCTGCCTGCCTTATCATCAGCACCCTGCAGGGACTACCCCATGGCTCCTTGCTCCTCCCCACCAGACAGTGACACTGGTCAAGGCACTTGACACTGAGCGTGTGAGAGCAAGGGGAGCATATGCTAATGCACTGCAGAACGAGAGACCTAAGCCAGCCCAGCAGGGACAGTACAGGAGCTTTTACTGGATCAAAAGAGGAGTGGAATAACCTAAGCAACAAAATTGCAACTATATAAGCAGGATTAAGATACCTGGTAAGTCATATGCATTAATTAGACTATGCTTTAAACATCTAAGCATATGGTATAGAATGTCCCTTTGGTCAGCTGGGATCGGCTACCCTGGCTGTGACCCTTTCCAACCTTTTGTGCCGCAGCCAGCTCATTGGTGGAACAGCGTGAAAAGCAGAAAAGTCCTTCGTGCTTTGTGAGCAATAACTAAAACTCCCCTATGGTATCAACCCTGTTTTCATCACAAATCCAAATCATAGCGTGATACAAGCTACTGTGAAGAAAGTTAACACTATCCTAGCCAAAACCAGTACAGAAATTAAAAAAGTGGAACCAAAACATGAGTGTCCATAATTCTCAAGTGCATAGGCAGAAATATGGTGTGTCAAGATCAACTGAAGTTGTGGTGGTAGTCTGGAGGAAGAACCTTGCATTCTTTCATAGTTGCCTAGCAGCTAAATATGAAATTATTACTGCATATAAATATGCCCTTGTTCGAAATGCTTGACAGACATCGGCAAACAAATTCTCACAGTGATAATAATGCTGTGTTAAAGTATTATCTCTGCACTTTCTGTAGCACTTTATAGGACATTTATTGAAAGCTTGTATGTATATGCTGGAAAATAGTCATCACTCCAGACAGACTTTTCACTCACTCTTCCACAGTCCTATCATTGTCTCTGAGTTTCCAGTCTCTTTCAGAGGCTGGAAATGTACCACTTTCACATTCTAGACATGCTCACTCTGTGTTTAAACATCCTGCTCAGTAAGAGCCCAGCATCCCCAGTGATTCATACTGCATTACATTGCAGTCCATTCCATTCCATTATATTACATGCATCTCCATTCCATCGGTCTCCATTCCATGCCACCACCTGGCAACGCAGCAGTCATGATGCCCCAGGACAGGATAAAAGGGAGCAGCCTCCAGTCTCCCCTGGCAGAGATGGCCTGAGGGAACCCGAAGGCATCCAAAAGGAAGTTCTTGAGCTTCTGGAGTTAGTTACAGAGGGCTGAGGAAGGAACATCAGTGTCTGGTTGAGGCTACTGGAGGTTCTCTGCTGCAAGGCCAACTCCTGGTGGGACTAGCTTCTTAGCTCATTGGGGGGATACCAATCCTTTTCAGCTGGATAGCTGTGGCCAGACTATAGGAATGCCTTCTTGAGGAGACCTACAGAGCTCATCCCCATTGGACCCAGGGGCAGCAGGCTGTAAGTATTGGGATGCAGAGGTGTTTCCGGGGATACTAGTGCTTTGGAGCAGCTACTAGTACCCTGCAGTGGTAGGAAGGATTCTTGCTCCCAAGGTCAATCAGGCTGGGGCCTTTGGCCACTCTTGCAAGCCCCTGAGGTGGGCCCAGGTTGAGAGAGAATAGGGGTTGGGCATCTCCTAGGAGGTGTGACCAGCCTGTGAACCAGGAGCAGGTCTTGCCCACATGCTCAGGGCTAGTCAATTGCCAGCACTGGGGTCAGGAAGGAATTTTCCCCTGGGGCAGATTGGCACAGGTCACCTGGGGTTTTTTGCCTTCCTCTGAGCATTGAGTAGGACCACTTATCAGGGCTCCTCTGGTCCATTCTGGCTGGGTTACTGCCTACTGCTACTGCACCACAAAGGTGGTCCCTTGTGTCCTGCAGCTGGGGAGGAAGGCTTTTTTTCCCCCAGGGAGGACCTGAGAGTGTCCCCGGGGTATTTTGTCTTCCTCTGCAGCCAAGCACAACCCCTTGATAGGGCTTCTTTGGGCTATTGTGGTCCAAAGGCTGCTACTCTTGCTCCACACAGGTGGCCCTCGTGTCCCCCATCCAGAGGGAAGAAGCTTTCTAGACTCCCAGGGTCACCCCAGCTTGGCCCTGGGGCTTGATGCTTGTCCTCTGTAGCATTGAGCACATCCCCTTGCCAGGGGTCCCCCGGCCCCTTTGGGTTCAGTTCTTGCCTGCCGCTGTTGCACCTCCAAGACACCACTCATGCCCTGGTTGTCTCTGGCTCTATTGCACAGCACAAGCTCAGAGCTGGAGCGAGCTCTGCTCTTTCCTTGGCTCCATTTCCCTGAGGGTTCTTACTTGTGTACAGCAGCCTGTGCTTGGAAGTATTTCAGCCTTGCTGCCCCATCAGCAGCTGCCACTTTTCATCTCTCCCTGCGTGCAACACCAGCGCCAGGCAGGCACGAGAGCACTTTTGATTTATTCCGGGCCAGGAAGCACAGTGGCTGAGCAAGTGTCAGAAGTCAACTGTATGCTTGTCATCGGTCGGTGTCATGGTTTGGGAAATACCCCACGGTACTACACGCCTCCTCCTTCTTGAACGTTTATGTGTGGTTGGTCCTGATGCTCATTCTTCATGTTCTCACTCTTCAGGAGACAGGGGCTGCTTGGCCTGTCTTCCTGCTGCTGCTTTCCGTGTCTCTGTGGTTTTCCTTTTCCAGACTGCAAGGGATGTTTTCTCATGCCAAGCTAAATAATGCATCAGCCTGTTTCTGGCTACACATGTGCATTGTGTTGATGTTTGTAAGCATCAGCTCTGAAACAGAGTAAAAAAAACAACCAACCCAAAACAAAAAAACAAACAAACCCCCATAAAATAACATAAAGTAACATAATATAACATAAAATTAAAAGTAGAAAAACTGAAGTCAAATGGAATCATAAAATCCTGTTTCCACTTTTTAGCTTTGTGATTTGCGTCCTTGAAAGTGTTTTTGGAGCTGAAAACCCCTGGCATTGCAGGGAAATAACAGTCTCGTTATTCAACTCAGGGTGAACATAAGGAATGGAATGGAATAGAATGGAGAGGCATGGAATGACATAGAATGGCGTGGAATAGAATAGAATGCAATGCAATACGATGCAATGCAATGGAACGGAAAGGAATGGAATGGAACAGGATGGAATGGAATGGGATGGAATTGAATGGAGTGGAATAGAATGGACTACACTAGACCTGAACAGAATAGAATTGGAATAGGTTGTGCTATGTTATGCCTAAAACTCTGCATGGCAAGTGATGACCTAGATCTAAGGCATCTGCCCACAAGGGGGAATGGCTTCAAGCTGACAGAGGGTAGGTTTAGATTAGATATTAGGAAGAAATTCTTCCTTGTAAGGGTGGTGAGGCACTGGAACAGGTTGCCCAGAGAGGTTGTGGATGCCCCATCCCTGGCAGTGTTCAATGCCAGGTTGGACAGGGCTTGGAGCAACCTAGTCTGGTGGAAGGTGTCCCTGCCCATGGCAGGGGATTGGAACTAGATGATTGTTGAGATCCCTTCCAAACCAAACCATTCTATGATTCTATGATTCTATGTACATACACTGTGTAAAGTGTCAGCACTATTAGAAACTGTGGGAGCAGTTTTTCAGAAGTTATCTCTGGCAGTGTTCAAGGCCAGGTTGGACAGAGCCTTGGGCGACATGGTTTAGTGAGAGAAGTCCCGGCCCATGGCAGGGGGGTTGGAACTAGATGATCTTAAGGTCCTTTCCAACCCTAACTATTCTGTGATTATCCAAAATCCATGAAAGGATATAGCATCTGAAAGTCATGATATGGCATCTGAAACTCATGGTTCTCCTTCTTCATTTCTGCAGGCCTTGAAGGCTCTGGTTTAAACACAAGAACCACAGCTAATGTTGACCAAACCTGAGGTATTGCCTGCAATGACACATGTACATTTTTAGGTATTTTCACACTAAGAAATGTGAGATTTTGGTGGAGCTATTTTAAAATTAAATGATTTCATAGCTTTTGAGGTCTTAAAGTTTCCTACCATTTGTCAGTTTAATAAACTGAAGATTTTAATAGAGATCTTTTAACAACACATGCTGTACTCTGAAGGTGTGAATATTTCCTAACTAGCCAAGTTTACATACAACTCACACAGGAAAGTCACAGGTTTCTTTGTAGCCTGACAGTGAAATTTAGCTATAACAGAGTAATATTAATAAAATACAATCTTTAGGACTTCTGCTCTGCACACTGTAAGGTTATGCTTTAGAAGAAAAAAAGTAAAAGTACCTTAAATTAGGCTTCTAATTCCTCAGTTAGGATGAGAAATTCTTCAGTGTCCTAATAGTAACAAATCCCAAGACACAGTACTCTCACAGTACTGAAAAGCAAATAATTTCTTTTAGAAGCCTCGATATAATGTTAAGCCTAATTTTAGGTTACATTAAGGGTATTATAATAGTGATCATCTCGGTACTGAAAGGGAAGCAGTATGAAAAAAAGAGTGGGGAAAAAGAAAAAAGGCAGCTAAATTTAAGAAATAATAAAAATAAATTTGAGAACTAATAGTTTAAGAAATAATAGTAATAAGATAATTTAAGAAAAGACTCCAATAAGATATATGTTATACAAACACATGCTTCTTCCCTATCACAAGCCAAACTCTGGTGTGGATGGTAGATACCCACCAAGGGGCAAAACATTGGAATTTCACCAGAATTTTAAATTTCTGTAGAAAACTGAGTGTAAGAAACATGGCACTTCACTGGTACAAAACAACCCCAAATTTAGCTTATTAAAGCATTTTTCCTCTTTGACCCATTATAAAAGCACAGAAACATGTATGAAAAGGCCATAGCTGCTTAGTAACAACTCGCAGAGCTTTTGAAGAAATCAAGGGCAGAAGTAATGCTGCTCGCTCCATTTCACCAGCAGAAAACTCAGGTGCAAAAAGAGAGGGGGTGGCACAGACACTATATCTTTGCTTGCAGCTGAGGGCTCATGTCCGGGAAGGCTGAGCATGCTGGCAGCAGCTCAGCTCCATGTGGGTACTGGTCAACAGACACCATCAGCACCCTCACTCCATTGCTGCTATATCACAGATGGAAAAAGAACAAATCATAATCCAGGAAAAAGGCCTGAAAAACTCAGCCCAGGAACTGGCTAAAGAAGATGCTTCAGATGGAAGCTGTTGGACCAAATCACTTAATCATTACTGCTAGCAATCTCAACAATAACTTTTTTGGCAGGGTGGAAGAGGAGGGACAACAGTATGATTTATTGGTGCTTATGTTTTATACATAAAAGTTTGTAATTATAATAATTTTCTTATTTTTGTATTGCCTGAGGTGCTTAAGATATATAACATATTTTTTCAGACCACATCAGGATTAAGGAAATATATTTCAAAATTTTAGAGAGTAATCAAGCTGAGATCTATGAGTTATCAACAAAATGACAGCTGAAACAAATCCATCAGCTTTAAAATATGCTTTGTATTTAGATGGGCAAACCAAGCACTTCAAAAGGAAAAAAAAAAGAAAAAAACAATTCCGTTTGTAATCAGGATTCTTCATGATGAAACTGAACTTTCTTTTCAATTCTCTTGGAAATATGGAATTGCGTTAATTTTTTCCTGGACAAGGGCTACAGCTAACACACTCCTGGTTTTGCTCACACTGTGATCAGTAAGTGGATAAGCAGAAACAACATGCACAAGTATTTCTTTGCTTTCATTTTGGTCACCCTCAGTCACCAAGACATTGAAAGTTCAGGTGAATTCCTGATATATGCATTTAGAGACATTTAGGCAGCTATTGTCTTGGAAGACACATACATCTGTGACTGTTGGGGAGACACTGGTGGTAGGAAATAGCACCAATGAACATGCCAGAAGGTGGAAATCGCATTTTTCTCATAACAAAGGATGAATGAAAGGAGGTATGATCAAGTATGAAAGTATCTGGGATTTGACTTACGGAAGACCTCATGTAGCTAAAATTCAGACTAACCAAATTAGACTATCTACTTCAGCCATGGGATTTTAGACCTATGGGGCTCCTCTAATATCTATGATAGGGTTACACTAACCACCACATGCTTAGAAAACATGCATTTGTCTAGAGCTTCTTTGTGAAACAAAGAAGGAAAAACTCAAAGAGAGCTTAGTGCTTCCTGTTGCTGCTCTTATCCAGCATTATGTTTGCTTCATCCCACAACTTTCTCTTAGACTACCAAGCAATCATTCAAGTTAAATTCCCCAGTGAGGTATCAAAGCTGGTTTTTACCACATTTGCTGTCTCTTAATATTGTGGTTTATGGTTAAATTTTCATATTTTCAGTGCTGATTGCAGTTGGAGATGACTAGTCCCTCAGAACAGGTCTCCTAAGGGAGGAAGACTGGTGCTGGAATACAGGAAGGATGCAGCTCTTGTCACAACCCTGTCTTCCCTCATGTCATTTCCCCTTTTTTGCTCCATGGCTCAAACCTGTGGGAATGGAAGAACCATCTCACTGCCTGGCCAGCAGGGCAGGGGCCAAAACAGTGATCTCAGGGTAGGAGAAGTGTCAGTGAATGCTCTTTAGCTGAAGATTAGATTAGACCACCTCTTCCTATTCCTTGCTCTCTGCACCTGCTGTGTTTTAAAAATTGTCAGCGGTGAATGCATTTTATGTTGGACACCATCACTGTGGGCAAGGGATGTCCAGAGGATGCCCATGCAGCCAGGATCCTCCTCACCATCCTCTGCCACCCTGTTCAGATGTCCAGCACAGGAACTGTCAGGTTAGTGAAGGGAGGCATCATGATTTGAGATGGGTAGGTGAAAGAGGGTAATTTTGATGTTGTACTTCAGAATCTTATATCCCACTAAGCCCCATTGAAGTAATTTTTTTAAAGCTGGTCCTACATATCAGTGTTCCATATTTAACAGTTCTCTTGCTAAATTTCCCAAAGAAATACGAGCCTTGCTTGAAAACAGAGGGGTTTCAGATATACCAGGGAAAGGCTTGCTTTTCAAATGTCTTAAAGGCAGTTGTGCACTCCAAGCAGAGGCTTTGGCAGAAATCTGAGTGTGGTGGTAATACTGCCCAATCCAGACTTTTTTTCTTTAATGGAAAATGATGAAAAGTCCTGCTTTAACAGGATTCAGACACTGGCTCTTGGAAACAGGCTTTGGTAACCAAAATAAAAAGGATCTCAGAAACTTTAACAGCCTCCTCACTAAAACCTGGCCAAGTACTTGCATTTAATAATTGAAGCTATCAGTTTACTTTAAAACAGTGGATCTAAATCTACTCTCCAATACAGACACAAAATCCTTTGGCTTCAATCTCTGTAGCTGGAATTGAGTGTGATATATCTGTAAAAAATGAGAGTCAGTGATGGTAGCTAAAGTAATTTTGTTGTTATGATTAGAAGATGAGTTGGCAGCTGATAATCCTCACATCCTAGTGCCAATGCAGTGTTTATAGGTGTCAATGAAATCACTGTGGCCTTAGCTAGCTGACGGGGTACCCTGTGTAGCTGAATGAGCTGCCTGGAAAGAGGTCACCTCTATCCCCAGCTGTTCCCATGAAACCACATGAGCTTCCTGAGAGATGAGCTTGACTTCACTGTAGGCCAAACATGTTCTACCAGATAAACTCGGAATTTAGCCAAGGAAAGTTTAGATCTTGATCACCAACATTTTAGAGAACATCTCTATGCTGTGTTATAAAATTAAAAATAATTGAATTTTCTAGCAGAAGGTAAGTACGTAATTTTTCCTTAAAACAGTTGTTTTGTATTATTTTTAGAGAGAAATATTACAATTCAAGCATGTATTAGACTTACATCAAACTGGATCATTGAATGTGCTAGGCTGTATAAAAGGGGCTGCAGCATCATCACCTGTCAAGAAGTACAGATTATGACCTTCATCTGGGTCATCACATCCAGGAAGTCCTCATATCACCGATATATGTTCTGTTAAAGAATTCCATACACTATTTGTAAAATGCACCTTCAGAAATATTTGTTTCTACATTAAAATACACATGCATATAACTTTTACCCTGCTAAGGTTCAGTTGCTTAGCTCCCAAATGTAGACCACCACTGGGCCCAGGAAAGGAAGCTGACAGTGAAATTTACTGGAACAGAAAAGGTTATTCTGTCCACTAAAACAGTGGGATTGAAACAAACATGCAAAAAAAAAGATGTGGATCCATACATCTTTTCCAGCCTTAGGCAGCTGGCTGTTGAATTAATGTTCTTTTTACGTATGAATTAGCTAGCTTTATGCAATCTTCCTTTGAAATTTGCTGAGCACCCGTACGTTACGTACTGTACATTTGGTAGATGGGTGGTTTGCCTATGACGTCTGTGGTAGCTAACAGGTTTAAAGTAAAGCAGACACAGCTATTTAAGCAGCAGAAGTAGGAAAGAAGAGTTCTGGAGGAATATTGCACTCACCAGATTGTCTTTATCCCCACAAAAAGCACCAGACATCTCTGCCTCCAGTACACAACACTGGTTTTCTGCACAGTCTGGCAGTGTGAGTTGCTTACTGGATTACCACAAAATAAAATGCGCTACTTTGTGTTAAGTGTGTGGTAACTACATGGTAGATGTATTGAAAGCCATGATTGCTATTGCACAGTAACTTGCGGTATTGGTACAATATTGCTCTATGAGATAATAGCAGGGGGCAAAGAGCTGCCTTGCAAGAAAGCTTGGATGAATACCACAGTCTGACTGGTTGCTAAAGATTGCAGCCCATGTTGTCACTCTATCAGCACTAGATCAATATTATTGGCAGCTGGATAATTACATCACTTTATTTTCAAACAGTACAAAGACAAAAGAAGGTTATAAAATGTTCTAAAGAGCAAAATTAACCCTTGCTTAAAAATCCATCATGAGCTCTGCAAAATGCTTACATCCTGATATGAATGAGTGTTTCCTGTGACCTATCTGAGAACTGTCTGGGCTATTGCAAAGTTTTAGAAAGTGCACTGAGGACATTTACTTTTTGTTCACACTGAGGACACCTCATGTTCTGGCATCAGAGAAATTGATTAAGTTTAACTATCTAATGATGAATTATAAAAAGGCAAAGGAAAATAAACATGAAAAATTAAGAGAAGCTGCAAAAGCAGAAGGGACCAGATCTTTGTTCAGTGTAAACCAAGAGTGACCTAAGGATTTGTCTGGAATTACACTGCATCACCCTTGACGGTCCACTGCATTTAATCACTTTCATTTGGGACTACTTACACTTGTAGAATCCTGAAACAGTAACCTCTGTTCCTATAACTACTCTTGAACGGATTTCTTGTTCATGTTAATAACTCAGCTTTTAGTAACAGAAATAAAACCATTATCTCTATTAAACCACAAAAATGAAGTTATGCAACATTAGGATTCCACTTTAGGCAAACAAGGACTTTGAAATAAGGCAGCGCGTAGCCATCACTAAAGTTAACATCAGATTTTCAGAAGAGCTGGCTTGTAAAAATAAGGGAATTTCCACCCTGCAAATAATTACATCATTTTGACAATTGTTACTGCACTGGAACAACACAGGCTCTTTCTCCATCTTGTCTCTCCCTCCCACTTTTATCTGTGTTTAATGTAAATAGAAATGTTCTGAAATACTTGAACCATTAAAAAAAAAACCCCAACAAAACCCCATATAATTTTATTTCCAGGAGTTCAGCATGGAACTACATCTTCTTGAACCACTGTAGTGCCATGTGGGACTTGCCATCCCAGTGCTTCATGTTCCTGTTTTCATTCATGAGAGACACTTTATGGGCAAGTGACATGATACTGATCAAATGAGTCCCACTATTGCTGGCCAGACTGTGCCACTAACAGAAATGTTGCTGTATTTTGAAGCAAAATGGATGGTTCTGATACCGTTTACACACAAAGCTGCAGCTTATCCCATAGAGAGCCCTACTGTGACCACTGAATCTAATTATGCAGAAAGGCTGGGGCTCACCTAATTTTAGCTTTCCTGAAAGCTGGTCTTCTAACCTCACTCTGTAATCAGTGAAAAGAGATGGATAATTTCAGAGAATGGCTTAGTTCCATTTGAGGCACAATAAAGTGTCAGATGAGGAGTGCCAGGACCTGGTCCAGAGACACATTTATCCACAGTGCTATCCTTAGCACAGAGGGCAATAACTTGCATCAACAGCCCCAGTACATGCAGTCAGACTACCCAACAGCACAGGCTGATACAAACTGGTGTCAGAGAGAAATCATAACAGGAATCTCTATAGCTTCCTAACAGAAAACTCTTCCTGATAAAAACTGCTTTGGTTTAAAGTGTGGACATGCTGATTTATGTCAGAGAGAGGTCCTTCTTTCATGTAGAAGGATGGCTGTAGTGAATGCAACTTTTCTTACACCATACCAGTTGAGGCCTATTAAAGTGCTTCGTAAGAATGAGTCTCACAAATAAAAGAGGATTTCAATAACTAACATGGCTATCTTGATGAGATTTTTCCAAAAGCAAGTATAAACAGGTTGGGTAAATTAAATGTTAGTAACAAAAGATGTTGTTTTCTTAAATTGTTAAGACTGAAAGGCAATGCTATCAGCCTAGACTAGATAACTTCATATTACACAAAGTTCCAATAAAAAGCTGGAAATATACAGATATATAAAAATAAATAGACATATAAAACTATCCCTGCAAAGGTTTTATTTGCATTTTTATGAACCACCAAATAACTCCCACTACAAAATAAAATTTTAAAAACAGAAACTCTAAGAGGCTGAAGGAATTTCTAGTTTCCCAAATAATTAACACCTTCTCTCTTTCTTTCCTACTGTGCAATTAAATCACATTTATTTTATGTAAACTTCAGTTCAGTCTCTCTGTTTTAAGAAGCTTACAAATAAGCCCATGTAAGCTTTTTCTCTTCCCTCCTGTCCCCTCAGAACATTATTAATTCTACTCTCCCTGTCATACTCTTTCTTTGAAATTCTTGTTGCTGATTACCATAGAAAGAAGCAGAAAACACTACTACAAAAATAATTATTACAAAACTTCCAGATTATTTTGGGGATTTTGTTTTGGGTTTTTCTTTTTTCATTTTGTTTTGTTTTGTTTTGTTTTCTTGGTGATAGCCACACAGGGGTGGCATAACTTGTTTTCCTTCTTGTTAGAAGAGAATATGAATTCACATACACCTCTACTCTTGGTCACTGCCAGGTGTCAAAAGTGTATCTGTTCCTATAGCAAAAAGAAAATGACCCACAAAACCATATAACTACTTCTTGTTCTCGAGTAGGTGAGGTAAATGATCACTAAAGATAAACAGAACTTATCTCCAGAGTCCAAGTAGGGAGTAAATTTGATTCCACATCAAAACATGTCCAGGCGCAAAGATGCAAAATCACTTGAATATATTTCCAGAATCGAGTTTAAAAACTTAAGAGCAGAAACAATGAGAAGACAATGAGCCTCAGGGGAGTTAAGTGAGGAGTCAAATCTTTAGCAAACCCAGCTAGGAATGCCTAAACACAAGAGTGCTGCTCAATATTTCCCAGGATCAAACACTCAAAACTACACTAAAGTGTACAGATTCTACATCAGAGATAACAGGTGATTATACTGGTGAACTTACAACCAGTTACTACACCCCAGCACCTGAGTCCACCTGAATTTCAAAGAGAAATGTGGAAATTACTCCTGTGCAGATGGAGATGTTACCAAAGACACGGACAGTGGAGTGAGCCTCGTGGTCCTGTGGATGTCAGAATTAATCTTGCTCTGTAGCACAGATATCTTGAAAGCCTAAAAATGTATTCCTTGAGATTGCATTCAATCTTCAAGTTTGTACAATCATTTGATGAGTTTTTTATTTCTTCATTTGCTGTTTAACTTGCAGAATAAGTAAATGTGTCATTGCTTAATGAATTTCAGCCTCTCTTGGACAAGAAAATAGTAACTGCTTTGGTTCAATATAATTTGTTAAGCTGTCAGGAATATTCTAGTATACTTCAAATATTCTACTACAGTGTACAGAGAAATGTAAATGATCTGTACAAAGAAATGTAAATTCCTATTACTTATAAAAGTGAAATTTCTAGGAAGAAGCCTTCTTACTGAGTGAAGAGTTATTATCTCACGTTTCAAAAAACATAGAGAGCTCTGTCTTGCTATAAAATACTAAATAACTTTTTTCAAACAATATTTTTGTAAAAGAAGAGATCCAAATAAACAACTTGCCAAGTGAACCTTATATGAATATTTATCATGAATAAGAGGTAACAGATCAAGACAAAATAGCACCTTCCCTATTTCCAATGCAGAAGAAAATGTTTTACTCATTTACGTAACTACGAAAAATTTTGTTGTTCAGAGAGAAATACTGTACAGTTGTCATTCGTATCATCAGCTTAGACTACATATTTTAGAAATCTATGCTGCTGTTTATATTTAAATAAATTCCCCCTTGATACAACCTACTTGATGAAGTTCCTTTATGAAAATGCCCTTAATATACAAAGAAGGTAAAGTCTAACTGAAAGTTAAAAACCAAAACAAAACAGACATGCTTACTTGGAACAAAAAAGTCACTAAGATTATACAATCTTCTTCATCTGTGACATACCACATATCTGTGATACATATCACTGTTCTCCACAAATATAGGTATTAAAACCAACTGTCTTTTGTGTCTCTGAAAGATCTGTGTGTAATATTGTCAGACAGGACAAATACTCACAACTCCTCAGTTTCTTTTGCATGGGATGAAGATGTATATGCCAAAGGTTTGCATGGGTAAAAAAATATAAGCACTGGTTTTGAGTAGGAATTAAAACACAAAGTACGTATAGAAGCTGCAGACATTCCATTTGAATAAATAGTGCTTTGGGCCATTTGCTGTTCAATATCCCAAGGTTAGTATAGTTATTTATCTCCTTGCAGTGGGAAACAACATCAGTATTGCAAAGTGAAGCAAAGACAAAAGATTATAATTCTCACTTTAAAAAGGGTTTCCATGGAAAATGCAGGAAATAATTTCCTCATAAAGTGATGTGCTGTAAAGAAGCTGGAAACACCACAGATATAACAAAGTACCACCATCCCCATAGCTTTAAAGACAAAAAGGTCAAGAATGGAGAACTCATGTTTTGATAAAAACTGTAGAATTTGGGAGATGATGAGATGATGCAACAGAGAAGTTAATATATATCAGAATCAAAGGCATGATTTTGCAGTCAGAGACAACAACTGTGTAAGAGCTGTACATGGAAGACATAAACCAAATGCCATCAGTGGTATGTTTCCAGATTTATGAGAAAAAATAATTTTTTGTGCTAATTTATGATGGTTTTCTTTTCATGGCAAGTAGCATATTTTACCTCACTAGAACCTTTGCTGACTTCATTATATGAATTATGATTCGCTGTGAGTGTACGAGCCTGCAACTTCTTGAAAGATTTAGAATAAAACTACTCCTTGTAGAGTCAGAAGGCAGTGCAGCCCCTTCTAGCCCATCCTTTTTCTTGGTGCTCAGAAGCTGGTAAACGTCATCGCTTTCTGCTGCTGCATCTTCTTTCTTCCTCCTTCCTCAAGGACAGCCTCTCTGTACAGAAATGGAAGTGAATTAAAAAAAATAGAATCTTAGATAAGTGAACTGGTCAAAAATGCTAAAAGCTCAGCCCGTATGGTCAAATGTGCCTACAGTCTGTGCCCTTGCTCTGTTTTTTTTAGTAAAATGGAAATAGCTTTACTGACCTTCAATGGGCTTTGGACCTAGACCAAGTGTTATAATTTTAATGCTCACGCTTCTGCATACACTTTAGGTGATAAACTGAATGTCAACATTCTAAATGAACACTTTGTTCCCTGCATGCCGATAGCAACCTGATGTAGTTGGCCTTGCTTTAAGTAGGGAGTAGATAACCACCAAAGATCCCTGCCAACCTGATTTATGTAATGGTTCTATGTTTGCTTTAAAAAATAAAAATAAGGAGTTTTGTGCTAGCTGGCCAAGGATGAGGTACCAATTCGTCATTTCAGTGTTGTATTTTATGTAAGGCTATCTCCAGATTTGCTTTTTTCTATTATGTTCGCTGCTACATTTTCTTAGAATAACGTAGCACTGTGAATTAGTTACCTCACATAAGACATGAGGGACAACATGTCTACTTATATAATCCACACCATGGGCCACTTCCATAAAAACTTTAGCTCTGTGCTGTTTTGGTGAGTGAAAGCATTATCTTGTATGGACAGGAGAATTGCATGTCATCTGGCACTGTTTTACAGTGTTGATGCGGGGTGAGAGTCCTTGCAATGGCCATAGAATAGGCAGAAAAAAAAAAAAAAAAGAGAAAGTAAAGCTGCTCAGACACACAGCAGTGAGAGGATTAGAAGTCTTTTCTGGTGGGTAGGTGGTGCAGTACAAACACTAAAGTAGCTTTTATTACTTCTGTTCCTGGAATTATTATAGAAAGACTGTTAAAGAAATTATTATTAGGAACAAGTCTGAATGGATAAGAAGTCTCCATTTGTTAAACAAGTGCTAAGGAATATTTTGAATGAAAATTCCAGTGCTGTGGAAAACAGATGAAGAATATGTTTCAAAGGATTCACTCTGCTTTGGAGGAACATAGATAATAAGAAGAAAGTGTAGGAAAACAGTGATTCAGTGGATATAGCGAGAATGAAAAATGTTCATGCATGGAAAGGAAATGGAAGCAGAGGGCAAAAGCAAGGAGAAGGCACCAAGCCAGACATTTCATCATAGAAGGTTATCAGGTTTGTCAAGCATGACATCCCTTCAGTAAATCTGTCCTGACTACTCCTGATGACTTTCCTGTCTTTCATGTGCCTGGAAATGAATTCCAGCATAAATTGCTTTGCTGCTTTCCCAGGAATTCAGGTAAGGCTGACAAGCCGATTGTTCCCTGAGTCCTCCTTCTTGCCCTTCATGAACACAGAGGAGTGACATTTGCTTTTCTCCAGTCCTCAGGCATCTCTCCAGGTTACAATGATCATTCAGATTACCAAGAGCAGTCTCACATAGACAGCAGCCAGGTCTCTTAATATTTATAGGTACATCCCATCAAGGCCCATGGACTTAAGTATGTCCAGTTTGCTTAAGTATTTCCTGACCTGATACTTTCCCACCAAGGGTAAATTTTCATTCCTCCAGATTATTCCCCTGGTCTCTGGGGCCTGGGATTCACAAAGGCCAGTCTCGCTAGTAAAGACTGATGTAAAGAAGGCATTCAGTACCTCAGACTTTTCCACGTCCTGCTTCTATAGGTCTCCCACCTTATTCAGCAGCAGAATTACATTTTCATTAGTCTTCCTTTTATCACCTGTGTACTTTGAGTGTTCCTTCCTATTACCTTTGACATTCCTTATCACATTCAATCCCAGTTGGGCTTTGACTTTCTGAACCCTGTCTCTGCATACTCAGACAGTAATCCTGAATCTCTCCCAGGTTACGTGCCCCTGCTTCCACGTTCTCAACGTTGTTTCTTACCTTTGAATTTTACCAAGACCTCCTTGTTCTTCCATATAGACCTCCTAGTGTTTTTGCTTGACATCCTTCTTGATGGGATGGATTGCTATTAGATTGATTCATGCTTAATAATACAGGGCCAACTTTTTAAGGAGAAATATCTAAAATCATAACATGAAAATATGTTTCAGTTGTGAAATAGAGCAATAAATGTTTTCATTTTATTGTTCTGCATCTGTAAAATCTTGAAAGATAACAAATCACAAATTCATACTGTTTTAAAGAAAAGGTAAATGAAAAATCCAAACTTTCATTCTGTAAGAGATAATGCAGCTTTTTCATTCAAAACCAGAACAGGTGATGAGATTTTTTTCATGTGTGTCTGAAACTTCTGGGACTATTTTAATTCAGAAACTGTCTGAAGTATCAAATGTCTCATGAGAACTGTACTTTAGGTGAATTATACCCAGGCTCTTAGCAGTCTGTAATCCAAGATGTTGTTTGGTACAGCACAGCTGTGTGATCTTGGCACAGTTTTACTGAGAAAATTGCTGCTAAGGTGTGAGAACATACATGAACCAAAGCTGCGCAAGATAAGCAAAGTGAAAACCTAGACAGAGCGTAATTGTTGAAATCATGATAGTTAGCAACTTACAGATTCAAGAGGAGAAATGCTGGCATGAAAAGTTGTAAAACCTCAAGTTAAAAAAAAAAAAAAAGCAATAGATGGAATAAGGCAATTCACTGCCTCTGTGCATCAGCCGTCCAGCTTCCCCACCACCACCATCTCATCAGGGTCTCATGGGGGACCTGAACAGCAGAGCTATGTGCTCTGCATTTTACCCAGTAAATAATTGTTTGGTGTTCCCAGTTTGTGTGTATCTTGCTTATAAAGCCATTCTGCACAGAGGAAAAGATGCCTAAACACTACAATCTCCTCACATTTGTCACTATCCAGAGTCATGTCATTTGACATAAGCCTTCTCTATGATGTCTGCAGGTGGATTTTAGAAGATGAAACCTCTCACAGGAAGGAAATCCACTGCACAGGGGAAGATAGTAGAATTTTTTCATTTTTAGCTCTTATCATATAGTATATCACAGTGAGGAGGTGCAGACTAATGTCAGTCTGACTTTCAGCTTGAAGAGTCAACCCAAAAGTTTCAAATGTCTTCTTTCAATTTTCCTAACAATAAAATTGAAATTTTTGCACGTAAAAGTACAATTTCACTGATACTACATGTTTAATGAGGAAAAATTTATGGAAAATGTCAGATCAGCTCTAATTTCAGTTTCAGTTCTAAAATTCTTTCAAAAGTGAATCTCTCTTTCTTCTCATAACAATGCAAAAATTTTCAGGAAGTGGTGAGAAGGTTATTATCTGTAACAATGCTTCATCCAAGAGAGCTATAATATGGTCTGATTTTGAAACCAGTATACAAACCAGTCACGAGAGTTTTGTGTAAGTACTGCAGTGTTCTGTACAGCTGCTATACGAGACCAAAAACACCTTAATAAGATCACCTTTGTGACTCCAATCCCATCTTTCATTCAGGCATAGGGCAGCAGTAGACCAGCATCAGTGCCCATCATGTTCTAATGAGCTCTGCTCCAGCCCCAGTCTTTCCTGCTGGAAGAAGCTGTATCCTGTGGTTTCCCTCATGTGAAAGGCCAGCCTGGCAAAATTCCGGTGCAGAGTGAGCCCCATCAGCTCCATCAGCAGCGTGGGATGCTTCCGGGAGGGATTTCTCCTGCACAAGTCTCCATGGCATAACTGCATGAGGCCACCCTGCACAAAGTACAAAAAAGATGTTTTGTAAAGCTGAAATGAGTGGGCAGAGAAAGTAAAAAAATAACTTATTACTGAGCCTTGTGTAAGCCATTTTATCAGTCATTACCTCAGAAGGATTTTATTGTGGTTCTGGGAAATGAGGAACTGGGAGCCCATTTGTAAGGCTTTCAAAGCTGCAGGTGGAACACTACCTTTAAGAGGTGGATTCATGAAAGTCCAGACTTAAGGGTGGCACACTAAAACAAAACTTGCTAAACTAGTAGATCAGCCTTTATATTGGCAAAACAGTGCCCCAGGGAAATATGAATGTTCTTTCACTTTCTGTGAATGAAATACATCATTCTTGTCAGAAGCTAATACTTAGTTAAACATTTTACTGAATGTAGCTTTCTGATCCTATACTCAGGAACAAAAGTCATTTGTTATAAGAAATACTGAAGACGCATCAGTTGTTTTTTTTTTTTTTTTCTTTTGTTAATCTAAGCTCAGGAGTAATTTTAAATATTGAACACTTCCAAATTAAACACTTCCTCAGTAAATCTTTTTCATAATCTAAAGGGTTGGGGTGGAGAGGGCAGAAGATTAAAATCACCTTGTCGGACAAAGCATACGGTACCTACACTACAGGCTTGGGCGACTCCTGTAATCAGTCCACGCACAGGGCACTGAGTTTTACTCACAGCAGAAAACAGAGAACAGAGAAAGAAAGGCTCTTTCTTCAAGACAGTGTTATACTGAGGCATTAATAAGTGTCTAGAGAATCCTTAGTCAGTGAGCCATGATAGCTCAATTTGAACTGAATTTCCAATTTCAGAATTTCAAGGAGAAATTTCTTTCTGTACCACTCAGCGAAGGGGAGTGGTAGCAGTCCTTACTGCCCTGTACATCAACCCTGACCTTCTCCCAGGAAAATGGGTCAATGCATCATCCTCTGCCTTCAGCCTCAAAGCTGGGGGAATGTAATGGAGCTGATGCTTGAGGCAGTTCTGTGGAGGCAGAGTATGATCAGTGCTGAAACAACAGAAAAAATTATCAGCAAATCTTTCTACAAGTTCTGCTGCCTTACTGCTAGATAGGGACTATCAGAGGCTAAAGTCGAAAGAATTTCCATGAGAAAGGCAAAAGACATCTTTAGTGCACCAGGTCTTCTCCCTGTCAAATTTGAAGGTCCTTCTCCAAATACTAATGGTACCATAGCGTTACTTTCACAGTGGTGGAAAAATTTCTCTGTCCTACGAAGTGGTTAAAACTTTGCCATCAAAACATTCAGCCTAAGGCAGAAAACAATCATGGAAAGTTTCAGACCATCCCATTAATGTTTGGCAAAGCCATAACCAGTATATAACAGAGGCATGCAATTAGAGCCGGTCGGAACATTCTCAATTCAATGAAATTTCATCGAAATATGCTGTTTCATTCAAGCCAAAACATTTTTTCAGAAACATCTCTGATTCCAAAACTTCCCAGCAAAAACTCCGAAGTTTTTGCTGGGAAAGATGAGAGAGAAAGCCTGCTCACTCCCTATATCCTGAAGATTAGGTCACTAGTTTGGGATGTGAGAGAATCAAGTTTAGGGCACGACTCACAGTGATCTGCAATAAAAAACTGCTCTCTGCATCAGGAAGAGTAGGTACAGAGTAACCCAAATGCCAAAGTAGTGCCCTGGCTAGGTTAGCTAAAAAAAAATGACACATCATGAGAAACATGTTTTGATCATGATAGTCAAGAGATTTTGTGTCTTCAAGTGCCACACACGAAGTTATATTTTTAAACATTGTAAGTTGCCGTAGCAGGGAGCTGACCTTTTCCAGAAGTCTGCACTTCTAACAGGAAATGTTAGGAAATGTTTAAACTTTTAAATGTCCATTTAGATTGGCTAAAACTAAAGTTATTGGAAACAATTCCTTTTATATGTTGCCCATAATTTAAACAAAATACTTTGTGACAACCACCATAACAGATTCGGAAATAATTCATGAGTGTACTCACAAAAGCATTTTACCCAATTTGTTGTGCAGGGTGTCAGTATCAGACTAAGGTCTAACTAAAGCCGTCCCAGACCTCATGTTATGGAAGGGAGGGTGGAGGAGCTCCTATATGGAGCAGCCACTGGCAGCCACTGGCAAAACAGGCAAGTCAATTAGCTTCTCCTTGTGCACAAGTTCCTGAGACACTGCACAGAACAGAACATACAAACTGGGTATATAGAGAAAACCAGAAAAAGCCACAATTCAGAGGGCTGCAAACATAGAGGGGAAGCAAACCCTGCAAACTCTTATCAGTAAGTGGAGTTCTGCAACTGAACAAATCAAGAAACATTTATTTTTTTTTAATGACAGTACATAAAAAAGGGGAAGATTAATATTATCAGGTGAAAAATCCTTATTTTTCTATTCATATATTTTTCACATTTCAGACATGTAAGTGAATTAGGGAAGAGTAAGAGAAAATATGTTTGCAATTAAAATGTATTTAATACTGTGGTAGGTCCTTCCATCAATTACAGTGAGGTTTGAGGTCTACAAGTCTTGTCCAAATAAAGAAGAGATCAGAACTGTTCATCTCTAAAGGCATAAGCAGGAAATCATTGCACTGCTGAGCTGAGCTGATGTAAACCTTTACTTTCATGCATTAATACAGCGTCTTCAGTTGTGCAATTATTTTATTTGCTAGAACATCATGTTTGGTGCATACCTGCTTGTCTGAAGATTATCCAAAGGCTTCTGGACATAAATACTGGGCTTATACCATTCACTGCCTTACTATGTTATTGCACGTGTCAGCAGAAAGAAGTCAAGTGATACAGAAGACTGAGATAATACTTAGATAATTTCATGTAAAGAACAACACCAGTACATTTTTTTCTAAAATATATTTTCTCACTCAGCAACACTGGGTTCTCTAGCTTGTTCGATACATAAAACTCTAGATTTTTGACTAAAATTCTATACCAAGGTTAGAAGTAGTGAATGTGCTTGTGTGTCTCTAATTACACCACTAAATTTAAAATTAAATATTAATGGAAACATCACAGAGTTTTCCTTTGTTTAGAAGTATCAAGAAACAGCTATTGAAACAAAAGTGATTTATTTGTCCTTTGGCAAGTGTGTAAATATTAGTGTAGAAAGCTTGAGGACACCATACAACTTTTGAACTGAAGACAGGTGCTTTTCTCAGAAAACAGGTATGTCTTGCAGTGCTGGTAAAGGCCAAGTGTGTGATTTAGGTGCATTTTACCAGGAAAGGGAAGTGCTTCTCCAAATGGCCTGTGACACTTTCAATAACGAGGACATGTTGGCACAATTTGACGTTTGGGAATTATTAACCTCAACTGAAGCAAATAAAAAAGTATAGGCCATAGTCATTCTGCTAGACATAACTAAAAAGCAAAATAAAGGTAAGGAAATGGATTTGGTTTTACCCGTGCAGTGGAATACAAAAACATGAGTCACATGTTTTGCTGGTACGCTGCAATAGATAAAGGGTATGTGCAAGAGATTTGAACAAGGCAGTAGGAATACAACTATGTAATACAGAAAATGGCAAATAAAAATGGTTACTAGAAAAGAGGCTTCATGTCACAAGAAATTAGTTAGTTTTGTTCCATTTTTGATGAGTTACTTGTACTGGTACTTTTATTCCCAGAGGACATTCCCTAGTCTTCTGCTTTTATATGCAACATCTTTCATGTATCTTGAGGTTCAATCATAGCCTTCTTTCCTTGGCTGATCTGGTGCATTTCTTGGGTACATCTTCTCCACCTATTAAACCTACATGGAAATCAGACATGATAGCTCAACTACGTAGTTCCCAAATACAAGCACAAAGTTCCCCCAAAAGATGAATACATCCTTTCCTGTCACTATGAAACTATTCCAAATTTTCAAGAACCCTGAACTAGGAATTTACCTGTTCAGGGCCAAGTGACTGTAGAAGCAGACAGACACATCTATCTTTTCTTGTGTCTATTACCCCGTTATGTTACTGTGCTGATAAAAATAGGGAACCCCTGATATCAAACCAAATTCCTAAGCTGCATGTATTCTTAACCTGTTTCCCCATATCACTCAATGTGCATTATATCCACCAAAGAGAATTACCCTTCAGCAATGGCTTTTCACCCATGTAGATTCTCTGAATTCTAACAAGAAAAGCTCTCTCACAGGGATTTTCCCAGACTTTAGCATTCGTCAGCTCTTTTTGGCATGGACTGTCCAGGGATGAGAAATTTGAATATTTAACTAAAGTTTTACTAACTCACAGGGCACAAATTAAGAAATAAATCTTCATTTGCTTTAGTACACAGAGAATTATTTGGCCTCAGAGAACCCTTCCAATGTACAATCCTTAGGGTGCAGTACACATTCAGTATCACTTAGTCAACGTATTTGAAGCTCTTAAACATAAAAGTGCTTTGGGCAGTAAGCTGTAGATACTGTTGCTAGCAATCAGCAAGTTTTAGCTGTATAAAATACAAGAGTGTGTAGTTACAAAGGTATGTACATGTTCAATCACACATAATCACACATTTTACCAAATAAAAAATCAATTAATGTAAATAACGATAAGATTTGGGCTTGATTTTTTTTCCAGCACTAAAAAGGATGTTATTTTAGTGATAAATTGAAATACAGTATAATTTTTCACTCTTGACTTACTATTCATTCCAAATTTTGCACAACAGCATACTACTTTTTAAAGTGCCACTGCTGTTTGGTATGGGACGAAACAAGAAAATATAGAGAGATCCAGTGTTTGATTACCTTTGCAGTATTTAATTTCTGTACCTTTACTACTACATGCACAAATAAATTTCCATATATGAGACTCATGGAAGATGCACAACCCTGAAAGTACATTTCTAACCTCTTTATAAAACTCCCAAAATTCTTACAATGGGAGTTATGAACCTACTATATACTCCCTATCCCTAATAGGAGAAAGTTATCAATGTCAAGAATGGAAATGGTCTCCTAAGCACTACTTTGTAACATTTTCAGGGATTCTGAACAGCAGAAAAACTACTGACCATCTCAGAAGTGTAGAAGCTTGCCTGTAGTTTATATGCCATCAATGACAGAAAAAATGGGACTGTGTTTTTTCCTGAACAGTTTTATTATTACTGATAAATCCTTTCTTACCACAAGAAGCATGTCAAGATAACCATGCCAAAGGTTTGACTTTAAATTATGGTTTCTTCTGTAATCATTTACAGCATTGCTATAATAACCTCCTAGCCACGTGTAAAGGCTGTAGTTCCCATTTTGTCTGAGAAAGGTGGCTCGTCAGATGGAAATATCCTATGGACCAGATCTAGCCATATGCATTATATGGATATATTCCACAACAGTTTCTGCTTGGATGTGCTTTTTTCTATTCATATGTTCAGAAAAATGGGTGCACAAGAGTGCAATTTTTCTTCAGTAACTTTTATGGAAATAAAATTTAGTGCTTATCAATTGCAAACTTCATATTTCTCTTTCAGTTAAACTTTTAAGGAAAAAACTCTGGATGTTACTGACGTCATGCCTCAAAGTGCAGCTGTTGTGTGTTAAGAATCAGATTTTGCTAGCTCTGAGGAGAAGTAATGCCTTACAGTGCCATAAACATTTGTACAATATTTAAGTTAGCCCCATCAAGAATAATTGCATAAACTTAAATAGCGGGCCATTTCAGTTGTCCTCATGGGATGCAAATTAAAATGTTTGAGGTGAAAAAAGTCAATGCTTAGATTCTAGAAAACAAGTCACTCATTTAATATTCAGGTCAATAGCCTTTCACACTTCCTTCTAGCTGAAAACACATTTTATTTTCTTGGGTTTTTAAGGCCCACAAAATTAAAACATAGTGAAGAGGAATTCAATCTCAAAAGCTTTGGGAAAATACAAACTTTCCAGGAAGAAGAAAAGAAGTTTGCAAATTCTAACATGCTGAACCAGATCAGTGTGGTTTGCTTTCTATTACTGGCTGGCACTTCTCAAAACTGAGGGACTATGGATATAAACAAAAGCTTGGTGTCAAGCTAATGATTTCCTTGGATTTTGTGGTAATTCTAGTATCTCAGACTGTACCTTAATGCAGCCATCCAAACAGGCATCCATGCTGCTAGCACTTTTCTGGCTTTCAAGTACTTCCCTTTGCAAATTTAATGATTAATGTTAACACAGATTATTGTAATTTATTAAATGTATTAATTTTAATATATTAATAAAGGCAAGAAATACAAATGTGAATGCATATATAGTGACTAAATGAAATATAAATATAGAAGTGCTAAGCATCATTCTTACAATTTCAGTGATCCAAAGACGTCTCAGTTGTTTCTGAAAAAAAAAATAATCTGAATTTATTGCCTTAAATTTTCTACCAGAGATTTGTAGCTTTCTATCAAAACAGAGGTGAAAACTCCTTTCACATACTGAGCACACACATAAAAAAAGATGTGCTATTTATTAACAGGAGCTAGCATTTATTAAAGTCTATCCTGGTTTTTGAAAATAAGATGACTTCATGCACAGGAAGGAGGTGTATATGATAAGTTGTTATTTCAGGGCTTTTTTAAAAACATTAAAAAATGACTCTGCCTATTTTACATGCCAGTTTTAATCAACCTAATTTCCAGAAGGAATTCGACCAGTGAAAAAGTGAAGCATAACCTTAAGGAAACCCTAAGCACCACTCATTTAAAACTCTTTATAGCATAGTAATGATTCTCGTTTCAATACCTTATGAACTGTAGAAGTGTCAAAAGCTTTTTACAGTTTTCATTGAACAATTTGAAGGTCTATCTCAATTCTAATTCTAAAATGCCAATGTCAGTTTGAGCAAGATTAGCAAAATAACTCGTACTACCCAACCTTAATCTTCCAGTCTATTCTGTCAAATGCTAAGCGGAGAGTGTTAGAGTAATTCACAGTAGTTACAAACACTCAAGTAAACTCATACTCCACTGAAAACTTACCTATAGCAAGATATTACATAACCTTTTCCTGACATAGATATCCTCATCAGAATACCATCAGACTATTTCTAACTTGGCTATTTAGCATTTTTCCATTTTATTAACCATCTTCTTCACCTAAATAGAAGGCAATCTACATGATCTGTAGAGTAGTGATTTTCCTGAGTTTTGTAAGCAGAAGTTGGATTCAGTAGTGACTTTCATCCTCCAGAATATTGCAGTAAGCATAAATGGAAATGCTTAATCACAGTCACTGGGAGCTGGATGAAACATAGGGAGGAGAAACCAGCAGAGAAAATTAAGAGTGAGTAAGCATGGGATTAGAAAAACAGAATGGACCCGAACAAATTTCTTGCCAGAGCTCGCTCACTCTATTTCTCATTGCCTCTTACATTAAATCACCACACTACCAATGCGTATGCTGCTTTTGTCTCTTCAAAATCAATGAGTAAAGTTTTTCAACCTTTCTCCCTCACTTTTCCCTCTGGCATTTTTCTCTGAAGTCTTTTTCTAATTATTCTTGCTATATACAGAGAAGGTTTCTAAATGTGAAGCCAATAGATGAAGGTGGAAGTATTCTGCCTGGACTAACAGCTATAGAAATAGACAGATAGATATGTATACACACAAGCACACATGCACACATGCGCATATATGTGCATATGCGCGTGTGTATGTGCACATATATATGTATATAAGTATACACACATATCTATACACACAAGTGCACAAGTGTGTGTGCAAATATACACGTGTTTGTACATGTATAGTAATATATAGACATATAAATATTGATATGTATATGCATACAGCCACCCAATAAAGAACACAGGGAAAAATGCCCAATTCAGGACATATAAGTGGCTTCGGATTTGCTGGGATTGCAGAATGTCTCTTAAAACTATATCTGAGCACATTCACCTCAGCTTTTACCATTGTGCTACAAAGCTCTTTGGAATTCCTCAAAACAATGGAAGCTGATACATGAATTAAAATAAAAAGCACTATGACTGTATACTTCATTATTAAAGACTTAGCCTACACAAACGTGTTTGCTGTAAACCCTCATGCACATATGAATCTAATTTGAACATGAGAAAGAACAGGGGTTTTAAGTATTCTGAAAAGCAGCTGTTTTCACTCAGGGGATATTTAGTATTTGTGTCTACATGTACTGATGACAATAGATGTCTCCTCCTCTTCATGATGGAACTCAGAAAGCTGTCATGTCAAAAATGGTTAAATACAATCTTACTGAATGTCTTTGAAAATATAGAGAGCTATGCAATAGCTCTTTTTGCTCTTCAGGCCATGGATTTTTAGTGAGCACACTTGACGTTTTCTTCCACCTATTTCATGGTAGGCAGAAAATCTTTCAAAGAAAGAAAAGGGTTTTCACGGATGAATGCAGGATCAGACTGGAGACCGTAATTATGATTAATGCCAAATCTTGAAGAAAATAAAAGCTGATTGGTTTTACTGCAAATGCTCAAGATCTTTGACACCGCCTACAGGAAAATCTATCTCTAACTGCCATCGGTACTCTTCAAAAGTAAGCAATAAAAATCTTCAAAAGGTTTTTATTTATCCATGATGAGCCAGCATTTAATAATTCTTATTCTCTCCAACCAAAAAATAAAGTAACAGAATCCTGAAAATTGATTCCAAGAAAAATGGCAAATTTTTACATCGATTCCTTATTGCAAAAAAGCATAATCACTCCATTCTACTCCCTCTCAATCTTCTTTTGCACAGCCATTTGCAGAAACTATTCTGTACTTACCTGTGCTCATGTTGCCTTTACTTTCTTTGCTCATATTTTCTCAAACAACCTGCTAGTACATAAAAGTCACTAGCTTGTAAAGTCATCTTTGCACTGTAGAGAAATTAGGATGTGTTCCTCCAGAAAACTAGACCACTGATAGAATTTCTAGGTCTAAACTGCAAACTACTGTTCTATTTTAGCACAGCACTTCCTAGGCATTGCATGGAAATATTCTCACATAGACAAAAGACAATAGAAAAAAAAAAGTCTTGTGGAAAGAGTAGAAGAAATACAGAATAACGGTTTGTGTATACTAGCATCATATGTAGCAGGCCTAACACTGCTAAAACATGATTTCCTGGATCATGAAGCAGGTCCACACTGTAAGTTGAACTGTGTGCACCAGCAAAGGCTCTGCATCCAGCCTCTGAGAAACTCAAAAAGGGACATAAGGGCAACACCAAACCACTCTGGTTTTGCTCTCACTGTTTTTTCCTAAAATTACCAGATACACTTTCTTTATTCTTATGCAGATTTCTGGCAGATTATATCATTTTACTTTCCCTGTTATTGCCTAGATTGGATTTTCTAAACTTTTTTTTTTTTTTAAGTTACACAAAGACACAAAAATGTTGCTAGTGTATTTATTAACTCACTTTACATCCTTGTAATAAGGAACTCTTTTAGCTTTCTCACAATAACTGAACAACAAATTTACCACTGAACAATAAAACTACCATTGAGTTAATATAGAGGTAATAAGACGTAAGAATTTAACATACGGTTGAAAATAAGGAGGTGTCCTCCAAACTTTCATGACCCCAGTGAACAAGATTACCAACAAACTAAAAGTAAGGGCATGTTTAAATAGACGTGGGTATATTGTATGAAATAGAAGTCATTCCATTTCATTATTATAATTCACTGCTTTATAAAGAAGTCTGTAATAAGAATAGTTAGTAATTGAGGATGAAGATTACAACAGATGATAAACAGAAGAAGACTTTAAAGTTTTAGCTGATGGCTGTTTTTTTAATTCCTGTTAACTCACTGAGTGTTTTCAGTCAAAACTAACTGACGTGGACTAAATGAGACTAATTCAAAAGTAAAATAGAGGAAGATATCTTTCAAAATCATGTTAGATTCACCTGTTTACCAGTCTCATAGGTTGAACTAAACTGAAATCATGTGGTATCTTATTGATGGGAGAGCATAGCTAAGAGATGTTCACCTTTTTATCTTTTTCTGGAATATTTTAGGTTTTCCTCTGAGTAAATTCATATGAATCACAAATCAATCTTTTTCAATGAGTTTAAAATCTTCATTACTCAATACTGTTTCATTTCCAGTCAGAATAAAGTTGAATTGGTAATATGTTATTAAATCACAATAGTATTATTTCACAGTTCAAAATTTCTTCTCATCCAAAGATCCCAAAGTTCTTGCAAATAATAAAACAAATAGTACATTTACAAATAATTAAATATCAAAGTATTAGTAACCATTGAAAGCATCAGAGTAGTGCTCAGAGTGCAAGTTGTGCAAAGAAAGAGAAGATAAGACACTGAGTGCAAATTAAATCCAAGTTTCTAATGGAAATATTCTCTAAGGTATTACTCTGTCGTGAGAATATTCCTCTTCTGGCTAATAACACTGAGATTGAACTCTATATTAAAAATATGTTCTTCTATCTCTAGTCCATGGTATATGCAGTTATGTAGATTATGGGCTGAGTTTCCTGATGGTGTAAACAACACAGCTTGATTTTAATTCAGCAGTATTTTTTTTGCATATATTATTTTGAGAGATTCTACAGAAGATTTTTTTAAAAGAGCTAACAGACAACCAGCATTTTCAACACACAAGAAATTCCATTGAAACAATTTGCCCTGATATCAAATCAGGACAAAACCCCAAAGTATCTTTTTATTCTTTTCACACAGGAAAACATGCCCAACTCTTTTTAAAAATGCCAACTGTTTTGAGTAGTCTTAATGAAGAACAGTAATCATTTGAGAGAAAATCTCATTAAAAAAATCTAGTTTCATATCCCGCATCTCCATTTTCCCTTTTGACTTCCTTATACAAGTTTGTTTCCCTGAGAACATCACCCCTGATCTGATGCAAGAGAACATTCACCTGCACCTGCCCATTCCACTAGACACAAATATATGCCTACACGAACATCCAAGTTGCCTCTGAAACCATTACCCATGCATCTAATTTAACTCTCTTACCAGATAAAATATACTGCCGTAACGATCTTCCTTGGTAACTGGATACTGAAAATACTAATGCAAAGAGATTTTGGAAAGATGATTATTATACTGGAATGATTATCCTTAACTTTATTAATAGATACATAAAGCTGATTACAGAATACACAGCAACATCTGCAAGATAATTAAATATATGTCTTTCTAAATACATGAATGGCTATTTACATCTCGGCCGTTATGCACTAATATGCATTAGCTGTATTAGTATTGTTCCCATGAAAGTTAGTGAGATTTATATTTATTTAAGCAAGGGTTGACCAATGAGCAATGAGTGTATCTAAGAAGTCTACACAATACTTCGTGAGTTATGCTTAACAGATGTACTGTGCTTCTGAGATGGACTTTTCTTATGCAACTCTCAACCATAATATTCTTTATAATTCTCCTTTGTTTATCTTTTAACTCTGTACCTCTTACATATAAAACTAAAAAGGCAAACAACTCCTTTTTGAATATGGTGTTTTGAATAGCTCACACTCCTGAAATATCAATAATTTGTATTATAAGATGTGACAAAATTCCTTTTGCAGTGACTACACCTGTATTGTATTAAGCATAGATTTACAACACTATATATTTTTCCAGTATAAATCAGTTTGCAAAGGTCTTATCTCAGAGGAGCATAACTATTCAATTTCTAGCCTTCTAGCTTTTGTGTGTTTAGTAATTTTCTAGATCATTCTATAAATTGTTATTTTTAACAGAATGTGTATTTGGGAATAAAAATCATAGTATAAAACCACCACAAAATAATCTAATTTCTGGTATTAGAAAGCCTTCCTACTTAAACCTAATCCCAATTACGAACTATCAGGATTTTTACAAAAATCTTACTACCACAGAGGGGAATATCCCACTTGATTTTGATAGGATCAGATATATGCTTATTGAATTTGTTTGCTTTTCAAATTTGATTAAGGTCTTAAAGACTCTTCATGAAAATATTGAAGGTGAAAGTGAGAAGTTATTCCTGTACGTTGGTCATGCTTGTTATGATGTACAGAGGGGTTTGGAGAGAGATTATTTATTTTGTATTTTATTAGCTTCCTGGCTATTTTTCAGTTTTTATATATACATGTCTTGGAACCTTATCCGGAATCACTCTGTAGTTAGCAGTATTGTTTGTGTTCTCTGTCTTAAAAAGTAGTTTAGGGTGAAAAATCTTGTCCTTAATGAAAGCAACACTCACCTGACTTGAGTAGGACCAGGACAATTGACCCTGCTGGTTTTTTATCACAATGATGCCAATGCTTCTTTTCATTTTACAATCCAGCTTTACAGCCCTGTGTTCCTAGCCGACAGACATATATATTGTTCCTATGCCCTTGACAACTGAGAGTCAGTCTATGAAATTAGCAGGTTTATCACTTCAGCTGAAGTCTGAGAGAAGCCACAGCGTAGCCTGCAGAGAGATGGGGCTGCATGCAGGGCAGCAGTGGGCACCACTTCACTCCCATTACACTGGGCAGAGTCATTACATGGCTATAGTGTCCTACAACAGAGGACAATGCAGGTGCAGCAGCATCTTGAGTGTGAAGGGGCTATTCCCTGCTTGTACGGAGCAGTCAAGCATGAGGAAATATTTTCTGAGATGTTGCCTTCTTACAATGCTGCTTCACATGAAGCAGAAAACCATACAGTAGGCAAGTCAGGATGCATCTCCTTGTAAATAACCTCTAATGAATAACCACTTCTCTATGTGCTTTCTAATCACAGATTTCTGTGGACAAGAGCTCACTCTTACCAGATATCTTCAAACAGCCCAACATAGGACTCTAATCTTGGTTAGGGTCTGTAAATAAAAACCTACTGCAAGCAATAACTGATTATTAATCTTTCCCAGGATGATTTTAAATGACTATCAGAATATACAGTTTGGACTAACACAGCAAAAATACTTTCTTTTTAATCTTTTGGTTGTTCTTTGTTTTCATATGCTTAAATAATTCAAAACATAAGTGCCTACTCTTATTTCTTACTGCAAATGACATCTGTTCCTCATGAATTCGCTGAGTCGCATGCATGATATTTGCAATGCCTGGATACTTTTCTGTGAAACGTGCTAACTAAAGATGAGCTCTTATTCTGAAACTTGACAAAAGTTTTGATAAGTAACAGTTACAATGAAAGGTCTATATTGCACAAGATTTAAACTCATAGTCTGGACAAAATCTTCAGACTGAGGTTTTTGACTGGAAATGTTTATCCGAACAGGGCAAGAGGAATATGAAGATACTGTATTGATGCGTCAGAACTAGTTCATCCAAGAATAAGGTAGAGCTGCTTTCATTCCACAATTTCCACAGCATTGCTTATACATTAGTCCTGTTTCAGGTTTGCCAAGCCAAAGACACAAAAAGAAAACAAAATATGCACTCGCAAAACACAGCTCTTTCCACCTCCCCAAAAAACGTGTTTTCATCTAGTAACTTAGAAGTCATACATTGGTTATTCAGAACATAGTGAGACCGTAATCATAAGCAGAGCTGCAAAAGGGCCTGCCACCAAGGTAGAAACAAGTTTCTTGCTCTCATGTCACATAATCCAGGGTGCTCTGCTGTTATCAATTTAAGGACTTGGATCTGCAATTCAAAGCCAGCCCTGTGGGCAATGACAGCCAGGTCTTGCTCTGCCATGAAAACCCCAGAGCCCTTCAGCAGTGCCCTCCATGGCCGCACTTGCCTCCTTGCCAATGCTGTAAGGGGCTGTGCAACTGACCCAAGGGGATGGTATCAGGAAGGAGGCCATCATCTAGCAGAGACACGCTGACTTGGCTGATGCTGCGAGAGGCCAAGAGATCTGTGCAAAAACACCTCCCATGCACAGCTGGAAGGATCTTTTTCCATCATCGCATTACCAGGTTGCAGGAAGTGTGTGCAAAAGTGCCCAACTTTTGGGACAGCACAAGAACTTAATTAAGGTTTTATGAACGATTCCTGGGATCATTCTCCCCTAGGAACTGATCTGTTCCTGAGAAGACCTTGATCATCTTGCACTGAAACACAAACAAGGATCTGATTTAGTAAAAAGAGGTTTAGATTACCCCTGTGTGAGGTGTCGATTTGTGAAGGCAGGTGCTTCATCAGAAGTCTAAGATACTCAAAAAGGCCTCTTCTAAGCTCTGAAAAGGGAAATAGGTGCAGCTGAGAGAATGAAACTCTTTTTTCCTTCTTCTTTTTTAACTCTAAGACAAAAACTGGAGCTCAGTGCTCTGAAGATTTGCTTGACTGAACACTAACCTGGTCCTCTCTCCATTACTCCTCCCAGCATTGTCAAATGCAAGAATTTTTGCATTTGTTTGATACTTACACAAGAAAGCTGAGGTTTATTCCCACATAGTTTTTTTCAGTGAAAAAGCCCTCGACTATTTCAATTAACTTCATAAATACATATTTCACCATAAGATACTAGCATAAACATATTGATTATAAAATAATCTTTCTTTTCTTTCTTACACATCTCTGATGGCTTTACCTAGCTGTCTTGTGGCCAGCTACCCAGTTCCTTGTACTTGCAAGTGCTTCTATGTTGCTCCTCTGTCAACACTGCATGTTTCTCACACTGACTCTTTTCTGTGGGCAACATGAGAAAGTAGTTTATCAGAAACCCAAGAATACACTTGACATCCTTTCTCTTCTTCATGTTTTATCAATAAACCTAACCAGGCCTCCTTTCTGATTCCACCCTTTTCCTCTTCACATTTCCGTTGTAGACTTCAGTGCAGAGCCGCTGTGATTAGACTTACGGAAAAAAAAAAAAAAGAGAAAAGCTACTTTTTCCTCATTTAACCATTTTCTTTGTTCATATCAGCAGAGACACAAAATGTAAGAAGAATTTAGTCATATTTTCAGGAATATAATTACATAGCCCTACAGAACATAAGCATAGCAGTAGCCCAGGCAGAGCTAGTAAGATGACTTGATGTTCATTAACCTAAGAATGGAAGTTAATTCTGCTTCACTGTATTGTTATCACATCTGTATATGAGGTATGAGAACTAAATTAATCATGTATCTTTGTAGATAACAATTTCAAGGAGATTCTGATAAGCAATAACACATACTGAAAGTCAATCTCTTAGGAAAAACATGGTACACGCTTTATAAGAATGTAATATTAGCAGACGTTTCTGATAACTGCTTTGCAACAAACCACATAAGATGCCAGATTATGCCTTACACAATCTCTGGTGAAAAACTGCAAAAAAGATTAGTGGTGTGAGAGAGAGGGGCATTAAGGTTGGTGAGGTCTCCAGCTTGGAAGTGATTTTGTATCTCCTCATCCCAAGTGCACTAATCCCTTCATTAAAACACACCACACTAAGGAAAGTGATAACAGATACCAACCCATGCAAGAGCAAATGTTAACTGCAAGAAAAATTGTGCAAATGAAAGCTCTTTTTTATCTAATATCATGTCAGAACAGACAAAACAATTTTCATGAATGAGACAATTTAGGATAATTTAAATTAAACAGAGCAGGGAACTGTGTTTTGCAAGACTCTTTGTTCTTTCAGCTTTACATCTGGTTCTGCAGTTACGTTGGAAATAGGACCAAGACAGTAGACAGAAAATAGCACACTCCCATCAACCAGAGTGCTGTCCAGGCAGAGTAATGGAGAGACAAATAGCAGCTTCTTAGTTGTCAGTACCTGCATGAAGGGTTGAGATGTTGTTTCTGTTCATATAGGTTATGTCTTTCTAGATTTGCATTTGTTATAACAAAAAGGAATTAATGGATAGGATATTTTGACTTTTTATATCAAATATACCTGAAAATTGTGTTTCTGTATAACATCTTGACCACACTAAAGTACCTGCTAGAAAGCATTAGAGCTTCTTGTCCATGCAATTTCTATTGGAATGAAGCATGTCCCATAACGGTAAGAGGTGTGGTAAAACAGCAGGGTTAAACACATTTGGAGTTTTTTTCTCAGCCACCAACCAGGGTCAGATTCTAAAGATCAGATGCAACCTCAGGATGCCACAGTTTGAATTTAATGCCTTGAGGATCCTTGGGATGACCTAAATTACAGCTCATAAGTCAACAAGTGCCTTCTAAACTTAACAAATGTAATATGTTAACATAAATGTATCCTAACAAAATGGCGTATATAAATGTATAATCCTTAACATAAATGTAAAATGTTAATATAAATGTATTATTCTAACATAAATGGTAAGAAAGCTGCATTTCACAGAAATAAGAAATAACTACTAACTTGATTCTTACCTGATTTTGAAGACCATATTTAAAGCCTGTTTTAAAAGAATCTAGTATTTTCATGACTCTTTAAAATGATTTGTACTCTTCATGTGGGGATTCAGTTAAAAATCAGCAAACAACTAAAAGACTGAGAATTTTCAAAAATATATGTTTTGTTAAAAAAAAAAAGCAAGGAAGGAGAGATCAGAATGTACTGATGTGGGAAGATAATATTTCAGAGGAATTCCTGTTATATTTCAAATCCTATTGCCTTTTTTACATATGAAGCTTAACACAACAGTAGTAGCAGTTCACATTTATGTATCATATGAGGTAATGGAGTTACTGTCTCCAGGCATTTGCAAGATTGCTTTTCTAATTTCTAAGGGAAAATCGAGTCTTTGTATTTTAAAAAGCAAGGAGTGTCAGGTAAGTCATGGATCTTTAGAAGATAATACTCAAGCACATTGTTGTTCCTTGCAAGAGCAGTTATTTCCAGATGATATATCCTGCCTTCATCTACAGTGTAATTCTTATAGTACAATAAGAATTAGTAAATCTATAATGCTACTGCGGAAGGGTTCTCACTGACCGTTGCTCTTTTCCCATACAAACATTTTTTTCCTGCCATCTTTAATGAGGTGAATATGTACATAAAGAGCTGACATCTATTTTCTAAGTTTGTGGTTTCAATATAAATTAACTGAATTAGAAAGCTGAACTTAACCAAAAGATTAACAACAAAAATAACATTACCTCCTAATAAGACAGCATGAGAAAAGACTGCATTTTCTCTTGACACTTGGTTTTCTTTAACCATAAAATAAAAAATAAAAAACTCCGACAGTATGGTTGCATACATGTATGGTTTAAATATGCCAAACACTTATACAGATTCTTGTTTAATACTGCTGTGAATGCCATCTTTAATCAAAATGGATTTTCCACTGTTTTAAGGATTTTTAATGAGCAGTACAGTGTAGCACTCCTTAAAAAAAAGCACTTCCTTATCAGGACTTTTTGGGAACACATTTTATTTGTTACTCATATTTTTGCAATAATTTTCTATGGCATTTGCCAAGTAGGTCGGTTTCATTACATGGCTTATCACAGACCCTTTTTCTTGATTGTATGTATTTAACTTACATGGTTAGTGTTTAATGTTTAATTTTTGATCTAAAATTAAGGGCTATCTGTTGAGTGACATAATGCTTTTGCGATGATTTCAGAAATATGCACACACTGTACTCTCCATGGCTTTGCAGATGACAGCATTTCACTTAAAAGCCAACCTTTTTCTCTTCTCTTTGTGACAGTAAGTTAACAGAAAAGATGGCAGAACTTGTCTCTTTTTTCTCTCAGACTTTCCCAGAAGTTGTAGACTTCCTTGTCTTGTGTTCATGGGACGGCTATGCAGGGCTGCAGCTACTGGTACTGGACAGAGCATCTCTCTCTTCCTCAAACTGGAAATATACAGAATTTTACTTTGCAGGTCCATGATATTTTTTATTATTTTTTATTTTTTAGAAAAAAAGACAGAAGTGCATCTTTCAAAAAATCCTCACTTCCTCACAGAACCATTTATATCAATGCCAGTTAAATAGATCTCACCAGGATTCTCTTTTCTCATTCTTACTTCTTCTATAGTCTCCTTCATCTACAAACTCTTTCTTATAACTTACAGTTTTCATTACCACATTGCTCTGAATTGGTTCATACTGGCACCAGTTTTCATGAACCACCCATTACTATCTCATCTAGGCACACTGATTTGTTTTTGGAGTCCCATAGGCCAGAAATGCCTAAGAGTTATTAACTACTATTTCCAGAGAAGATGAAAAGTGTAATTTTGTTTGCAGCCACCTGCCAACTTAGAATTGTCAAAATTGCAACCAGCTTTGGATTTTAAAAGCCCACATTTTAATGATAGCCTATTGCAATCTCTGTTTTCCTTTACAATTATTTAAATGCCAATTTTCCACCATTCATTCTTTATTTGGCACTCTCTCTTCCCACTACCTGGCACAGAGAACTCTAGCCTCATCATATAACTCCATTCCACAGCGGCACTCCCCGCTTTATGTTTAATAGATTTATCTTTTCTTTTTGTTTGCTTTAAGTTGTTGCAAGGAGTAAGTACTGTAGAAAAGAGACAACATCCTAAAACAATTTTGAAATTCACTCAAGATCTGATTGTTATTGAAATAGTAGCACAAATTCTTCTGGACCAGATTTCACTGGTATTAACAGCAAATCTGAAAATAAAAGCAGTGCTTCAAGAAACAGCTGAGCTGCGATGGAAGAGTTGCTCTAACATTTAGTTATCTTTTGGTTATCCAAGTCTGCAACTTTTATGATAATAGAAAACAATCTAGCCTCATTCTATCATCTAAATCAGTCTGGTGCTGTAATGAAGTACCCAGTCTTACACATTTCAAACTCACTAGTTAGATGACATATAGTGGTCAACTGCTAGTTCTTGGAGGTTTGATATTTTTATTAATATTCATCCAGGGTGTCTCACATGCAACTATTTTTGTTTAATTTCTTCCCTGGTATACTTCAAAGTTCTGTAGAGGGTGCAACTCCATCTTGCCTTCACTGGTGAGGAGGAAGAAGAACTTTATTTAGAAAATCTCATTTACATGACACTGACATATAGAACCAACTCTTTATTGATGCCACTAAGCATTTGGCATCTTGGATGTGTGTGGCTTTTGTAATGCTGGAAAATAGTTATTGGTTGCCCCTGTAATTGCAGTCATAAAGTTGTTCCAAATTTCCAGCAGTAGATATGATCTTCCTTTTATATAGCTGGTGGGAACATACATGAGAATAAACTCTAACCACACTGGAAAATCTATACAGCGAGCAGCAGATAAGTGTACATTTGTTTATTGTGAGATGTCTGGGTTTGTTAAAATCACCGAGTGTATGATCAAACCCAGAATTTATACAAGTAAATTTAAAAAATCTCTTGTATAATATGAAATATGTCTGCAAAACATATTTGACAAAATCATCTAGTAATCAATGACCTTGTTATTAAGGGACATTCTACAAGAGAAAAATGAGAGAAGTCAAATCAAAGTAACAATGTGAAATACTGGCCATGGGAAAGTTTGGCAATGGCCACTATTAGTCACAGCAGAGCTGTTGAACAGTGACAGCAGTTAAAAAGGTAGTTTGTGTGACTGTTGTGCAGGAGCTAGACTTTACGAGAGAGACACAACTCATCTTTTGCACCACCGCTATAATCGTTTCCTGCTCTCAGGCTTTCAACACAAGCAATTAATTCCAGTATAAGTGTCTTCTGGTCCGACTGCTAGTTGAATCTCGTTTATTTCAGACATGAAGCCTAAAGCACAGATTCACACACTTTAATCGCTGGATTTGATTCTTTGCAGTGAAACATTTCTTGTCAGATAACCCACATTGCTTTCTCTCTCTGTTTCAAAAGGCTACTGAGTTTCGTTCCTTTGAGTATCTTCCCTGCATTAACATGATTATTCTTCCCAAAGTAAGTTCTGCTACAGAAATTGTGTTAAAATCATAGCATCTTTTTCCTGACAAGAGCTTAAGCTGGCCATACGCACTGAAATTGTGTTTATATACCTTTTCAGAGAGGAACCCTCTGCTTCCCTATTACTACAAAGCCCAAGGGAGTTCGAAAGTGTGATGCCCCCATAATGTCTTTATAAAAGGCTGTGTAGAATTAATATTATACCTATTATTGCCCTGAAAGATGCAATTTGAGCAAGCAATAATAGGAAAAAATATTTCCAGGAACACCTCTTACAGATGTACTTGTTCCACATAGCTTCAAACAACTCAGTGAAAGAGATGACAAGTAAGAATGTGCATTGGTTAGAAAATTGAAACATTTTGCATGAGTGTATGCACATCCCTTTGGAATTTCAAAGTCTTTTATCCAGATCTGTTCAAAAACTTTCACTATTTCTGAGTAAGTCTTTCTGCTCTTCTTCCTAAAGCTGTAATAATGCAAGATTTGTAACTTCCTTTAAAATATTTTTCCTGTTCTTTCACCTTAATATGTGAGTTGTACAGCAATACATAAGGCTTTAAGTTTTCACTGGGATTTAATTAGGACCCGTGTCCAGGGAGCCTAGTCATTTACCTTACTATTGTAGCCCCTGCAAGTACACAGGCTGTAACCGTACAAGGGTCTAACCGATGTCTATTCTTCTTGTTTTGGTTTCTCCACAATAGTGCTAAAATGCATCTTGCAAGCCCTTCTTTCAGTCATCTGGGATTGAGTCACCAATACCTCAAAACCAATAAATACATACTGTGGCGGCAGGTGAGGGGAACTTCGTTGTTAGCTTTTTAAGGGTCTCACTAAAGGTGGGCCATAAGTTTCTTCCTGGCTTTGAACTTTATTGAACAGCCTGTGAGAGTCTCAGCTCATAAATCATCAGCAGCAATATTGAAATACCACTGCTGCTTCCCAGTGTCTGGGTGCAGAGTCCTTCAGACACTTTCCACCCACTCAGCCTACTAGTAACTTGCATTTGGCCCTCAAAATAGGTGTGGTTGCCTTTTTGAACAGATATTTCCATGCCTGGCAGGGGAGTGAGCCGGGTTCTTTTTTTGTCTTGTTTTTCATCGAGATGCATGAGGAACAAAGTGTGATTCTGGAGCTGTCATTCAGCCTTAAAATGTGTCTCAAACAGTAAAAAACATGGAAGCAGCAGCTTCCCATTTATCATTTGTTACTCAGGCTAAATCCTTGCTGGCTGCCTTGGAACGCCATGATATAGAGAGATTCTTACGGAAATGGAAACCTCTGATGACATAGAAAAGTTTTCTGGCACTTGTGAGTGGCTGTGATAGGCACCTGGGCCTTCACTGGAGTGCCTTGAAAATGCTTTTAATATGACAGTGCTGGCAAAACCGCTTTGAAATGTTACTGTTTCACTAACTCTGGGACCTTCTGAGTGTTACTTGCAATATGTTTAACTCAAAGTACCACAGAACAGAAAACTTTCAGACATCTGGAAGGTTGCAGTCCTCCCGCTCACACTTTCCACTGGGCTAACCTAGTCTGGGGAAATTTGTCTTGAGGACTGATTTGCAAAGAAAATAAATTTAAGGCTTTTCTCACTTCTTTATGACACCTAAAATCTTTCTTGTTTTCTTGTGGTCTACTTGTAGAGTTTTTACAGGGAGGTAGGTATGTCTGCTTTAGAAAATGTTAACATCAGCACTGCCACATAGAAGTATTCTTTGAGTAAGGTATCATGCCAGACAAAATCCCCACAAAGAAACTAACCTACAGAGATGTCACCGGTCTATGACACAATTCAGCTACAACCACCATAAACTGTGATACAATTTTTCCAGATCAGTATTTTCTGCAGACACATCTCACACAAAATCCTGTTTGTTCAAAAGAACAGGTTTCTGTTAAAAGACCATTTTAGCTTGCCCTTTTAATAAGCCAAAGTCACCTTACAAGATCAAAGAAACAGAAAGGATTGGCAAGGGACAATTTATAGCAGTTGCAGGCAAAATGAGGCGTATTAGGTTCCACTAACACATCGACAGCATGATTTGATTGTCTAACCACAGTTTTCCCAAAGTGTTTGGAAGAAATACAAGTTTCCTGGGGTAGACCATCGGAAGTGGTTCCACACAAAATTCAGGGAAAGGGACATGAAGCTCAATCTAAAAATTAATTGCCTGCTATGAGGAGGATCTATGCATGCATGACTCTTGTTAGCTGTTCTCATATTTCAGCAAATTCCGCAATAAAGTATTGTTGTGAGACTATTTTTCATGTTGAGAGATTAAGCATTCAACAAAGAATTATCTTTGAAAGGCAGAATTTCTGAAGAACATTTCTTAGAAGAATAATTCAATGTGGTTGTTGTTCAAGTGCCATATACTTTGATGAATGTGGCCACATCTCTAAAACATCATGACTTGAGGAACTCTTTGATATCTTTGTTAGCTCAACTGCATTGTATACAAACATGTTTATGTTACTTACAAATGAACATAACTTCTGTGGCACAGAGAAAAAAAAGGGCAATATTTCTCTTCATTTTCAATATACAGTTCAGAAGACATCAAATTAGAAAATGAGCTCTATGAAGCTATTCTACTTGCCCTTATTTAAAATTAAGAAAAAAGATCTACTATAAATAACAAGTACTTCATGTGCAATCAAAGCTATCTTTACAATTCTCTCAAAAATCTGACTATTTTAAATAAAATTGAAGATTTTGCTAATTAAGTTTTTCAGAGCAAATACCCTAGACAGTCTTTTAAGACAGCTTTCATGATAAAATTAATGATGTCAGAAAACTAGCCTTATGTTTGCTAATTATTTTATCTTAGCGAACGCTGTAGCCACAAGATAAGGAAATACCACATACCTGAGAAAAAAACCAAAGAACCTTACATATATACGTTTCCTTTGTTTTCTTTCTGGAAGCAGTGACGGCTGATAGTAAACTTTTTCAGAATTTTTGCAGGGACCTCCAGTGTCTAAAAGTTTTTTGTTTTGTTTTGTTTTGTTTTGTTTTTGCTGACTTCTATATTATGTCGCTTTCATACTTTTCCTACCTGTCAAAGATTGAGCCTCTTTAATTTGTAACCTTTTGTATAGCTTATCACTTGACACCAAACTTGAGGAGTGCCTGTTCCAAATTTCCTCTGCAATATCTCGCCTTTGATTGCAGTTATGAACGGTTCCAGGAGAACACGGGGTAAACCTGCTCCACCCTAAATAAAAATAATCTGTTTAAGTAGCAAAACCCACTGAGTATCCACATGCATGTTCTACTCTTTCTTACTTTTCTCCTGAGAGCAGCAGTGCTAGAAGTTCACTTGCTACCCACTCTCTAGGTTTTAAAGAGCCATTGTACAAGTTAGGCCTATGTTTCAGCCAAGTCCAAAGGACACCCCAAATTTAAGACTTGGTACATTGACCCATCCTACTTACTTTACATAGGGTAAGCAGTACCTTGCTCATCATAGCAATTAGTAGTCATCTGAGCTACTCAATAGGCCTAAATTTAGCCTCTAAATTTGGCCAAATTCATGTGACTAAATTCAGATTTTTTTAGACCTCTTGGAGGTCACTGAAGGTGACTTCTGGCCTTAGGTGCTTCTAAAGCCTTATTCTCCATGTCCTAAGGTAAGCACTTTACCCACCTAAGTAGATAGTAGTAAGACTTGCTCAACGTAGCTGTGCCCCAGAACCAATCATTTCTTTCAGCTGGCGTTAAAAACAGCAGTCCAAGTTGTGCCTCTCCAGCACAGGCATCTGAAGTTACAGGAGATGAATCTCTACCCTTCTGTACCCAAAGGTGCAGAACACAGCTTGGCTTTCACATACATGGGAGAAGCAAATCGACAGGAAAAAAACTTCAGTACATATTTGAGGAGAAAATACTGCCTAGGAAATAATGTGTACGTGGTGGTCAGATCAGACACCTGCACCATTTACGAATTCAGTACTCTTCCTCTACTCTCCTCTACTGGAGGACATTCAACGGGCTGAAGAACAACCTTTGTGGGGCCCATGAAATTCATGCTGACACACAAACATTGTGAACTAGCAATGCAATTTTACTGCTAATGTGTCTTGTTGAAATGGCTGAATTAGCCACATGATAGGGACAGGTGATATGTCATATGTGTGTTATGTGACATCACCATGTCATAAAAATGGTATTATGCCAGTCCACAAAGTTGGAGATGTGGTAGAATGGACCCTTAGTATTACCCCAGCATGTCAGGGAAATGTTGAGCTAGAAATGCCACAAAGACCACAGGTAGTTAAGACACGAACACTTACACAGACCTGTGTCTGCCTCTAATCCAGTGCTGACAAAATATTTAACAATATTCTCTGGATGCTTCTGTCCTGACAGCCTAGTAAATTCAAGCCAGAAATACAAAAGATGTAGCTGAGCAAGGAAGTATTGCTGAAGCATAAAAATCAGCATCAGCCAAAAAAACAGACCTAGTGACAGCCTGTAACTAGAGCTGCTAAGAAGAGAAGTGTTCCCCTCTATGGCAATTTTAAGGAGAATTCCAAGAAGGGCAGAAAGTGGTCACAGAGGAAAGCAATAAAGCAGGGAAGCAGCTGGCCCAGCTGGAAGCTACGTGCACACAGATAGCTCAGGTTAGTGGAGTTGAAGCACAGAAAGCAGCACTTCAGTGCTGTTTTGGGCTCTCCTATAGTTTGTTATCTCCTATATACAGGCACAGCCTCCCTCGCTGTTAAGGCACATTATTATCTGGAGCAAACATACATACTAATTGTCACTGACCCTTGAGAGAACATAAAATTCTCTTAATTGCACAAATGGGAGTCAGGCAAAGAAATTCACAGGTGACGCAGTTTTCTCATAACACAAGCCCCACACTGCTAAGTCACTCTAACTAATCCTATTTTTAATGTAGGTATCAACATTAGGTAAGGAAATATCCATACTGCATTGCTGAGGTATGAGTGGAGGAGAGGAATGCATGGACAAGTTTACTTTGGACTAAACTGTTCACTTATTAGCCACCATGTGCCATGCTCTGAGACCATCTAGAAAAGTCCTGGGCAGCTGATGGCCATGCTTGTTACCACAGAAAGAATCTTAGAATGGTTAGGGTTGGAAAGAACCTTAAGATCATCTAGTTCCAACCCCCCTGCTGTGATCAGGGACACCTCATACTAGACCATGTTGCCCAAGGCTCTGCCCAACCTGGCCTTGAACACTGCCGGGGATGGAGCATTCACCACTTCATCGGGCAACCAATTCCAGTGCCTCACCACCCTCACAGTAAAGATCTTTTTCCTTATGTCTAACCTGACTATAACGCTACTGCTATTGGCAATCAAACCAATTAGTTTTAAAAAATGGCTCATGTGTCTTTATGATTGCAGTCATACCTCTTTCAGCTTAGACTCTGTGTTCTACTAAAAAAATGAATAATGTTACAGTTTCCATGTGGCTTTGCATGGAAACATCTGGCAAAATGCTGCTATTTCACAGAACCTACCCCCCGTATCCTTATCTGGGTCCTACTGCTTTTTTAATTCCATTTGCATTTCTAATAATTCTGATGTCAGTTTGACAGATACGATAGTTCTGTCATTAACCAAAAATGCAATATAACTTGTCCAAAACCAGTAGATTCCACTATTATCACTTTCAGAGCTGACAGTTTGGTTTGGTACGCTTATCTCCCTTTCATTCTCTGGCTGAAGTCAGACACTGAATACTTAATTAACCAAAATGATTGTGGGAGTGCACATTTTCCTGATGTATATAAGGTACGAAATGTTACAAGTCAGTTTCCATCCTCTAATAGTTGGCACATATTTTGTGCAACTCTGCAGTTTTAGAAAGAAAGAAAACCATAGTTTTTAAGAGAGAGACAGAATGGTACCGATTGCTGAAGATGAGCAAAACATTTTTACTTGCTGCAGTCATAAAGGGCAAAAGCGCTCAAGACAAAGTTCTGACCCAAGGAGAGGGTTTCATTCTATTAATTGTTTTTATAAAGCTGTCAGTGGGCCAATGATCTGGTCCTCTCTATTATGTGCAGGATGAAGAGGTGGAGTGCAGGAGGAGGAATTGCTTCACAGGCTGTCCCTTCAGAACCCATCATGTCTTCAGCACTGAGAAGAAATGGATTTGGGGTATAATGTCGAACATTCAGAACATGAGTCCAGGGAAGTACAGAATAAGCTTACTTTTCATGGCATCGACTTCCAGAATCACATAACAGGTGCAAGCATGAGCATCCTGTCACCTCAGACTCTGTCAGGCCGACAGAGAGAAGCAGCATCTCTGTTACAGCCCTGCTCACATCCCAGGGCAAGGAGAGCCCTGCATGCTCTACCAACCCTCTGCAGGGTTCAAGGAGGCTGCATGCCAGAAGTCTGCTCTCTCAAGCAAATGATGCAAACAGGCTGTCCGGTGGCTAACGTGTCCAGCCAACAGGATATCCAGGTGTGCGTCTGACAGCCCCATTCGGAAGGGTAACCTGATCTCTCACAGGATATCCAGCCAGAGGAGCCAGGCAGGACTAGCTCTCTTTCCAAACGTATGTAGCCCAAAGCTATAAGCGAATGCTCAAGCTGAAACTAGTCCTTCCTGCGTGCAGTATAAATCAACAGGGGAAGGTCTAAAACGATCTGTAACTCACAATTTGTGCTTTCACAGTCTTTTATCTTTCTAGTTCCCTAAGGTAACTGCGTAATTGCAGATAATTATTTCAGAGATTATTATCTAATTCATACTGTGAATCTACATGACAGATACTATTCATTTAGCCAACAAGCACAGATATTTTTAATTCCTATCTAGTCTCGGTTCAGCCTTTCAAAACAAAATATCTCACTACTGATTCCACTGATTCTTTGTGTTACTGGCAAAGTATCAACAAAATTTATGTGGATAAAGTGCTTGTGTTTAGCAAAATTGTGAATATGCTTCAGTAAATTTGCTCTCCAAATTAACATTAAAACTGAATATGTTTGCTTTGAGTCTTTAGAATTAAGATAACAAGGATTGTATATTTCATTTCTGACTCCTGAAGGCAGAAATAATATTTTATTTGTGTCCTTTCTATTTCTGTCCCTGACATTCAGATCATTATGGACACTTTCCACATAAACTCTCCTTTTACTTTTTTATCAAAAAAACACATTTGTTTTTGTGAAACACGTTTTCATCTAGAACTGAAAGGGCTTTAAAAATTATGTTACAAGAGATATTTTGGCTCCAGTTCCCAGCTGAGTGGTTTGCTATGCAGAAAGCTTTTGAACTGACGAGTTTACTAAACATAAAGAATAACAGAATCCATTTTAACAGCTTTCTAATTATTTATTTGATAGATATTTTAGATGACTCAGAAGTGTGTGTTTAGAAATGTTGAATTGTGCTTAACTTTTCTTTTTCTGATTAGAATTGTTTCATTGAAAAATAATTCTTTCCTTTCATGTGTATAAATCTAACTACAAGTTTCCCTTAGTATCTCAACTATGAAATGGTGTAAAAATTGAAATAGCCTTACACAATAAGTAAATTCAAATTTTACAGACCTAAGAACAGAGGCCTAGGCATATAGTGTTATAATTATTATTTTTATAAGTTTATAATTTTAATTTATTATCTATATTAGTAGTTCCGACATTTAAGCTGCAAAAATAATGCAATTAATTGATTTACTCTTCCATAGTTTTTAAACTGATTTATGATCAACAGCGAATGTTCTTTCCCAGACTAAAAGATCTCCTAGAGTACTAACAACAAAATAATCTATAATGCATATAGTGCAAATAAGATTTGGTATTAAACATAAAAGTGCATTTCCTCCAGAATTACACCCTTAGTAATTCTTGCACTTAGCATATCCTTACAATCTTCTCCAGCCTTCAGCTACCTGAAGCCTTGGTTTTGACATCTCAGGTTTAGCTAAATTCACAGCTATGTATGGCAGAAATGACAACACATATTTCTGCCACCAAGGTAGAGAAACTTATATATGAAAACCATTTCTGGTTTTCTGTGTTTCTATCCATACACTAGCTCATCAGTAGAAACGTGAAAATGAATAAATGCAATTTCACTATTTCTTTTATACTTCCTGCTTATATTTGAAAGTTGACTTCACTGCAAGACAAGGCTTGTAGTGCTCCCAGACCTTTGTGAACTGATAAACCATTATTAGTAAAAAGAACATTTACAGGGCAAAAGTCTGACAGAAATGCCTGTTCTTCTAGCTTACAATCTGCCAGATAATTTGGACTGACAGTCACTTATAAACTCCATTATTCTTCATTGCTTAGGCTGCTTATTCACTTTCCTCCCAGTCACTCAGTGAAGAGAATGCTATTTGGATTTAGAGTGGTGTTTTGTATATCTGGTTATAGGGCTCAATCTCAAACTCACTAAATCCAGTTAGGAAGACTGCCACTGGCTTCAATAGCTTTTGATTATGCCCTGCTTAGGTCACTGGCCCTTGCAGTTTCCCAAACATATATACATGGAAAATCCTTGGGCGGGGATTGTTGCATTTCTGAGTATGTGTTAAGACGCCACAATCTGCGCAGTTTGCCAATCAAACGTTCATTGCAGAGGAAGCTGAGATACTGTCATTGCTTCTTTTCTTTCATATTATATTTTGAAAAATTGCTGGGAAAATAGCTCTGTATTCTCTTAACACAAGAATAGCTCCCAGAAGACAGAAAAAGACTATGTGCATCTTTGTACCATGAGTCACTTTTAATATTTTCATAAGGTAACAAAATGGATAAAACCCACTTGTATTACTTTCAGGTCATGTCATAGTCTTCATGGTTCAGTTTTTCATCTTTCTTTTTTTTGTTTTTTGCACAAGCAGCACAACAGTGGAGTGAACAGGACAACACTTTTGCCAGGCTTTACACACTGAGTAGAAAAAGGTGCTTTGCTGTCACAGTTTACCAACTACCAAACAAAGCTTCAATTTGGGTGTATTAAAAATTCAATACACTCTGCTCAGATGTTGTGGTTCACTAAAGTTAAGAGTTTCCTGGCTTCCCACCCTACTGAACTTGTATTTCTGACACACACAAACATGTGTGAGCCCACCCTTCTTCCCAATCTCATCTATTTACCACAGTCAGCAAAATCCTATCCAAATAAGTGGCTTGTTGGCATATTGCCAGCTCCTTGAGGGATGTATCTTGCTGGTGCAAATGAAAGCCCTGTCATCTGAAGCAGAGGGCTACAGCCCAAGAGGCTGCAAGTTTCAGCAGGCAAGCCTCCATCTTGGACTCTGCAAGATAGATATTCGTTTTACTGCAGCTATTTCACTCGGCATTGTAATGGCCTTACATTCTGCAGGAACATAATCCTTGTTGCTCCACTGATTTATTTTTCTCTTCTTCTGTGGAGTTGTTTCCTAGTCAATGTAAGTACGTACTTAACCTTTGTATTTGAAGAGAGTAGGAAGTGTTTTGCTTTAATTTTTGCTAATTTCACACCCGAAGCTTAATAAGCAAGTGCAATGGCATTGACAACTTCACATAAAAGCCATTTTCTTCAGATCATGTTGTTTGTGTCATTGATTTTGCAATCAGATGAAACAGAGATGCTCGCCAAGGACTTCCCAGAGCATTAGCTTTCTCAGAGCCAGGCAGCCTGTCCAAAGGACACACTCCGTTCCCCTCCAGCAGTGTGGATGATGACATCCATCCGAGGAGGGAACATCAATGCTGCAGAGCAAGCACCCCCTTTCTCTCCACCACTAAGGAAGCCTAGACAAGATGCCTGACTTCCACACACCTAAGACTAGGCAAAGGAAGCCTTCTTGCGCCTTTGCTACCTCCTGGGGGCCACTAACATGCATTACATTCATTATAGCTGAATCTTTATGCTCAGTGCTGGCATGCTCAGGTTGACATTCACTGCTGGGTGCTGCTGATCAAACACACTGAGCCACACAAGCAAGAAGACACGGATGTCAGGGAAAGCCTGGTAAAGGAAGAGAGAATGGGAGGAAAGCTCACATAGGAGCTTAGGAGCAGGTCACTACATAGGTTGCTACTATGGGGGCTCCCTGAGCAGTTCACACATCAGGGGCAGCACCCAACCCATCTAATGGGAAGAAAGAAAAGCAAAGAGGACAATACCCAGGAGGGAGCTGCAGGAATGCAAACCAGAGACTGACACTTCCAGGGTTTTGTCTGGCATGAGGCAATGGCTTAACACAAGTGACTAGATTTGAAGGGCAGAGTGGAAAGGGTGTGAATGAGATCTGCCATCTGTGGTTTACAAAAGCTTTGTTGCTGCTGAGGCAGGAATATGCTGTGCCTGTGTGTGTCTGACAAGGTCTAATGCACCAGGAGACATCTTAAGTGAAAGCTGCGGTTGAGTAACACCAGCAAAACAGCAACTTCAGGCCAAAGAAGTATATGAAGGCAATAAGAATCAGCTATCCTTGGACCACAGGACACCAGAAATACCCTGGATCTGAATCATACCATTGTGAAAACCACCGTTAATTAGAAAAGACATAACAACTGCTTTTAATGATAGAGACTTTTAGATAGTCCTCAGGGGAGAAAGCTTCTCTTGAAATATGCTGGCATGTACTTGGAGATGATGTGGTTCTTGTCAGGATAAGAGTGAATTTCTCTAGGGAAACCAGGGTCCCCAGCAGGTCTGGAGTGCTGTCCCTCTATTCTGTGTCAATGGCAGATGTATGGCCTGTTGAGCTCTCATACCAACGTCAACGCATCCCAGGCTTTCCTCTCTTGTAGTAGCGCACTAGCAGGGAGGCTACATGCAAACATACAGTTGGAGCAAGACGATATGATATTTCTGTAACATGCTGTCCTAGGCTGGAACACATCCTGTGCTAGAATGCACAATGTGCTCAAGGCAGACATTAAAGAGGTCTGGGACATGGGTGCAGGTCTTCAGTGTCCTACATAGCACTTTAGGGAGGAGCAGAGGCTGAGAAGAAGGCACCAGTAACACATTTATTCACACGTGCCTTAAAATTACTTGCAGTTGTCGTTTACCAAATCTATGAAGAATTATTTTAACAAAACATCAGTTTAGATTAAGAAACATGGATTTCTCTCTCGTAGTGCATCATGTAAGTCACAGTCTTAAAATACCCAAGACTGTGAGCGTGCTGCTTCTCCACATATCTGCAGGAATTTGTCCTTGCTCATAAAGCCATAAGTATCTCCATCAATGTCTACTAGATAATTAACTAAAATGAATTTACTTCTTAGAGTGAATGTGTGTTCAATTTATAGCTAGTTATGGTACATCTTGAAGGCAGAATTTTATTTTTTTCCCTAATATACGGTCTTGTGAACATCAATAATTGCTTGCTTGGGTAAATAATTAACTTTTTACTGCATTTATTTGATTGTGTCCACAGTTGGATGGGCTATTGACACATTATTTTTTTAATACATATTCTACCTTTTAAAGACTGAAATTATTTAAAGGAATTTTTTATTTGCTTATTATTATTATTTTGTCAGTTATATGTTTGTAGCTTGAAACAGTGTTTAAGAGTATGTCTTTGGCTTTCATTTTCTGATAAAAGTTCAAGTTACTGTTCCTGTGCAAAAACCAATTCAGTTAAGGTTTTACATACACATGGGCAACTTTTTTCCTCTAAATAGCACAGACACAAGCATGTAAGGATATGTTGAGGGTGCACTGACAAGAAATATAAACAAGTTCTTTTCCCATAAGCTACATAAAGGCTTCTTGCCGGTTTATATTTGTTTCCTGCTTTATGTTAACTTTGCTTATCAGGGCACAGGCTCTTAAATAAGTTCATTCTTCAGCTTATAATTTACTCATTGGAATTTGCAAGTAGCAGTAAATTGGCATGAAAAAATAGAAATAACACCCACATATGTTCTATATATCTTCATATGAGTTCAACAGTATTTGTACATGTGGTATTTGTAAGAGATAAATTTTACCTTATGTTTTGTTTTAATTAGCTTCTTGAATTGCTCTTATGGTTTATAGGATGTTGCTCTCTGGAAAGTATGCATAAACAAGTACTCATGAAATTTTATGAAAGTGTCTAAATGAAAGAAATCTGGATTTAGCATCCATTAAAATAAACATTTCTTATAGTTTGTCTGTTTTCCTACAGTAGTCTTCATAAATATGCCTAGGCCAAGATTTTAACACTGAGTAAGTCAAAGTTATTCTGAAATTTGCTTCCAGATAAGTAACTTTATTGAGTCTCATTTTTGTATGCTTAATAGTTTTTGGGCTTTTATTAGTTTTTAGCTTTTTTATTATTTACCCAGGCATGGACTGAAAGACTTTAAACTTATACCAACTTTTTTCTCGAGCTCTGCATACTCTGTAGGCTCAAGAACATCTCTCAGTTCCCCAAATAAGATAGTGCTTACTGGCATTATTTCAAAAAGTCAAAACAAAATTGAAACAATACAAAATAAGAATTCTGGTTGTTCATTCTGGTTGTTTTCAACTATTAACTGTATAAGTTACTAAAAACAGCATACATTAGGCTGAGATGCTTGACTTTTTTATTTATAAAGCACTTGCTTCCCCTTCTCCCCTTTTACATGAAACAAAAAGAATAATTATGTGAAAGAAGGTCAGCAGTCTAAAAGATCAGAAGATATATTCTAGGAGTAAGAATCTGGAACTTTTTGAAACATTCTCAGGCTTTCTCAGCAAAACAGACATTTCATCAATACAGTAAAGTCTGCAAACCACGCTGGTTTCTAAAAATTTTAACAGAAAAGTTTATCTCTTCCGCTCAAGTTTGGTGTTTATGCTCATAGTTATCTTCCTTTTTTACGTACATCCGTGCACCAAGGTAATGTCTTTAAAACCTGTGCAGGTTATATATAAATTGTATGCTATATATCTTATAAAAAAATTCCATTATGAAGAAGAGAGAATTTTAAAATGTCTAAAGGATTTAGAAAATATTTTTCCTCTCTGCTCTTTTTATTGTCAATAGATGGACTGAGGGTTTTCAGAGGACTGTAAGATACACTCCTCTATCACCTTTTTCTCCACTGACTGTGGCTTTCCTTTCCCTCCTTAATACTGAAATATTGAAAGATTTCCTTTTCTTTCCATTTTAGAATCTAAATAAACTGTGAAACTTCAAAATTCCTTGCAACAGGAACTGTTGTTTCAGGATATTGCCGGGAGTTCAGATGTTTAGAATATCTTATCCAGTTGTTCCAGATGGCTTGACTTTGTGCTACAAGTCAGAAACACATACTTTCCCATTCATTCTTTCAGTTCTCATGATTATCTTCTCATTCTTCTGTTTGCATTCAAATTGGGAAAAGGTAAAGTCTGATTTCAGATAAGAGGTGGCTACAATTTTATTTATTTTAGCAAAAAATTTTTGGTATTTTCTTAATTGGTCTAAAGTGGTTGTTCTAATTCTTTAGTGGTGGGGCTGATAAGAACAGAAACAGAACAAGTTGGTGGAGAGATGTGACTCACTCACTTTGTAGGAGAAAGACCTGTTCTAGTGCAAGGTTATAAGCACAGCCATGGGAGTTGAACAAGAGGAACTAGGATGTCTTGCTCCTATTCTATGACTTTACATTTCAAAATCATGCACAATCAGCATCCCAAAACCAAAGTTCATCAGAGTAGGACAGGTTCAGAAGGAGTGCCTAAATCCAGTGTGAAAACAACAGCATGATATACTTTACTTGCAACTCCCAAGTATGCAACTCCCAATGCCACTGTCAGTTGTAGAACCAGATTAATAATTGAGATTTGGGGATATGGGGGAAGTAATTCTGTATTTTCCAAGATTCACTTAGACATTTTTAATCACAAAATGCAGCAAGTTTTCATGCTTCACTTCTATCCTTAACTTACTATAACAATTTTTTCCAAGCAGACTTATTTCTAGAAGCACTTTAGGTAATCTGGGCAAGTCCAAAACAGCTCCACTCCCTTAGTACCCAGAAATTCAAAGAGCAAATGAAAAGCCTTACATATGATTTCAGCTGAAGAACAAAAGAGATTTAAAGAACTCCCAGCTGCATGGTGACAATACAGCTGGATTACTAGTAGTGGCTGGGCAACCCCAGTGAGTGTACAGCCTACTACTTTCAAGGGTGAAGTGAGAGGAACTAAAGAATTAACAGGTGCATTAGTAATTTACTATTTTATTAATACCTGAAGTGCACAGTGCATGTGTGTGTGTGTGTGTGTGCATATGTACCTAATTTGATATTTCTCTCTGTATAAATATATCTGTAAACTATTGTAATAAAAATTAGTTTTTCTAGTCCTAGTTGACACTACTGGTAAAAAACAGACTAGCACATATTATATTAAGCTATATATTGGACCATGTTTTATAACTACTAGACCAGCTCTGGTTAAAAGTTTGAGCCAGACACAACTACTGGTTTTATTTTACACAGTTTTGCTTTTGATTTTTGGGATCTCTTTGGGATAGGAATCATGTTATCTTCTATGTTTTATTTCAGTATAAACATTTCTGAGCACAAGGCCAAATTTTAAACAAATGCAGGACAAAAGTATTCATTTGGACAGCATGATTTTGTAGCTGATGTTAGCACACACCCAGGCAGCAGAACCTACACTGGTGTGAAGATGGAGCCCGTCTAGGACATTCGCTCTCACTATGTGACTAGTTCTGTGGCTGAAAAAGACCAAAGCTTGTTAAGTAACCAGGGGTACAGCTCTTGCCTCTTTCATCTGCAAATAAAACCTAACATCTTATTCCACATGGGATAAGCAAACAACAAGCATATAGTCATCAATTTCCATAACCTACCTGACAAGTACTAACTTATTAAATGCTGCACCTCACTGGCTTGCAACTGCCAGTTCACTGCTGATAGAGTGCAGGCTCTTTTTCCTCTTTTTCCAGCCAAGGAGAATCACTCTCCACAACTTAATCTGTTGAAGACTTACACATCAGAAAAATTAGATGGAAACAATGCACAGTATAATGCAGCCACGAGGCGTTCCAGATGTCTTTCTTCATCAGTTCAAAGTATTTTAAGTGTGTTTTCTCAGATGCCATGTACAGATAAATCATTATGTATGATGTATATATTATTATGTATGTATGTAATTATGATGATCAATTGCTTATTGAGTGGTACCATTGTTTTTTTGCATGTAACAATAACACACACTTGTAGGATACCCATGCAGCAGACATACAAGTAACTTCCTATGCAACTGCATCATGTAACACAAAAAAGTTTGAAAAAACACTTCTTTGGGGGTGTTCATATTTATAACACACTCTGTGCCAAAATCTCTTTGGTTTTCTTAGTCTGATGATAGGAGTTTTTGAAGAAGGCTAGATGTTGCTAAAAGGGCATGGAAGGTAGGCACACACAGTGAGAGCTTATCACTATGTTAATGCATTTTTTTATGACTTAAAGACGGAAAGACACTGAAACCAACGTAGATCTTTCTTTCACACGATCCACTTTGGAAGCAAATCAAAAGAAATTTTCTTACTTTCAATGTATAAATACATTTTTATATTTGACTTATGGACTATACAAAGTGTTTAGACTGCTCAGCTTTCTAGTCAGTAACTTAATTCCCAGTTTTAATCACCCAGAGTTGAAAACATAATGCTTTACACAAACATCTGGTGACAGTGATGAGAAAGAAATGAGAAGGAAATGAAAAAGCACATGAAACAGAGTTCATGGAAAACCTGCTGAATCACATTTCTTATAAAAATTAATTTTGCTTTGTGCTGAAAGAAACCAGGATGTATTATCTAGCCGTAAACAACTGCCATTCCAATATAGCAAAGATTTACTGAATTTGGTACGTATTTTACCGGAGAGTCATGCTTATAGAACAATCTGCCACTTAAATATTGTTACAGCCCTGCTGTGAAATTCCTACTCTTTGCACATGTCATATTTACCTTGTTCACTTGAGCAGAAACATATAACCTTCTTTCCGTAATTCATAGACCACCATCATAAGCCTCTATTAAAAGCAAAAGATTGCATTCCGGCTTTTAGGTTTTGTTGATTAAAGCATTATTCATAGCAAATCACAGTCTGTCCCTTCAGAGGGTGTTACAGAAGCTTTAGGTATAAGACAAATCTACAGCTTCTTTGGGCAGTAGGCGAACTCCTTGCAGTGCATTTGTTTGGCTAGATACATGTCGGGCTATCAAATTCTCCTTTTTGCTCTAGAATGCCACTAGCACACTGACAAACAACAGATGATTACATTTCGGCAGCAGATTAGAAAATAAGGATCAACATGGGCTTTGTAGCATCCAAGGAGTTTTCCTGGGATTGAAACCTGAAACTCTCCACATCTCAATATTATATTTCAGGGGGAAAGAAAAACAAACAAAAAAAACCCCAACAAAAAAAATTGCTTTAGAGCACTGACAAATACCCAAGTGCTTAGAGACAAAAATGACTAATAGATTACATCCCTAACACAATATTAACCACAAAAAAGTCATAGTTGACATCAAAGCTCCTACAGCAACTTTAATTATTATCTCTATTTTTAGAAAATCTAGAGGCCCCAAATCAGACTTTACGGTTTTGTTAGCTATTACACAGCTATTGTTCAGTCCAGCAGCAGTAACGATGGATAGGAAAAAGCAGTTGATTACCATTACCCCTCTTTTATAAGTGGGAATTGACCCACAAGGTGACCTGTGGTCATGCTGGACTGTGTCACAAAACTGGGAGCTAAGTTGAAACCCAACTTCCTCCCTACATAGAATCATAGAATCATAGAATCGTAAGGGTTGGAAAGGACCTTAAGATCATCTAGTTCCAACCCCCCTGCCATGGGCAGGGACACCTTGCCCTAAACCATGTGGCTCAAGGCTCTGTCCAACCTGGCCTTGAACACCGCCAGGGATGGAGCATCCACAACCTCCCTGGGCAACCCATTCCAGTGCTTCACCACCCTCACTGTAAAGAACTTCTTCCTTATATCTAATCTAAACTTCCTCTGTTTAAGTTTGAACCCATTACCCCTTGTCCTACCACTACAGTCCCTAAGGAAGAGTCCCTCCCCAGCATCCTTGTAGACCCCCTTCAGATACTGGAAGGCTGCTATGAGGTCACCACGCAGCCTTCTCTTCTCCAGGCTGAACAGCCCCAACTTTCTCAGCCTGTCTTCATATGGGAGGTGCTCCAGCCCTCTTATCATCCTTGTGGCCCTCCTCTGGACTCGCTCCAACAGCTCCATGTCCTTTTTATGTTGAGGACACCAGAACTGTACGCAGTACTCCAAGTGGGGTCTCACGAGAGCAGAGTAGAGGGGCAGGATCACCTCCTTCGACCTGCTGGTCACGCTTCTTTTGATGCAGCCCAGGATACGGTTGGCTTTCTGGGCTGCAAGTGCACACTGCCGGCTCATGTTAAGCTTTTTGTCAGCCAACACCCCCAAGTCCTTTTCTGCAGGGCTGCTCTGAATCTCTTCTCTGCCCAACCTGTAGCAGTGCCTGGGGTTGCCCCGACCCAGGTGTAGGACCTTGCACTTGGCTTGGTTAAACTTCATAAGGTTGGCATCGGCCCACCTCACAAGCGTGTCAAGGTCCCTCTGGATGGCATCCCTTCCCTCCAGCGTATCAACCGAACCACACAGCTTGGTGTCGTCGGCAAACTTGCTGAGGGCGCACTCAATCCCACTGTCCATGTCACCGACAAAGATGTTGAACAGGACCGGTCCCAACACCGATCCCTCAGGGACACCACTCGTTACAGGTTTCCAACTGGACATCGAGCCATTTACCACAACTCTTTGCGTGCGGCCATCGAGCCAGTTTTTTATCCACCGAGTGGTCCATCTATCAAATTGATGTCTCTCCAATTTAGAGACAAGGATGTCATGTGGGACAGTGTCGAATGCTTTGCACAAGTCCAGGTAGATGACATCAACTGCTCTGCCGCTGTCCATCAGTTCCGTGGCTCCATCATAGAAGGCCACCAAATTGGTCAGGCAGGATTTCCCCTTAGTGAAGCCATGTTGGCTGTCACCAACCACCTCATTGTTTTTCATGTGCCTTAGCATGTTTTCCAGGAGAAACTGTTCCAAGATTTTGCCAGGCACAGAGGTGAGGCTGACTGGTCTGTAGTTCCCCGGGTCTTCCACCTTCCCCTTCTTGAAAATGGGGGTTATATTACCCTTCTTCCAGTCATTGGGAACTTCACCTGACTGCCAGGATTTTTCGAATATGATGGACAGTGGCTTAGCAACTTCATTCGCCAGCTCCTTCAGGACCCGTGGATGGATTTCATCAGGTCCCATGGACTTGTGCACGTTCAGGTTCTTAAGATGGTCTCGAACCTGATCCTCTCCTACAGTGGGCCTAAGGTCTTCGTTCTCACAGTCCCTGCATTTGCTTTCCAAGACTTGGGTTGTGTGGTCAGAGCATTTGCTGGTGAAGACTGAGGCAAAGAAGTCATTAAGAACCTCAGCCTTCTCCAAATCCATGGTAGCCAGTTCTCCTGATAGCTTCTGGAGAGGGCCTACATTGTCCCTAGCCTGTCTTTTATTTGCTACGTATCTATAGAATCCTTTCCTGTTATCTTTTACATCCCTTGCCAAACTTAATTCTAGCTGGGCCTTAGCTTTCCTAACCTGGTCCCTAGCTTCTCGGGCAATGCTCCTGTATTCTTCCCAGGCCGCCTGTCCTTGCTTCCACCTTCTATAAGCTTCTTTTTTCCCTCTAAGTTTCCTCAGCAGCTCCTTGTCCATCCATGGAGGTCTCCTGGCCCTCCTGCTGCACTTTCTTCTAGTCGGGATGCAACACTCTTGAGCACGTAGCAGGTGATCCTTGAATATCAGCCAGCAGTCTTGGGCCCCCCTGCCCTCTAGGACTGTATCCCATGAAACCTTACTAAGGAGGTTCCTGAAGAGGCCAAAGTCTGCTTTCTTGAAGTCCAGGGCAGTGAGCTTGCTGCACACTCTTCTCACTCTCCTGAGGATCTCAAACTCAACCATCTCATGATCACTAGAGCCAAGGCTGCCCTGGAGGGTTACATTTCCAACCAGTCCCTCCCTGTTGGTGAGCACAAGGTCCAGCATGGCACCTCTCCTCGTCGGCTCCTCTATTGCTTGAAAGAGGAAGTTGTCTTCCACACAATTAAGGAACCTCCTGGATTGCTTGTGCCGGGCCGTACCGTCCCTCCAACAGATGTCAGGGTGGTTGAAGTCCCCCATGAGGACCAGGGCCTGCGAGCGTGAGGCTGCTCCTATCTGTCTGCAGAGCGCTTCATCCACAGAGTCCTCTTGATCAGGCGGCCTGTAACAGATCCCCACCGTAATGTCCCCCGTTGCTGTTTTCCCTTTGATCCTGACCCACAAACACTCTGTTACCTCATCACCCATCCCCAGACAGAGTTCCATACTCTCTAGCCTATCACTGACATAGATAGCAACGCCCCCTCCCCGTCTGCCTGGCCTGTCTTTTCTAAACAGCCTGTAACCTTCCATTCCGACATTCCAGTCATAGGAGCCATCCCACCATGTTTCTGTGATACCAATGACATCATATTCCCGTAACCTTGCACACATCTCTAATTCCTCTTGCTTGTTCCCCATACTACGGGCGTTTGTATAGAGGCACCTTAGCCGAGCTCCAAATGAAGCCGACATTTCTATGACAAACAAATGCCATCTCACTATGTCTACACTTTTAGTGCATATGAATTTGCTCTGCCTGTAGTACAAAGTGACCAAACCTATGAGACTACAATAATGTATTGCTGAGCCAAGAATAAGAAACCACCTCTGTCACAGGTGCCATCCCATGAAATCCAAGCCCTCCAGGGTTAATCCAATCCAGCCCAGTTTAAACCTTGTCTGTTTATGTCAGTTTAAATATTCATTTTCTGTTTTCTTTACCTTTCAAATTTGGTTTATTTCATGACACATGGGTAAGGGAGAAAAGCAAAAATTTTGCTCTTTTTTTATACAATAGTGATGCCGAACAACTTTTGCAAATTCTTCCCAGCTGCTGTTTTCGCTTGTTATATTTGTTATTGATTTATCAACCTGGGTACCTCTTTATATAGAGTGTTACTGCAATTAGTTTTTCTAACAATTAGATGAATTACTAACAAATTTTAAAATCAATTCTGTTCTCTAAAATTTCTTTCCTTTGAGACAATACTCTGACAAACTAAAATGCTGCATTCCTAACTGCATAAGCTGCCAACATTTCAATACCGTTATCTGCTAGTAGGAATGAGGGTAGTCTTTTTTAGTTTTGTGTGTTTCTTTCAATTACAAGATTATACTGTGCTTCCTCAGATATCAACCGCTAAGACTTCACTATGAGGGTGGTGAGATACTGGAACAGGTTGCCCAGAGTAGCTGTGGCTGCCCCATCCCTGGAAGTGTTCAAGGCCAGGTTGGATGAAGCTTTGAGCAATCTGGTCTAGTGGAAGGTGTTGGGGGGTTGGAACTAGATGAGCTTTAAGGTCCCTTCCAAACCCAAACCATTCTATGATTCTGTGACTCTTATTTGAAACAAACTTTTTTATATCTATCTGTTGAACTAGAGCAGTATTTTTTTTCCATTATGATCACAATGATGAACTTTTTGTTGTGTTAAAGCTAGCCAATTCAATAGATGATAATGCTCTCAGCCACCTACCAACTCCCAAAGAGTGAAGATATACAGGTAATTGGGCTTATGGGTATGTAGTCAATGGTTATGCACCTTGTATATTTTTCATGGTTTAATACAGACCTGAAAGTAAAACCAGAAATCAATTAGTTGAGATTAATCTTAAAAAAAAATATAAAAGAAGATTATTTTGTGTGGTTCCAACAGTAGGACAATATACTAGAATTTCAATTTAGCTTCTTAGTGTTAGCAGCATGTAACACATTAATATACCTTTCTGTTCTCCCCACATAAATTCAAAAGCATCAATCTTGCCTAACAAAATTACATAATTTGGTTCTACAATCCTTTTTTTTTTTTCTGTTTTATTCTTAAAATCATCATTTAATACCGTAGATAAATTAGTAGCAGTTTATGGCTTGGTATTTACAAAGGACATGATTATAAAAACCATTTTTCTGTGTTGCATATTTCTTCTGCATTAACGATCAAACTTTTACTGCTGGTTGGGTTTATCTAAAGCTATTTTTAAAATATTTTTCCTCCTACTTATGAAAAAATGATGCTATTGTTGGCCAGAACATTTGCTGTTAAGATACATGCTCGCATCATCATAAAACATATGACTGGTAGATTATGTGCTAGTGAAAGAAGATATGAAGTTTAAGTATAAAATTTAACTGTTGAGTGTTGAAAGAAACAATCAGATCATAATAATATTTTAAATTGCAGGAGTTTAGGGTCACTGATTAGGCTTTTACTGTTACATTGACATAGGGTTCACACTTCCCCTTTTAATACTTTGTTTAAGCCCAGCTTTGTCACTGGCAAATTACAGAAAAAGTTATGTCGAGAAATGCTTGTTTATAAGATGATGACTACATTTCTATAGTTAGTCATCATCATTTCACTAACAAAGTGAATTTCTAAACTGGAACACTAGTGCTTTCACTGTCAACTAAAACAAACACCAGAGAAAGAAGAATATCTACCAACATAAAGAAAAGGGTAAAAAAAAACCAAACCAACAATCAAACCCAACCTTTTTTCTCTTTTTAAGACTCAGAAAAAGACTTGACAAAACTGAGAAAATAAGTTTTATAAAGCTACATTAAATGTACTTGAAATCTTTCTGTTAAGTGAACTGATATATTGTAAGGAATACGTAAACAGTCCAACCAATTTGTCCTCTGGAGGACAGAAGGCTGCAAAGAGCCCAGCATAACCCTTGACAACAGGTGGGACCTCTTGCACCCTTCTGGAATTTCCTCCCTGAGAGCTTTTTGCTCTGTGCTCTGGCAGGTCGCAGACAGATGTGACATCAGCCACAGAGGCAGAGCCATGCCACCAACTGCATGCAGGAGAGGGAGATGGACTGTGCCCACCACCCTTGCATCACCATCCCACTGGGCTGATCTCCACGCTGCCACATTCCCTTCTTTACCCAACCACAGTCAGCCGCAGATCAGGAAGCCTGGTTTTGCACACTAGCAGATACAGCTTAAACATTAACAGCAGCCCATTTCTCACTTCACACTACTGTGTTTTTAACCCAGTTTCCCAAGGAACACTACACACACACATACACACTCTGTGGGTGCTTTGTTAGGCACTTTCAGAAGTACTGTACATTACAAGAAACACAGTTTGTTATGCTGACAAGCACAATTTGTTGCTTGTTCAAGTCTGTCCATGTAAACTTGCCAGAAATTTAACAAAACGTTATGTATTCATTTGAACTCTGTGTTCCTTCAGCCTTTGCTGGACAAAAAACATGACCAATACTACATGTTCCAGCTGCATGGATTTTTATTCTCAAAATATATGGGAGGATGACTAAAGGTTTAGCTATACACAGCACATAGAACTGAACAATGAGGATTACAGATTCTCATTGTTTAGTAAAACAAAACAGCACAAATAATTTATGGCAGCTCTGAATTGTAAGCACAACACATTGAAAGGTAAGAAAGACGGTCTAAAAGTACCAGTCACTTCCCTCACACTTTCTTTCACAATGATAAAGTTATTTCCAACAAAAGCAGACATTTCTACGTACCTTGGTTCCCTTCATATCTTCCATTTGCTGGGCATCAGACCACAATAGCCCTTCAGCACATCCTTAATATTAGCCCATAATATTAACCATTACTTCATAAGCTAATCAGCACAAAAAACCTGCTTAAACATCTGCTTAAGTCTCATTTATTAAAAAATGAAAGAAAACTTGGAAACATACATAGGTGCTTTCTGAAGTAAAGGCCATAGATTGTAACCTCAGAGAACTGGAGAGTTTTCTTTCTTCCATGAAAGTCAAAGGAATTACAAGAAAAAGAAATTCAAACTACTATAAATCAAATAAACTAATACAGAATGGTTTCAGCTTCCCTTCTCCCCTATTCTCCTAGCCCCCAGTTTTGAAGTCTGGCATTAAAGTCCCAAAAGTGGGACAAAAGCACTCTGAAAGGTTTGGTTTATCTGGCAAGCAATGCAATTAATGTGATGTACGAGGTGCCACTGGACTATACAGGTGTCTGCAGCAGCATATTTAAGACCTGTGAAGTTCCAGTAGCTATTTATGGTTTTCTTCATTTTTATGTTAAGCACTTTGCTTCAACACAATAACATCTGTACAACATTTTTATTGCATCTACAGTTTATTGCATTGATACATCATTACCTTTAATACATTTACTTCTTGGAGAGTTCTGGGATTTTGTGGTCAGTGCAGTGCCTTCTCCCTGCCTGAAACACTCTCTTCAGTTGCTATAAATCCTGGAGATGGCATAGTGGCTAACAAATAATCACTAATGAGAAAGATGACGAATGGAAGGAGAGATATTCACAAGAGCAACAGGGAGATGCATCTTCTAAATGTGCACTAAAAAAGCTGGGATACCTCCAGGTGATTTTTGTACTTCCTAAGCTAACGGATAACCAACTGACTGGAAAGAACTGGGCATAATGAGTGGAACAAACTACCTCAGCCCCGTTTCCAAATCTCCGCCTGCCCTTTGGCTGCCAGCAGTAACATTGCTTTCTTCAGTTCATAAAGATGTGGGAGCTGCACTCTCCCTGCATTGCTCCTTGCTGGAACAACATGTCTGCAAGGAGATGTTCAAAAGACGGGACTGAGATACCCCATTTCTGGTGAGTCACTTACCATGCTCACGAAATAAGCACTATGCCAGCCATCTTCATGCAAACCTCTATCGTCGGGCAATGTCATAAAGTGTTTCAAGGACAATTAAGTATCACTCATATTAACAGTGAGATATGATGGTAACTGCCAGTTGTGAATTTAACTACCCTTGGTCAAAAATCAGTTACTTTTTTCATACCTTACTTTCCTCTCCTCAATAAGCCTGGCTATGGTCTAGCACATCGAGGAAACCATGGGCAGGTGGGATGCGGTGTCTATGCTTGAAAGCCTTGTGGAAAGCAGAGAGATTCTGCCTGTCCAATACACAGAAGGGACCACTGGCTCTGTGGCATCAATGTTTTCAGTTGCCCCCATGAATTCAGGGGGAGTGAGACATCAAAGACACAGATTCAGATATTCAAGCCTTTCAAGATGACTTGTGATAACCCACTCTACAATAATTCCTGTTGTCTAAGCTTTAGCAGTTCAGCTAAATGGAAAACAGCCAAGAATAAAAAGTCTTTGCAACAGCAGCAAAAAGATAACATAACTTTTCTGCAGCTGAGCCTTGTCAGGCAGAACCAAGAGCAAGTCGTCTTGGACAACTGCTTAAAATTTATCCTTCACAGTCTTATCCAGACTATTCCGACATGAGAGCTTTCACGCCAAAGACACCTGGTACCAATATAACCAGACATATTCAGCAATACAGGAATGGCAGAACAGAAAGAAAGAATTCTCAAGAGCCTAAGACGAAAACCTACTTGCATATGGTGTATCAGTAAGATAGGAAAAGATTTTAATGAACTTTGAACATCTGACTCCTTCCAGCATTATGGAAACAAAGTTGTCATTCATTCTACAGTCCCTGTCACAGCCAAGTATATCCAGCACTGGAAAAAAAATCTGTAGAAAGGTACAAAATAAAAGCAATTAAATTTCCAGTTATCACAATATTTTCTCAAATATTTCTCTCTGGCAAGCCAGAGATTTATTTCAAACAAGATCTGCTTCCAAAAAGGCAGAAAAGCCAATTCTATTAATTCAAACCATAGTAGAGGCAAATTTAATGTTAAAAGTAGTTCCTGCACTCTAAAACTGGTTTTTTTTGCAGTGAATTATAACACTTTTGGTATAGAAAATTATATCCTAAAGGTGGTTTGACCACCACCTCCTTGGACTAGCAGCTGTGTGTTGCCTAACACTGCTAAGCACTGATCACAAGGCACTGACCTGTGCCTTGTCACACAGTTTTCAGTAACTCCTGTTTCTCAAAATTATTGGTGAAACATTTGCTGACTCAGATGATTCTGGGCTTTATTATAACTCAAGATTAAAAGAATGAAACACGTGCAAGCCAGGACCCCAGAAGCATCCTCCACGTGGTGGGAAGATCTACAAGAAATGGATATTCCTCTAAGCAAGAGCAATTAACTTTCCCCTGGGTGACAGGCTTATATCTGCCTGTGTCTGTGAGCCAGAAGACTCACTCCTTAGGCTTTAAAGAACCAAGGATAAATTGCTGCGAATATGGTCCTCTGGAGGAAACCTTACTAGTTTCAGCACTGGACTGAGAAATACTTGGCTATGCTGGCTATGCAGCAGAGACCCAAGGCCATTTGTCACTGTCACCTTCAACCATGCCTGCTAATTCATTGTCTTTCACAGCCAGGAATCCAGATTGTTTAATGCTAGTGCCTCACGCATCAGTACAGCTTTGCACGGGTGTACTAGTCACACAGACCTGCTACGATATCCATGCTTCAACTGCTTGCAAGCCACATGGAAGTCAGAGGCTGCCCCTGGTTTAAAAAGTTATATTTGTAAAAATGCTAGCAACATTTAAACACTTGCATGGAATATGATTCCTTCAGGAATGCGGAGAGCATAAGAAGAGCCACATGTTAGATACATATTTCAGTATATGCTACCTGTCTGCCTAAATGAGGAATACTTCTGGGCACATAGTTTAAAATTGTTACACTACCAAAAAAAAAAAAATATAAACAATACAAATGAGTGCATATTTTAAAATAGTACAAATTTTTCTGACTGTTTTGATGTAGTATGTTTCAAATATGCCCTGACCAGAGTAATGTTTAATAAATAAGAAAAAAAAAATTACATTGTGGAACTTCTGATGGCTTATATTCCTGTCCAGTGCCATAATTCTCTCCTGTAGACCTGCTTCCTATTTCCTAGTACAGTCTCTTTTGCTCATATACTCCTCAGAGTACAACAGCAGGAAAAACATTTAGAAATATTAAAAAGTAACAAATTAAAAGCTGATCAAATAATTTTTTTTACATAGACAATCTGTGAAACTAAGTGCAACATGATAATATAGAAACCAAGAGGTTATTGGATGTAAAACATCCAATTGATATTGATCAAGTATGTAATATTGCAAAATATAGAACATTAAATAAATTATTGTATTGCAGAACATGAATCACTCTCTGACTCATGATGGCACATAGAAACTGTGTTCAACAGTCTATTACCAGGCAGGGAAAAACAGGAGGATTTAAGGCTGCTTTACAGGGAGATGCCCTGAAAAAACAGGCTGGTTCCTGTCACTGCTGCTACTGCAGCAGATGATGGGGTACACAGGTTGACTCAAAGGACCAGGCTGGTTCCTGTCACTGCTGCTACTGCAGCAGACGATGGGGTACACAGGTTGACTCAAAGGACCAGGCTGGTTCCTGTCACTGCTGCTACTGCAGCAGATGATGGGGTACACAGGTTGACTCAAAGGACCTTCCAAAGCCCTGGCTCCAACTCTAGCTCCCACAACAGAAAGACTGCAAAATGGGCAAAAATAATATAGCCCGACATTGGTGTGATATTTCTTTTCCGCTCCTCTGAGATGGGTGGCATTAATGATCACTACTGAAGGAGGGATTCTGGAGAATGATACTTTGCCACACTATCAGGATACTAACAGTAGCAATCCCTCCCTTCCTAAAGGCTAAGATGTTCAGTTTCTTGTATACCCATTACTAACAGACAGCTCATCCCGACACCCACGCTCACATTATTTTATCATTCATGCCATTTTTCTCAAGTCTCTTGCTCAAAAAACACAGGTGACATCAATTACCTTCTGTCTGGATAAATAATAACACAATAGACTTGCCCTCTATAGTAGTGATAGTAGTGGCTGCCTGAGAGGTGGCAATGGCAGAAAGGAATGAAGGAACATACATAATGAATGAGCGATGGAGAATATCTGGCAGGAGGAGATAATGGGTCCTGATTACAAGGGAAGGAGAAATCCTAAGGCAGAAGAAACAGAGGGATGAAAGAGATAGGAAGAAAGTGGAACAATAATGACCAGGGATAACATGCTGTGCAATACTGTATTAACTACTTCAGCTTGTTCCAGTCACTCAGAATCTTAAACTACATTTTATGCTTACTTAAGCTGCCAAATCTTTTTCATCACTGAGTACAAAGGCAGGTTCAATTTCCAGAATATACTTCAGAATTGTAGAAACCCACATCTATCAAAGATTTAATCTCTACGACTGCCATAAAAATACATCTATCTCTATAAATGGATTGCAAACCCAAAAAAAAAAAAATAAAAATGGAGGGGCACTCCACTGATGTGCAGTCTCAAATATATTATACAACAGCCAGGACAATAAGCACGTAGTATGACATCTGCTTTGCAAGTTTGACTTCCATATACTTCTGTGTCCTAACTGATTGCTTTCTGCAAAGGAATAAATCAATTATTGCCAGTGACCATAGTCTGACATATGGAAAAATTAATCTTTCCACCTCTAGGATTTAATCTCAATGATGAATGCAATATATTTGATTCTCTGCATTTCTTTCAACACATTCAGTTTCCCTGGATTAACAGACAAAGCAAGAAGAAATATGTGTCATTGCATAGCTATTTCATACACCAAAATACATCGCTAACAATAAATGCAGCATTCAGTAGAGAAATGTAGACATTTAAAATGAAAGTGCAGTTTTTTCTGTAACAGCTAGTAGTACTGTGGGATTTTTGAGTAAGGTAAATAAATATGTACATCGAAAAAACAAACAAACAAAAAACAAACAAAATCAACTTGGAACAGAAGAATCCATAACTGCAGATATCTTTTCCCTAACTTCAGATGAACTATATCCATGTAACTGTGGTCATAAATCATGCAATCCCTTGTTGCAACTTTTCTAAATCCTTTTTATTTTTAAGAGAAGCTAACTGGGAAAGCAGTTTTGTTTTCAAAATGTCTTTAAAGAAGTATTTATAATTAATACACGTCAGTGGAGAGGAAGGAAAGGCATCTTGTAACCAAGACAGCTCAATAACCTCACGGCTTTTTGTCAGCAAAGCATTTTGTACTTTAGTTAATAAAAAAAGCCAGGCAGACCCAGTAGGTCTTGCAAGTGTTGCAGGTCAGTGGCTATTATTACAAAGATTGCCTGGAGATCTGTGGCACACAACGTGAAATTCCAGCTTTTTCTGGCATTTGCAGCTTGCTCTGGATGCTCAGTCATCCCATCATTTGAACTAACTCTTCTTTGGCCCTTCCTTAACCTAAAGTTAGCGCTCCAGATGTTCGGCAGTCATCCAGGCTTCTTTACAGCAGGAAAAAGGGAGCAGCATCTCCAGAGGGTGACTCATATCCCATGGCAGATATTTATCTTCCTATGGGATGAACTGCCATTTGCACATATTTGTCTTTCAGTCTGGTCTTTGACTACAGTGGAGGCCTCGGTGAGTAGCACCAGAGTAGCTGTGGCTGTGCAGGCTTAAGGACTTAGACATAGCAGAGCTTGTCATTAAAAGCAATACCTTTTACTAGACCACCCTTTATGTCAAAACATAAAGGGAAGTGAGATTAATCTCCTTGGATGTACCTGAGAGCAAAAGAGAAGGAATCACAGCATCTTAACAGGTGTTCTTAATCACACATATACTTACATACACACCAGATTCAAGGCCCACAACCATGTAGTGTTCTTATTCTCAGTGGGACTATATTTGGATGTCAAGGTTTATAGATTTTCTATCATCTTCGCAGATTTTCTACTATTTACACCTCAGATGGTGCCTGGAATCTTTACGCTTGTCTGTAGTTGACCCTAATTTTATCAATACTTCATGGAAATTCAGCAAGACAGCTGCTCTATATGACCTTATTAAACTCACAATAATGCATTAATACCTGTCTTGTATAATTTATGGCCTCATTCTCTCCCCAGGGACAGCACCGTATGGTCACATGGCAATGCATTGATAAAGTACACGTTACAGTGTTGGGTCACTGTCCTCCAGGCTGGGATAGGACTCCTAGCAGAAAAGATTGTAACATTATTTGCATGAATATCCATGTAGTCTTGCTGTGACTGAAGAATCCAAGAACACAGGTAAACTACAACCTAAGGGTAGTTTTCTAAGGGTTAGAAACACATCATTTTAAAAAAGGAAAACACTCACTGCTCAGAATCAGTGACTTGTCCACTTAAGCATCCTACACTTTCTTCACAGAAATTATCCAATCATGAGAGAATATTTTCAAATACTGAAAAAAAAAAAACCCAAAACACTCAGCTACTATGTAAGAATTATGAAAACCATTCTCTGTGTCCTTCCCTTTCTCATATGTAAGTTGGGGAAAAATATTTGCTAATGCTGACATAAAAAAATATATGTAAAAATTTAAGATGGTTAGAGATACAATTTTCTTGCAGATAAACATTATCTGAGTTTACTGAGTATGAATCTGTTTCAAAGCTCCCGCTTGGGACAGGGAGGAGTACATGGAAGAAGAACTGAGGAAAGCAACTATTGTTTCATTACATTTTCATTTAGTCAAAAAAAGCACATATTTTTCATTAGATGTTTCCAGAATATTCTCAGCTGGTTTAATTTGACGTTTGAGAAGTTTGAGAAGACTGGAGCGGCCCCACTCTCAGTCTATTTGTCTACATGGAGGCTGCCAGTGGAAAGGGCCATTTGTCAAAACAGGTCAATTGATTTTACAGGGCAAAACATCTGTGTCACTATTTTAACAAAAGTTTTTTTACTTAAAAACTAAAAAAAAAAAAAGGAGGGTCTTTCATTTACAATGGTCTTTTACTTGGGAAAAAATTATGTGAAAGCAATAACTCATTTCATAGAGTCATATCAGATGCCCAGTACTTTATGGGTGGTTAAACATGAAGACCATAAATATACCTGAATTGTGACAGGATATGGTTTGACTAAATGCCTTAAGATTATTTATGTATACAATGCCTATATTAGTGAATTTCTTTGTCTTTATTACAATTATATACAGTATTGATATACAATATCTTACTAAAATCAGTTTGGGGGAATTTTTTTCATCTTTACAAAAGGAATAATGCAATCATGATTGCCAGAAAAGGTTACTCATTGACTGACTCCATGAGTAAGACACATTTCTGACGTGACATTAACAGTGAGTTCTTAATTTCATTAAAGAAAAACCCTTTGGCTTTCCACATTTCTATACTAGATGTCTAATCCAAGGTAATTTTTTAAAAATAAAATTGAACCTTTTGCTCTTCTTCCAGCTCTCAAACTTTCAAAAGTTGACCACCTGCTAGTACATTTGTTTTGATTTAGTAGCTTAAATTTACTCCACCTGCTTATGTTTCTTTCCTACAAAGCAATAAAGCCCCCAGATCCATGCAAGTTGTCTAGAAAAAACATAGGAAAGATATTTTTGAAACTCTTCCTCTCCCTCTCTTATATTTTACTTGGTTCACATAAAGGAAATTATATTATTGTTTACATTAGAAACACTGTGGTGAAGCCACTGTGGTCACCAGAAGCAAAAATCTTCTGGTATAAATGATACCAAAAAAAAAAAAAAAAAAAAAAAAGAGAAAGAAAAGAAAATAAAATCTAATCGCACTGCATATATAAATGCAAATTTTCAAAACTATTGTGATATCATAAACCAAACAAGGAACTTCACTTCTACCCATGTTTTTCCATCTCTACGTGCTAACAAAATAACATTTTCCTAAGAGCTAGGGTAGGCTGAGTCTAGGGTAAAGTACAGTCTCGTTCTGCTGAGGTGATGCGTGATAAATAGCTGTATATGAAATAGACCTTAAGGGGTATGAAAGAAGGCAAAATATCCTCAGATGGGTAAATTAAGATTGCAAAATAAAGTTTTCAGCTAGGTACCAGGGTACAAGTGTCAGCATAGTGTGAGTTTCTCCTTTTAGAACTGCTCTTAAATGCCCCTCTACTCTGCTCTCGTGAGACCTCACTTGGAGTATTGTGTACAGTTCTGGTGTCCCCAACATAAAAAGGACATGGAGCTGTTGAAACAAGTCCAGAGGAGGGCCACAAGGATGATAAGGGGGCAGGAGCACCTCCCGTATGAAGACAGGCTGAGAAAGTTGGGGCTGTTCAGCCTAGAGAAGAGAAGCTGCGTGGAGACCTCATAGCAGCCTTCCAGTATCTGAAGGGGGCCTACAAGGATGCTAGGGAGGGACTCTTCATTAGGGACTGTAGTGATAGGACAAGGGGGAATGGGTTTCAACTTAAACAGGGGAAGTTTAGGTTAGATATAAGGAAGAAGTTCTTTACTGTGAGGGTGGTGAGGCACTGGAATGGGTTGCCCAAGGAAGTTGTGAATGCTTCATCCCTGGCAGTGTTCAAGGCCAGGTTGGATGGAGTCTTGAGTGACATGGTTTAGTGCAAGGTGTCCCTGTCCATGGCAGGGGGCTTGGAACTAGGTGATCTTAAGGTCCTTTCCAACTATTCTGTTCTATGATTCTATGATTCTATGTGTTCTTGATTTTATGATATGTTTCTGTCAAGCCTCTTCTCTCAAAAAGCACCATTATTCTATTCCTACCTTCATCCGCTGCCATATAGCCTCTGCTCTCACATATTTTGGTTTATCTTTCTCTTCACTGACATGTTCAAAGAATTTCTAAGGTTTACTGGACAGGAACTTTGCAAGTTCAAAGAATTATTACTTCTAATACCATCAAAGAATTATTATTTCTAACACCATACCACAACAAAAATCTTCATTAAATGCTAAAAAATTACATGAAACCTTAACAAAGAGATCTGTGGATCATAACAATAGGTAAAGCTTACTATTATGTCACATAAATGCAAAGAATAAATAAAGTTACAGGGTAATTCTCCTTATTACCATGAAATTCAACCTAGCTGTTATTTCAAACCTCTCCTTTTTTTCTATAAATCATTTACTATTACATTACTGTTCAAGGCCAGGTTGGATGGAGTCTTGAGTGACATGGTTTAGTGCAAGGTGTCCCTGCCCATGGCAGGGGGGTTGGAACTAGATGATCTTAAGGTCCTTTCCAACCCTTACGATTCTATGATTCTATGATTCTATGTGTTACTTTATGGCTGAATCCTTTTTTAAAACCTCTGATATTATTTCAAACTTCATTGTTTCCCTTCCAATAAAAAGAAACCATATTTTCAAAAGAACCATAATTACTAATAGAAATACATTTCCATGTTTTTCTGTGAAATAGCCATCTTTCCTTCTTATCATGATTTTATTTTTCTTTCCTTTTCTCAAAACCCTTGACAACATAAAATGCTTATGATATGTTTACATCGAAAGTATCTTCCCCTGCTCTGTTAGTAAGCTAAGATGACATTAGGTCATGAGCTACGGATAAATTAGATGCGAATTCAACTGGAACAGCTAACAAGATTTTTTATGACAGTGTTAGTGGGCTTCTATGTCTCTGGTATGCATTTATAGCTTATTTATAAATCTTATAGCTATTTATCTGAGAGAGAGCTTTTCTTCTCTGAACCTCTAAACTAATGGTTGTATTAGAAATACACCACTCAGCAATGCAGCTACACGGCTGAATGAAAAATACAGTCCCTCTTGTTTCTGAAGAGTAACAGGTCCATTAAGATAGCAAATGTCAATTATCAAGGAAATGCCCTGATGATGCATGAAAAATTGAAAGCAGATCAGTACTAGTGATACATATACTTGCAAGCACACACACAGTAAGCTACAGGAATACATACAACTGATTTATAATTTGATTTTTAAATTCCAACACCATTAACAGCTTGGGAAAAAAAAAAAAAAAATCTGATTATAAAAATGCTGTGGAATAAAATACTTAATGAAGTAGAAACAAAGCCGAGTGCTGCTAGAGTGCTGGGGATTATGCCTCTGTTATCTTGTGAGATTCAAGGCTTCATTGTACAGTGCTAACATATGCAAACAAAACCTTAAAATAGTGAAAAAGCTCACACCTCCAGCACTAAAGTTAGGCTAGATGCCACAGGTCTATTAATAGAGCTCTTCAAACCTAGGGATGGTCTCTGTACTGTCTAAGGCACTGCTCTCAGAGTTGACAAGGTCAGCTAAAATTCCCGTGTGAATTCAGCGACTGCAATTGCAAGGGCCAAATTCCTCTGGACACATCTAAGGTACACTGGCATGAGAAAGTGATAAAAGAGCCACAAAACCCATCTTATCTCCTTCAAACCTGAAAACACCCTTTGAAAGTTTTTTTCACCTTGTTGTGTTCCCTTTCATTTGACCATCAGCCAAATCGCTCAATAATCTCAACCGTTCCTATTAGGGGTAAGTGGATTTACGTCACTGCTTTCACCAGAGGAAACCAGATCGCAGAAGGTTGCTAACACTCTTTCTAGAGCTGATGATCAGGTCACATTTAACAAAAAACTTTCGAATTTTATTCTGGTTTCTCCCTTTCCTTGTTTAAACTCTCTACTGAACTTACAGTGTTTTCTTTCAGTAATAATGAACATCTGTGACAGTGGAGAAGCCAAAATAAACCCAGTTAAGGAAATTCTATGTAGTTACACTAAACAAGTTTTATTCACAGGTTTAGGTTTCCTTTTAAAAGAGGTACAAAATGTCTTCCTGACCTGGCTTAATGTGTTATTATATATATATTACTGGAAGTATGTATATATAAGATACCTAAGGGTTGCCACATTCTTAAGATGACTTTTCACTCATATTCTCCCGGAATAAAAAGCAGTTGTGCAGCTTTCAAGTCATAACAAGGGGATCAATGCTTATTGTGTGAAATGTTTTCCTTTACCATTATGATGAAAACCAGCTGGTGCTGGTAGGTAACCCACTATGAGCAATTCAGTCATTAACCATTATCTGGGGCAAGTGTTGACTTGGCCTCAGACAAAATCCTTATTGTTCCCTTTGTTGTTCCTCTCATTCTCCCTCCCTATGTTTAGTTATGATATGCAAATCGTACATGAAAAGAAAAATCCAAGGTAATTCGCTCGTTTCCAGCTGCAATAGTTGGAGTTTGCAACAAGTCATAATAAAGTGAAGTTATGATTAAGCCTTTTTGATTATCCTACTTTTGCAACATAATGTGGATTTAAGAAGTGACCAGTGGTCTGTACACCTATTTCATTCTTATCAGAAGTATACATATGCATTTCCTTCTTTAACGTTTTTAAATACCTCAGTGCTATTTGGCTGTGACAAGCACTTTAGACTTTTAATGCACCTACAAAAACATACTTCTTATGTGCTGCCTTGCAGTATCCAAGCAAGAGAGACACAGGCACTTCTGTACCCTTTTAAGAAACGTCACTGCAGCTTATTACTATTGCTATTCCTATTTGTTGCAAACACAGACTGAAGACCATCTTATTGACTAACCAAAGACAACTGGCAAAAAACAAGAAGTAACTGTTTTCTAAGGATCTTGAAGGAAAACACAGAAAAACCTTTTTTTTACTGCTAAATGCTATAGCAAATGTTGCTTCAAATTGCTCTCAAATACTATGAGAGTGTTGGAACAAAGTAATTGTTTTACGAGGTACACTGGTGAGTTTATATGCTAATTTACACTTTAAGAGGCTCCACATACGAACTTATAGAAAAAAGTATCACACTCAGGTATAGGAAAAGACAGCTTCTGCCCCAGACAGAAAGTAGTGGACTTGCAGTTGTGGAAAATAACCTAGAACAAGCACTTCAAACCATCCAACTTCAAACAGTTACCCAGCCATGAATATAGCCGGGGTGTTTTATTCTATACAAATGGCATAAAGAAACTACTCCCAAAGAGTCTTTAGCTTTGGCTTTTCTTTTTTAAAGATTATTTTCTCCTGTTAAAAAAAAATATTTCTCCTGGTTGGGTTGACCTCAAAATGCTCCCCTGGCATAAAGCCAGTATTGACTACTCACTAAAGCTAATAAAGTGATTACACAACAGAGAAACAAAGCTGAGGACTCTAACTCTGTTTCAGTATTGATTGGTTTTCAAACAAACAAATTAAAAGATATTGTTCTACCCTGTGCTCACAGGAAGACGTGCAGATTATATAAACCATAAAACCCACATGATCCAGAATATGAGGCAACTTGCCCCAAGTGGAAGGAGACAACCTCTCTCTTTGAAGACAGACTTTGTATTAGTAAACGTGGACTTTCTTCACCTTTAAAATGTCTGAAGATGAATGTCAAATTTATTAAAAGAAAAAAATCACTCTTCTCACCTGGTGTCCCTGCAGAGCTGGCAACTGTTGGACAAGTAGGTACAAGGAAGAGCTGCATCAATATTTACAACAAACATTAATAACAAAACCCATGCTTTTAAAATTGTCTTTCAGATCACATATTATCCACAATAACTTTCTTTAAAGCATGGCTTGGTAGCCATCTGCTGTGAACATACTTCAGCCTACGGTCTGAGCCAAAGAAAGACCTTTGCTGTGGGCATAAATACTTTTCTGTACTTCAGTGGAGAAGAGCCTTACCCAATGTAACAGAGAGGATTGGCTTGATTGACTTTCAGGAAGTCAGGACATGGAAGGCACTATGTAGTTTCACTTTGTTTATCAATCACTGAACAGACAGATAGATAGGCACACTAAGACCAAAAGTGAAGATTTTTGTAATATTGGAGATGAAATGTCTTATCTGCTGCAATGCAATTTGACTAAGGAAACTTTAGGGATCTGCAATCAAACACCAGAAGTAAATGTAACCCTCCCATTATAAACTTTTTCTTTGATGTATGAAGTGATTGAATTGGAGAGAAGAGTCTAATAAAATAATGCTAAATCAATAAGCATTCTCTTTTCCACATTAAGTCATTACAGATTTACTACAGGATACTAAAGTGACTTCTTTAATCAACATAAAAGAATAATTCTTCTCTGCCAAACATACATAAACATTTTTACTGAGTAACTACATGGTTCTCAGAAAGCACTTTGTACATCTCTATCACTGTAATGTAATCAATGCTCTGGAAAATATACTATTTAGAATGAAGGATTAAAAAAACCAAACCTGTGCTTCAGTGTAATGCACAACAGAAAATGGTCATTAGTCAAACATGAATGGGGAAAAAAATTGCTCAACAAAATATATTTTCCTTTTACTTTGTTTCAGGGAACTTCTAAGAAGTAGAAGAACCTTAAAGTTGTATGACAGAGAAATTTTTTTTGTAGAATTAGTATGCGAAATTAAGAACCCCTTGAGAAACTTTAGTTTCAGTGGATATCTGATTGATTTTACACACTTTTCAATAAGATTCACACTGAAACCAGACTTTTATCAGAAAAAAACCCAAACCAAACCCAAAACCAAACCACACCAGAAAAGCAGATCTAAAAAGTTCATGGTATGTCATTTCTGAAATTCAGAAAGGCAGATTAATAAAGATCTGGTTAACAAACACCCTCAAAATCCCAAAAGAAAACCTCTTCAGATTAGACTTTAAATTAAATTATTGGAAAAAAGGTTACCAAAAAAACCCCCAACAATTCTGGACCAAAGTGTCCAGCTGCTCCAGAATTCTCTAATGACTTTTGCCATGAAAGATGAAGGCAAAGAATTAATACATTCACTTCATCTCCCTTTTGCTCCTGAGTTTAAAGTCAGCTTGAAGTGAGAAAAGGAGGTAGCCTGGAAACTTTTCTCCCACCTGGAGTTCTTCCCTCCAAATTCTACCTCCTCGTTTATGTTCAAAATAAATCTTAATCTCTATGATTTATTTCTACTTAATTTGCTAGTTCTTACCCAAAACCTACAATTCCTTTCATGCTCCTGTTGCCTTTTTGAAGCTACAGATGCAAATTTTGCATTAATATATTATTTACAGAGACCACCATAATTTAAAACCTGTCTTGAGTTGTTACAGCATTCTCACCATCATCACAGACTTCATAAATCCCATCCTTTCGCAACATAAATATTAAAGCTGGTAGTAGAATGCTTAATCTTAACCATCTCACCCTGCGTGGTTTATCAGCTCTGTCACAGCTGTGCCAAAAATTTTCACTTGAATTCAATCAAATTGGCCCTAGTTTTCAACACAATTTGAACAGCATTAAGTACATGGAACGATGCAAACTCATTTCCGCCTACAGCTTTTTTTTTTCCAACAAAATTTTCATAATTCTAGCCTTGACCAAGAGTGCCATACACAGATTTACAGTTCTGAGGATTTCCATTATAGAAATACTGCACATCTGAATATAAAATGAAATATTATATTAGAGTCTGGTCAACTTAAAAGGTGCAAAAGAGTCTCTAACATAAGTATTTCCCTACTACAGAAAAAACTAATTTATAATGTTAAAAGAACATCTAATATCTAAAAACTTGAGGATTCCACATCCAGTTAGATGTTCAGTTTCTAAGTTTAAATGTTTGAACTAAAAGACTTGCAAAAAACCCCCCAACCAACGGTCAATCAAAGGTCAGTGAAACTACCACATGGTTAGTAGTTTGCTCTATGGAATTTTTTCTTCTAAACCTTATTTCTTATCCAACATATCATTGTTTAAACTAAAATAGTTAGTTTTTATGGTTAGCTCAGTTCATCACTAAAAGAAAACCCAATCAAAACCAGTGTTCTCATTTAAATTCTATCCAGAAAAGGATTTAACATAAGGAAGATGATACTAACCACATTGCTTATCAAGGCTTTTGTCCTAAAACCCAACCCAATAAAACCAGAAAAGATTTAAAAATATTCATCCTAATTTTGCCTTACTAGGGTCTAGTGGCAAATGGAATAGTCTCCTACAGGGATGTATTGAATTTCTATGTATTTGACATGTGGATACCTCAAATGTAATGTTATCCAGGCCTCTAGAATTGAAACCAACAGATTTAACCTTTTCTGCACAAGAGGTAGCAACTGTTGAAGAATGGCATTAGTCTGTGGGGACTCGGTAAGTCTCAGGGAAAGGGGACAAGTTTACTAGCACATCCATAGGTTCTCATAGTGTTGCAGCAGGATGTACAGGCTGAAAATGCTAATATTTCACAGTGGAACAGGAGTTGATGCAATTTCAGGGGGCTGGGAATGAAATAGGTTTCAAGTCGTAATGTGCCAAATGCCCCCTGGGGCGCATTGCTGAGGTTCATGGAATTTTGCGGTTTTCCTTGCAGTTTGCTTTTAAATAAGAGTAAATTAGAACCATGGCTCCTCTGAAGAAATTTGGCATTACAAGATGTGTAATGAAAGTTGTATTATGTACTTTAAGCTCTCTATAGAGGGTAGGCTTTTAATTTTTGATAACTGGCTCAATGTTCATTACATGCCACTGGGTATTTTTATTGGGCACGTCTCTGCAGTTCTGAAATAGCACGTGTGTGTAGATTTTATTAGAAAAATAAAAAGAAGTGGTTGAATAATGGGGCTTCAAATATGCTGAAGACATTGCATGGCCCCAAATACTCATCTAAGACATGAGTGGCTCTGTGGTTACAGCATTAGTTTGGGATCTTGGAACTGCTCCATGAACTTCTTGTGTGGCTGTGAAGAAAACATTGACTGGTTTCCTCCTGGGGGAGGAACTAACAACTTGGACCTCAAAAATCTTCAGGTCAAAACTTCAGTTTTGCAGTATGTTCAGTTTCTCACAAGTTCATCATAAATATAATTTCTTGGATGAACGTTGGTGTTATGTTTAGCATCAACCTGGGAACAGTCCACTCCTGAAAGCAAGGCCTGCGGGTCCAGAACCACAGAAAGACAGGACAACAGACCTGAATTGGGGTTGAATGACAGGATAAGTTCTAAAAGATGTTTTTTCTTTTCTGTATGCTGTTGAGTTTCCTACTGCTGAATGGGAAGAAAAGTTGAAGTGATGAAATATCATGGGAAAAGTCACTCTTTCAGTATTTCTGGCCTGACCAGAACCCGAAAGGACCAAATAGTTGAAATTTCTTTTTTCCAGATTTCTGACTCTGCAAATTGGGCATACAACATGTGAAAACATCAAGGTCCAAGTTCTGAGAAGTGCTAAGCACAAACAAATCCCCCTGAAGCTAATGGGAGTTACAGGTGTCCCCAGGAATGGCAACAGTGAAGGTATCAGCACAAGGGCTGTAGGCTCAGATCGTCATCCAAATCAGACTGAATTTCTCTTTGCAGCAATCTGGTTGCTAAGCTAAACTCTAACTTTTCCTGTGCTTTTGTATCCTCCATTAAGAACTTCTGTTTCCTAGCAACAAAATTGGCAATTCAATGAGCAAATTATCCTCTTTTCCACATTTCAGTGCTCTGGAAAGCACTGCAAGTTCAGCACTGAGCTTTGCCACAACACCTATTAAAGCCTATGGAAAGACTGCCACTGACTTCACAGAGGGTTAGATTAAGTCATGCAGGCTGACAGATTTTTATGCTCTAGATCCTGAGCTGTTGAAAATTCACATCTCTTTATTAACAGTAACACCAGCTGCGTACCTGGCCCTCTACTGCACATTGATTTTTTCATTATGTCCTATACATCCTCAAGTTTTCCAGAATTTGCCAGCTGAGACCACCATTTTCAGAATGGGCATTTTGCCTCAATACACTATACTGTAAGAACAAGTTCTTGAGCCTTAGTCATAAATGACTTTCAGAAAAAGTACCTTTGCCTTGAGCTACTGTCTCTCTTTACTGTGGACAATAAAGAGCTTTGTTCTTCTTGTCTCTCTTTTCAGGACTTTGCACTTCAGAGGCATGTCAGAGGTCTGTCAGACTTTTAATCACTGGAAGTATTGTTTCCCAAATTTAAGAGAATTTCATTGATACACTTCTAGGTATTTCTATTTCAAACAGGAAAAAAAAAATCAAATGTTCATTATTACAGTCAGAGTGAATTTACCAAATTGTTCTATGATCTTATGCATGATGGTACAATAGAACTGGAAAAGTACATCCATTCACAGTGACAACCAGGAGTTGCAACACTTGATGATGTGTGGCAGACCTCTCCCTTAAACAACTAATAATGTATTCACTGGCCACAATATTTTGGCTTTTTCTTTAGGACAAGTGGGCCTCAAAACATTCTGAGATTTGGATCAGCTTGTGCAAGCTTCCGTAATCTGAAGGATGTGGGTTTGTGTGTTTTATTTGATTGTTTTTACTGCCTGGATGAACAGTTTGGTGAACAATTTGGCCTAGAAGGAGAATAATGTTTTTCATAATTTCCCAGTGTTTGCTCATTTCTAACATGTTAGCACAAGAAGGACAGCAATACTGCAAGAAATATAATCTTGGCAGCATTTTCAGCACAACCCAATTCATTAGGATTTTCTCAAGCCCAGCAAATACTGATTTTGAATATAGAATTAAAAGTAGTGGTACATCATGTCCAAATAACCTGATCACACTATGCCCACTTGCAGCTTGTATTTCCAATTTTAGGCTTTGTTCTAATTCAGGTTTACATCACAAATGCCCTGAGACTTCTCTGTACTTTGTAAAACACTGTGTGCAATGGTAAACAAGGTATATTATTTTCATTATTCATACATGTATTGCTCTCAGCTGTGACAGATTCAGAATAGTGCACATATAAATATAATATAAATGCATAAATAGTGAACTTGGGAAGACCCCAGACCTTAAAGTAAAGCAGTTAAAAGGCATATGCAGAAATTGAGTTTAATAATTTTCAGAAAATACTCTGAATATTAGTTACCATTTTTTCTTTTATGGTTACAAAGGAAACTGATTTTTATTCAAATATGTTAACTCTCCTGGGATTAAACCAGAAAAAAGTTCGAACAAGGGGCAACCCAGTTCTTCATATTAGTCAAGGTAAGTGAAAATGTTCATACTGACTAAGTGGCATACTGTATTTTAGATGCTTTTAAGATCAAGTATCCACACAAACTAAAGGAGAGTTTGTGTATCACTTCAATTTTAAGGATTTTTGAAGAGCTTAGAAAGATAATTGAAAAGTAATTGCAGTCTAGGACAACAATTCCATTCAGCCTAGTGAGGTTTAAAACAGATCTTACCATTAAAATTATACTAGCTATTCAAACATCAAAATTTATGTCTGAACACAGGTCAAGCTACACATGATAAGATTAGAAATATTTTCATGTTAATGTGAAGATGGACTGTGCAACTCAAGGCCGCTTAGAAAGCCCAGATGGAACAACAGGCTCTTAAACACAATAGCATTAAAATAAAACAAAACAAAACCATGGCAAAGTAAAGTTACCACTTTTGCTGAGAAAGGAAGTATGCATACATGAATGTTATATAAAAGTGACATAAGTTTTCTTTGATCTGTTAACGAGAAAACTAAACACACTGGTGGATATTCTCCAAATAACTTGTCATTATTGGATTTTTAGGGGTTGGTTTTTTTTTAGATGACTGAATTCCTTTCCAAAAAGAACAAAGATGAGTCCTCTGGGAAAAGAGACCTGAAAGCCAGAAATAATCATTCCCCACATATCCTATTTTTAGAGGATACCCAAGGTTGTGAGTTTTGTAGGACTAAATATAAAGACCATTTAGTCCTTTTCCCTCACATGACTTCATATGAATAGCAACAGGACTGTGGTTTAAAGGGGTAAATACTAACCTCTTTGGGTTTGTGAATTTTAATTTACATTTCTACACTACGGGACTACTGTCCTTCATTCTTCATTTAAAAACCCAGGTTTTAAGATAAGACATCAGATTAAGACAAATTACTACTTTATGTTCTACCCAATGTCAGTCAGCAACTACTAATGCGATAGGGTGGGGGGTGAACTTCTTTGGCCTTAACATAGTTTCACAGAGCAGCATTAGGCAGCGAGACTGCTGTACACCTCCTCAAGCGTCATCTGCAGCTCTCATCTATTGGTGGCCCCACAAACTACCTGTGCTGAAGACTCTAAAAGCACAAATACTTGCCCTACTTCCAGTGCTTCAGTGGTGTCTTTTTCCATGGAGGAGAAATCAAACTCCTCTCTGTAAACCCCACAGCCTCCACCTCTACAACCTTCAGACTCTGCTTGCTGGTCCCCGGCCTCTGGCCCCAATACCTGCAGTCTGCAAGGTAGTCAGGAGACTAAGTGGAGCCACACAATTTGTCCTATTTTACAGCTGACAGCCCCTATTGGGGGAAGGGGAAGAGAATGCGCCTATATGGGTCTAACAAAAATAAAGTTAATGATTTCAAATAATGGGTTTTTTAACTGTAAATGGTGGAGTTTTCCTTATGTGTCAGGTATTTTTTTCTCCCTCCTCATCTCAGCCTCCACCAAGAGGACAGATGAGTAGCTTCACAGGCAAGAACTGCACAAGCCAGAAAACTGGCAAGCTGTCTGCCCATCCAAAGACAAATAAAAGTGGCTACCTTGTCCTAGAACTTCAAATTAACTGACCAGGTTTAATACTTCCAAATTAACCCTGGGTTAATCTAAGGAAATATTAATCCTGGTCAACTAATTGTTCAGTGTACATGTCTGACCTTGGCATTTACATAAAACTCAGTGGCAATCTTGTAGGTGCAGGACTAGACCTCTCACACTGGCCAGCATCAAAGCTGTCACATTTGATCAGAAGAAGGCTTGTAGGACTAAAATGTTGCCCCTGAGCACATGCATGAAAAATGACACTGGTCATGCACTAACAGCACCAGCAGCAACAGTAACACTAAGTGCAGAAGCAGCATGGAGCATATTATCACAGGAATGTGAAACAGCAGGTGCTGGTATATAATGGGCTATGGCTTCCTTTAAAGAGGTTGAGGCTTGGATGTGTCACTTGTGGAATACCTATGGTGTGAGCATTGTACACATCAGCGGTTCAGTACTATCAGGGTTTTTTTGGCGGGATTTCCCTTGCATCCATACCTGCAGTCTTGCAGCTGGCACTCAGTGGCTCACCTGGTGAGCTCAGTGCAGTTTCCCTCCCACTTACAATTTTTCCAGCAAATAAGGTTTCTACAAATGTGCAGTGCACACCAAAGACTGGCAGCTGGCGTTAACCTTATTGCCACTGAAGACTGGATACTAACAGATGGCCCTGGAATCATAATGTATAGCAACAAATCAAATCCTGGTCTTTCCCCCTTTTCAACACAGCAGTGGGCAATATAAGTACACTTACTGAGCATTAGGGAGCTCAATAGGGCTGTAAAAGACAATGAGATAGTTATTAAGGGTTTATCAAGGAAGGGTTTGCTTTGAGTAATACACGAATGGCTAGCCCCTCCTAGAAACCTCTCAATGAATGAAGGCAGGAGAGTCTTTCCTCAGTGTGTGGTGTGCAGATCAGGTTTTATGCTCAGGCATTTCATATCAACTCAGTGGTCTGCCCCATCTCTGACTTCAAGATTCCTGACTGGTGATACTAAAAGGTAATCTTACAATCATGTCTACCCATTTCTCCATATCTTTCCACCCTTTTTTACTCTGTGAGTTAGTTAGAAACACAAATTAATGCTGGATTGTAATGTTATGCTTGAATAAATCATTATTATTTCCCGATAGACTAATTGGAAAGATTCGCATTGTCTTCAGACTGTTTGTAAGACTAAAAGAATTCAGAAGATCCAAATACACACTGCTCCGAGTACATTTAGTAACACCAAATAACTCAAATTGTTTGGAAGACAAATATAAAAGGGAAATAAGCATGAATGAAGCCATTTACATCTTGCATTTTGAAGTTAGTACTTCTTCCACTGATGGGAAGACTTGCTGTTAGCTAACTGTACTTAGATGCTCTAAAAACTGGATTGACATTGCTTATGAATTTCTTCATCATTCCTGATTTTAGATAACCAAAACTGATATTCCTATCTGCAAATTCACTATCATCATTGCTATGCGTGAATTAAGTTGCAGCTTGCTTCCAATTTATCTTACCTAGTCCAAATAGAAAAAGAAATACATAAAATTCTTCCATTTGAGCTCTGGGCCAATCTTTAATGTCATATTCAAAATGCAGGACATGTAGTGCCCTAGAAATATCATTCTTGAATAAACAGAAAAGATAAGCATATTTACAAAGGTCAAGTAAACACTGCTAACATCTGACAGTGACTTAAACCTGGGATTTTGTTAATTCTTTTTGTTTTTCAGAAGGTCCATCTACAGAGACTAACCTACTGATGGATTCTAGGTAGAAAAAATACTAACAAGTCATTCAAAAGACTCTGGTTTCATAGCATTTCCTGTTTTGCAATGAAAAATGTTCCAAAATTACTTTTAGTGGATGGGTGCTATCACTTTACAGACTACAGTGCCAAACAGTATATTTAAAAAGACATTGTATGCAACTAATTATAAGGCAGGAATGCGAGGTTAGGGAAAAAGGTGTTGGAATGCAGTAATGAGTATAGAAAAAGCAGCATTTATTTTGACAGAAAAATTAACACACCAAAGATTCAATTCTGCAAGTGTTGCACTGTGAGTCTTAAACTTGCCAATAATTTTAAGAACAATGGAGTATTTTGTTCCATTTGAAATTCCCTGATTAAATATGCAAAAAAAACCCCTCAACCAAAAAAACCCCCCAAAACCCTCCTTGATTTATGTAACATGTTCTATACAAAAAAACAGTAAAACTAAAACTTTGGACCATCATAGATATTTATGTATAGGGAAATGATAGTTGCATAATCAATGTCTTCCTTCATACATTTCCTATCTACTGTATACACCACTGTTTTTGTAACAATGTTCAGTCATTTTACTCAAAACTTTAATTAAAATTTGTAGTAAAAGGCATAGCTTTTTGTGTTCAAAAAGGTCCTGAGAATTGCAGAAAAAAAAAAGAGAATTTTTACTGGTATGAAATTCCTCCTAGCCTTACTTATATAATTGTCAAAAGTATAAGATATCCATTGTCAAGTAAAAATATGTAACATTTGACTAAAAAACACATTTCAGAGTTCTAAATCTATTGTGAAATATAGTTATTTAAGACATTTCAGAAAATTAATATAAACCCCCTAATACCAATACCATTAAAAAAAAAAAAAATCTATAAATCTTTTCAAATCATAGTAAAGATTAATAAAGTCTCTTTAAACTTTCTGTGAAGTCTTGTAAACTTTCAGTCTTTGTTCAGTACACTATTTCAATGCTATATAGTCTGTTTTGTGAATTTATAACAGAACAACAACAGCAAAACCGGCAAAAACCATAACAACAAACCCAAATTCTTAAGGCCTTATTATGTTTTCACCCTTTTCTCCAAGCTCCACTTATTGGTTTTCTTCCTTTCTTGAGTTATAATCATGATATTCCAAAGGGAAGGTTTACAGGTTTGCTGTGAGTAATTTTTCTACACATGGTTTCTACTTCAATATATTAGATTTTAAACTCTGGAATGCCAAAGAAAGCAAGTGCCAAGAAGCTACACGTTATTAAAAAAACCCCAAAAAATAAAAACCAAAAAACAAACAAACAACAAATGCTTACCATGCTATTGATTATTGATTGATTATTCCTTTCAGTGATATATGACCAAAATGAGACATTAAAGTTTGTATTAAATGGCATCTACACAGAATACAGACTAAGAAATTAGGGCCTCCGTACTGCTAGTCAACACACAGAGACAGCATTGCTCTGTTGCTGTCCACACAAAGTCCTACTGAATTTCAATGAACCTCCTTGCATGATTCCACATAGTCAGCAGGCTGTAGGACTAGGATTTGGTTAGGCTACTTAGGAGTCACTGATGAGCTTCAGGCCTACCATCTTGCAGTGAAGTCCATGCAGACAGAGCTCACCAATTGCAGAGGCTGCATCCACGCTGTATTCATTGCACGATCTTGGATTCAGCCTAGATATTAACAGAAAACACCAAAAGTACTGCGCTTTGATCTAGCAACACTTATCATACCAAAGTTCCACTAGAGGAGTACGAAGAATGGTTGCTTATGCAATGCTTTCTTCCCTCATGAAGGTAACACCTGAAAGCATGCAAGACACTCATTAAACAGAGAATGGATATCTTACTATACAGTTGACTGCCCTTTTTTATCAGATATTTTCCATTCACACTAAAAGTGGTTAATTTTTCTAGAATGTATCCCAAAAGAAGGCATCATCCGTTTTCTTTGGGCCAAGATATTATCATGATCAAAAGCTTGGGTGGGGTGGGTGTAGGAAAAAAAAAAAGCCGTTCTTAGTATAATTGAAGTATGAAAGGATATCTAAACCACAAAATCAACATTATTAAATCCTGGGGAGCCATAAGGAAAGATATCTAAAAATCACACTCAAATCAATTAAATCAATCTTATTTAAGTTTCTCTTATGTTCATCCTTAAATGTTTATAATTAGCTAGCAACATAATGAATAAGGGGAATTAAGTAACATACACTGTTTTTCTTTCAATGACTTTCTCATGAACCTAAATTGCTAGAAAACTATGCTCAATGTAACAAAAAATTAGTTCTGTGGCCATCTTAAGATTGTCTGCAGCATTTTAATATGGTTAAATCTCTATACCCTTGCTTACTTACTTCTAAATATAGCACATTGTTTTGCTGTTAAAAATAGGTTTCTTTATTAATCACGTACTCAGTAAAACGGCGACACGCTGTCTGTTCTTGCACACAAAATATGTCGTGTCTTCTAGCAACCAGCAGACTTGGGAAGAAAATAAACCTGAGCTAACTATTTACAGCGATTTGCAGTAAGCACTTCATGGTTCTTGTTTATTTCCACAGCGGGAAGAATGTTCCATCTGCTTCAGGTACAAAGGGATTCCTCAGATATGATAAAACTTCAGCGCTGAAATAATGTGCCACTTGTAATACAATGTACAATTGGAAAATACTACCAAAACCTCAGCTGCTGTAACTTTCAGTGGAATTATGCCAATTTGCAATCATTAGGGATATGGTCCCAGTGGTGTAAAATGCTATATGCTAAAACAAGGTACAATATTGTTGATTAACTCTTTCTTGCTATAATTATCAGCAACATACCCAAAAGTTTTTATCCACTTTTCCCTAGAAATATAGAAGCAGTGTATTGCTCAAAGCACTACTTTTGAGGGTTGTCTTTGTTTTAGCTAGAAATATTTTCAGAAAGGCAGGAAAACCCATGCTAGAGCCAATAGAAGTTAAATGCTCAGAACCATGACCAGAACTGATATGTTTTTGCAAGGTTTGATTTTATATTTTTGTAAAATAATGTCTTGGAAATATTGTGACCTAAACCAAAAGTTAAAAAGGACAATGAATATTCTTAACAAGGAAAAATAATTATCCTTCAAGTTTTACTTCAAAGAAATGAAAAGCATTTAAATTATAATCTTTTGGTGATTAAGTTAGATTGTAAGCCAGAAACTTAATGCAGTAATAGGTCAGATGCCCTTTGCATTTCACAGTCCATGTTACTGCATGTGCCACTCACTATAAAAAAAATAGTTGCTGGTATTTGAGGGAAGTAAACAGTCAGTCCAAGACCAGTAATCCAACATGTAATAACATTTGCCTGCAAATCAGGAACACTTAGCTATAACTGTTGTGCTGAGAGAAAGCAAACCCAGAACATTACTTGAGATTTCCACCAGAGACCATAAGATTTTGATGTCATATCAAGATATGTTTCTCTGGCAGAACAGCCATTTTGCTCTAAGTTACATAGACAGTTAGTATTAATTTAAACACAAAGTCACTAGCAGATATTAAACCAGTGAATCTACCTCCTCTTAGCATCTGTAAAAGAAAAATTATGTAGAAAGAATCCAGGGACTGTAAACTTCTAAGATCTTTTTTCTTTTATTACCAATCATTAATCTGAGAGATGTCACCCAACAAGTTTTTTATTCAGCTCTTGATCTGTAGATAAGTGTCATAATTTTATAGATGATTTTTAATTTCTCTTTGGCTGGTGTTGTTTATAAAGTTTCTGTAGTGAATGTGTTTACGGCTTGTTTTTAGGCCTAACAAATCTTTGCCCTGCAAGCAGTGCAGTGTAAAAATGCCTGAAAGACTGGATCCTAGAAGATTTAGCTCATATTGTTTCCCATGTAGCTAAAGCCTCAAACCAAATCAGTTTATCTCCAGAGAAATGTGTGCTTTAAGCAAATTATTCTTGATCAGGTTTTTGTGCCTAGTGCTAACTAGTACTCAAATACTTGAGTTTACCCTTAAAGCAATGGCATGGAAAAAACTTACATTAAATATATTTATGTTAAATACAGGTGCACACAAATACATATAGATATCATGGACGCATAGATAAAAGAAATGGTTTGCTAGTATAGTGCTTTACAAAAAATTTAACCTAATAGTGGTGAAATTGTGTGCAATGTGTGCAGTGCAATAAACTGAAAGGCAAGTATCATTGATCAATTAGGGCACCTTCTTTAGATAAGAATAGAAGAGGGGGATTGAATTCTGCAAATTTTGGTCTCACACATCAGGGTTTCTATTGGCAAGCCTCAAAACCAGGATTTTTGCCATATGTGCTGATGAGATTTTAATACCAATAAGCCTTATATACAGTTAGTATAAGGCAATGTAGTTTACCAGCAAAGATCACCTTGCAAGTAGAGATTAAAATACATTTTTTGCTGTGCTATATGTCCTGGTACACAGAAATCAGCCACTATCTTTTGCTGTTATTAAATTGCTCTTCTGTTTCCTAGTGGGGAAGTGATTCCTAATGATTAGAAGTCCTGATCAGTGACATTATTGATGCTGGAAATGTAACACCTAACCATTTTTCAGCTTTTTTAAGTGGAAGAAGTGAAGTACCTGCAGGGAGCAGGATGGGAAAATTCCTCCGTTGGGCAGCAGCTTGGAGGTGTGAGGTTAAGGGAGTAATTGTTATTGCTGCCTACCGGGACTAATGGCTTTGGCCCTGTGTTGTGGCAATGCCAGTCTCCCTTTATACCATGGCCTATTCAAAAATGGAAACACAAGACAGTGACAGCCACAAAGCTGAACCAGGACCTCCTGTCAGGGCACTGCAGAGGAAGGATCGGGGGAAGTTGGAGGAGGCATGAGGATAGTTACATGATAAATATTCTCTTGCCAGCATCACTCTTGGAGTCCTGGGACATACACTGGACTAGCAAAGTGATAGGCAAAATCTTGAGATACAGAGATCTGCTCCCACGTCAGGGGGAAATGACTGCCTACAACTGTGTGGAAGCAGGGAATACTGCACTTCACTAATAGCATTCCTTCAGGACAGAGGTCTGCACAAAAATCCTCAGTTTCCCTATGCAACCATGATGTAATACCAATGTTTTAAGACTAAGGTGAATCCATGTAACTGAAACATTGCCTGTTTAATGCACAGGCAGGACTACATTCCCCACACAGCCAGCCAACACGACATCACTTTCCCAAAGCACTTTCAACTTTAAGAAAGTGAAAAAGTGCTGTATTTCTTCACGTGTAGCAAGAAGCCAACTTCTCGGTGTTTACTTTTCACAAGAAGACTCTCTGACAATCATGCAGAGCAATTGGTAGTCAACTAACTCCTGTAGAGCCAGGCAGATCTAATAACATCGCTATGAGTACCCTGATGCTGTCTCTCCTAGTTCTTCCTTCAATCCCCCTGTAAATGTTGTTCTGCCTTTTTGCCACAACTAATTGCTTAGTTTTGATATAGTCAAGTAGGTCAAGTAGTTTTGACATGGTCAAGTTCTTGACATGGTCAAGAACAGAGGGTATGTGTACAGGGAAGGAGTATTGAGCACTGTTAGGATAAGGAAGGGACAAATGTTTTATTTTCTCATGATCTGTAAATCTTCTTCAATAATTTCCCCACAAATCCAGAGTTTATTCAAAATGCACAAACTGATCAACAGCAACTTCCCTAAGCAGACTTGATTGTCCTTATTCGGTAGGAACTGTGGCTCTGTCCCTCAGTTTAGTCCCAAACATTCCCCTCTGCCCTTGATGCAGGCAGTAGAACAGCCTATTCCGTAACTTTGATGATACATTTCCTGCTTATTGCTCTAGTCCGTCTGTCCTTGCCATGGGGTTTTCGCCAAAACACTTAAGAAATGTATGTCTTCTATACACAAACACTGAGCAGTTTCTATGGCCTAGTACCAAATTTATCTGAGAGTTCTTTGTATTTGCACAAGATGATAAAAGGTTACTGATACTTGACCAGCTTGAAATAATGAAACATATGAATTGCTGGATCTGAGGACATTTTGTCTCCAAAGATGTACAAAGTAATTCTAAGAGCTGCTCTACGGAGCTTAATTTGATAACAGCTTGGGAGGATAACATTCCTAATGAAATTAGGCCTAATCCTGGATGTTCTATTTGACATAAATACTCCCACAGACCTCTGAAAGGAAAGTAAATAGAGGCCACAGGAACATGACTTTCTCATTAAATACTCAAGATCTCTCCCATCTTACCCATGATGAACAGAGAGTTAATCTAATAGCAGTATTGTTTACATTATGTGAATTGAATCACCTCATGTGGGCCCCAAAAAACATACAAAATTTGCAATTGACTGTATTAATTAATCTTGCTAACAGGCATACTACAGTTAGGCATGGGAGTCACCACGATGTTTTTTTGGCAAGTATGGTCAAGTTTGGCTTCTCATTTTCAGTATATAGTATAAGGCCACAAAAGCAACCAATTAGCCTACATGGTATGGTATCCTAATTTCTCTACTCGGGGAATTCATTTTGCATTATGTCAAAAATAATTCTCTGGAATTGTTATGTTACTTTGCCCTAGACATTGAACCCAAACTCTCTGTACCTAATCAGCAGGTTTTCATGTTTCCCATGTGCTGTAAACTAGGTTTCAAAAAAAGAGAGACCATGTCTCCTCCAACATATATCAGTTTGAGCCATGCCTGAATTACACAGCATGGAATAAGAAGTCAATGTTATGTAGCTGTAAGAGACTCCAAATAATAGGCATCATTGGATTAATAATCAGCAGTTATGAAAGTGTCACTTTGCATGCTGATGTTACTACTATTGCTTTGGTAGTACGAAGCAAATGGTAGTAATATCACTCACCAGCAAAAAAACACCACTGTTGCTGAACAAGGGCAATCCTGCACACATTAAGAATGAGGGAGAAAGTGGACATGAAAGTGGATGAAAAAGTAGAAGAGGGGTTTTTGCTTTTGCTAAGCTGCCAGAGTAGCAAAATAGTTCATATCAAGACAAAGAAAACAACTGAGTACACATAAGATTAAAAACAAATGTGTGGGATGGTGGTTGCTGCTGAATGCTTTATTCCTCTGGATCAGCACCTGTATATGAAAGAATTAGTACCACAGCGGAGAGCAGTGGGAAGTCCCCCAAGATTAACAGCAAGATAAAAGATATTAATTAGAACTTGAAATAAAATGTGTGGACCCATAAATGCGAAAATCCAGACAGAACTCTATGAATGGAGAGTAAAAGGCCTACCCACCCTGATGTCTTTATTCAAATGACACCCTAGAGCTGGAGCAAGGCACTGTCCAGGTTGAGTGTGGGTAGGCAAAGCTGACCCACAGACAACTGGCAATAGTAGGCACAGTAAAACTTACCTTCTGGTGCTCTAAAACACTTCAAGGCAATAATTACATGATCATGGCACAGGGATAACCATAACACTCGCTGACCACTCAAAGCAAGCTGCACATTCTGGACTTCCTGCTGAAATTCCAGAGAATTACTAGCTTGTAAATACTAGCGAGTATTAGCTTGCATTAGATCTCAATCATGCACACTGGTGCTTTTTGGCTTAGCAGGAGAGTTACATTGCTCCTACTGCACGGTCTGTGTGTTAGCCACAGGAAAATGAACTAACAAGCTTACACTATCACACCTAAACAGTATCTTAGCTTTGCCCTTCAGAGAAAGCAACTCAGCTTTTTGCTTAGATGACACTGGCACTGTATCTTTATTCTTTGATTGCTGAATACCACCTATGTTTGAAAAAACAGATCATTTCTCAGTATAGTGCATCCTACACCAGGCTATTCTATTTTTCATTACTTAGAGGGGAAGAAAAAAGAGAGAGAGATAGAAAGACAGACAGACAGACAGAGAAAAGGTTTCTTTTTAGTTGAAAGTTCAGGAAATATTTTCCCAATCCAGGCAGACTATGCCTGTAGCTAAGAAGCTGAAGAATAGCCAATCATTAAGATAATTTTTTTCCCTTTTTTCATCCCTTCGCTAGCCCAGAGATAGCATGCCCCTCCGGGGCCTCACTTCTGACTCTCTGACGAAAGCTGAGCAGCCTTCTGAGCCACAAGATGAGATAAAGCTGCAGCTATGAACGGCGGGGCAAAAGCTCTGGCATCTTTCCCTCCCACAAATCTCCATTAAAGGTCAAGCAAACTACTTAGGCCTGCTATTACAGAGATGAAAGAACAGTTTTGCGACATAGGTGATATATGCAAATAAATAAAACAGGAGAGACAATTGAGGCTTCTTGATTCTAGTTAGCAAAACACAAAAGGACAACTTTCACACTAGACTCCATTTCTGGAATGCTTTGCAACCTCTGACCTCAAAGACTTAAAGTCTAGGAAAAGATGCCTTGTCACATGTTGCTTGAGATCAGTGACTATAGCAGTAAATTCATTCACTTTTTTTTTTTTCCCTCCACCTTTACTTTATTAGGTTGCAGTATGGCAAGATCTGTCAATAAAGGTCATAGTGCATGGGAGTCTGGCAGAGACAGTCTGCAGTTGTTCTCAAGACATACCAGAAAAAAAAACCCAAACAAAAAAACCCTAGACCTAGCTTTTTCAGCCATTGCCACTACAATAGAAAGTAGAAATTAAGAAAGGCTTATCACCTGGTAAAGGGTCAAGTTTTAAAACAGTAGAGTTTGTGCTATCTTCTGAATTGAAGCATATTACTTCTAGGGCAGAGACTTGATATTGCTTCTTAAAATACTCATATAGTTCCATTTGGGAAGATATAAAGATGAAATTAAGATATAGAAAAAGAACCATACTAACATATTTTCCATTTTAAAATAAGTATTAAAGATTACTTTTTTGTTTCCCTCCACCAACAGAGTTACTATACAGCCAAGAGAAGACAGAGGCTGCTGCCTGCTTTCTAAGACCCTCTTGAACTGCAGAACCACCCATTGTCTTTTAATTAGAAAGATGTACTAAAGCACAAGGAAGCAAAGCAGCTTAATCATTGCTCCTCTCTGAAGCAGAGATGATGGGACAGTTTAACATTGTAGAGTGATATCTCACTACTCCTCAAGTCCAGTCAGTTTGTTTATGACACAGGCACTATAGCAAACAAACAAATCCACCTGGCTACAATTTGTCTTCTGCCTACAACGAACACCAGAAGATGAAAGGAGGATACTTTCAGCTCTCTAGGAGCAACCTTTGTAGCACCTGTGCCCTTGTCTCTCCATGTGATTTCAGAGGCAGGTTTTCATAGTGAGTATGGACTTTCTCAGACACAGTCTGTACTCCTACCTGGGAATTTTAACTAAGCAGAAATTAAGAATTCAGAACTTTTGTCTACATTGTCCAGTAAGACCAGACATGTCCTTACAGAAGTGCATGAAGAGCAGCTCTAGTGCATGTGCACAGCCTCTGGAAACAGACATACAGACTAAATGTGACAAAATGTAGACACATGGGATGTATTGCCCACGCTTCTGTGCAGATGTAGTGTATGGTAAGACCTATGCAGCACACTAAGAGATACAAAGATACTGCACACTTGTGCACAATTTCCATTCAGGAAATTCAAGGGGGAGAAGAAACAGGCAACCAAACAAAAATCCCAAATGTAGGTTGCTCTATGTTCCCTTAACAGCTGGCCTAAGATGTCATAATTTTTGGTATCCTAAATGGTCCAATCCATAGTGCCTTTACATACATTTTATCCATGTTAGTATTGCCATGTCATACTACCCTACATTCAGTGTTCGTATTTGGTGCTGACAGCAAGATCAGCTCTCATGGCTCAGATGACTGCTGCACTCCCTCGTCCAATATGGTCAAGCAGAGAAAAATAGTACTCTGTCAGGTACCTGACAGAGAAAAATAGTAAGATAAACTGGCTGCAGCTCAATTTAAAAAACATTAGAGAGAAGTTTACAGGTTAGAGGATACATCTAAAATACATGAGGTCTGTCTGCTGAAGATATACATCTACTGTCAGTTTAAGCTGTCAATAGCAGTTAAAAAAGAAACACCTTGCTTGGTCAGACAGATACAGCCTTTGCAGTGAGAACGGAGGACCAGAGCAGCACTCACAGAAACCTCTCCTTTTTTGAGTTCTATCCCCTAGTAAGAGGGGATAGAACCTAAAGTTCTGACAGCAGCACTCACAGAAACCTCTCCTTTTTTGAGTTCTATCCCCTAGTAAGAGGGGATAGAACCTAAAGTTCTGACAGCAGCACTCACAGAAACCTCTCCTTTTTTAGGTTTTATTCCCTAGTGAGTGCTTCCCACTTGAGTGAGAAGTAGCTCAAACCTCTTTGTGCTTTCTTGCAGGACATCTGGATTAACAGTGCATAACTGGACTAACCACATGCATAAATCTGAATTTTTTTCCAGTAACATTACTCAATACTGTACAGGTTTGTTACCATTAACTTAAGAAACTGATGTTAAAATGCAAATAACTCTTTGCATAATCTTGCTTATTTGCTCCAGAACTGTGCAGCAAACTGTGCCTAAATTTCCTATCCCTATTTTTTCTAGATGGTAGATGCTCATGCCTTCTACTGCCTCCCTTTTACTCAGCACAGACTGTAGGTCAGCCTTTGCCTCCCCGTTTCTCACATTTCCCACCCATTTCATACTCACAGCTATTAGCACCCTTCTGCATCACACACATACAAACACTTTGAAAGCCAGTTGTGATACCCAAAGAAAAGAAAACAGTCAGTAGTTGCCATCCCCTCTAGAGCTACTGATGTCCCAGGTACTAATTTCAAAAGAGGAACAATCTCTACATAAGCCCATTCTGTTCTACTTTACATTTGTTATGGAGAAACATTTTGCTGCTCTGATATCTATTGCATGGTCCCATGCAATAGGTCACCACTCTGTAAACAATTAAATCACATTCACAGGCTTGGGTATTGTGGTACTGTCTTTTCCAGCCACATCCTTGTTGCCACAAACTCTGTCTGTACAAAGATCTCATTGGAATTTAGTGAGATTTCTTAGTGACCTGGGGATATGCATGATATGCATGATTTTTTTGCAAGATCAGGACCTCTTACATCAGTTTACACTTACTCCTGAGTGTGTAGGAGTCCATCTTTCATAGTTCAGCTCATTAAATGACATTTTAGCCTATCCAATAACCCAAAGTGCTCTTTTCAGCAGGAAATACTTTATAAGGTCCACATCCTGCCATCAGCCTAGGCACTGATCTCCCACTTGAAAACAGTAGAGAGGTCTGTGTAAAATATCACTGGCAGGATATGGGTAATCACTGATCTTTTTCTAGTCAGCAGTAGGAGTAGAAATATGCTGGTTTTCTCATATTTAGCAGTTATTTGGACTGAACTCATTATTTACCTGTATGTTATTAAGGGTATTTGAAAAGGCTTGTTTTCTTCAAATCCCTAAAGGGGAAGAGGTCCATGCCAAGTCTACCCACACATTATTATATATTTCTACAGCAGAAGTGTTTTAAAAAAATTCCCTTGCTTCAATGCAGGAATGGAGAAAAACCTCTCTCCTTGCCAACTCCAGGAATCTGAAAAAATAAAGAATAAGTTTTGCTAATTCAGTTCTAAAAAGTATTGTTATATATCAAGATTCTGTATTTATTTACCAACTGACAATTACAAGAGTCAAGACTAAAGTATTGCTTCCTTAGGTCTAAGACGCTAGTAGCAAATAAATTGCAATTGAAATACTGACAGGATATCATACAATGTTAGCAAGGCTTTTATGTGGATATGTTTCTCTAAAGGCATTCTTATGTTATTCCTGTCAACTGTTTATTGATTTGTGTGAAATCACTTTGTAAAAGCTCTTGAAGAGGCCCAAAGAGAAGAGATAGCACCTAATCACAGCATGTGATCTACATTTTTCAAAAATATTCAAATACCACTTACAGTCAGAAAGGGTAAAAGAGCAGAGAAAGGGAAGATCTCCCAAATCCTAATTTCAAGTCAATGGCACCAAATTATGATGTGATTTTAAGATGCACTTAATATCACTGCTTATCATAAGCTTAATAGTATTAAAGGGATGTGTGTAGCTGGAGGAGTGGAGAGATTTCTCCTGTTCCCTTTCTGAAAGCATATGCTTACTTGAGAATATCACCTTTCATTTTTAAAAAGTTTCTAAACCTCAAAATTACAAAAAGCTCTTGAAAGTATGTCTTCAGTACAAAGAAGGAAAATTAAAGACATTCACATGTTAAAAAAAACACAATGTTTTTTTACTAGAGGAAAGTAGAGGAGGGAATAGCTGACAGATGTTTACAGGGCTGAGATTAACAGTGCAGGATCTATACTCAGTTCTCTCCATCTGCAGTATAATCCTTATGAAATCAGGATACACAAAGGAGATAGATAGGAAGACAGAAGACAGGAGAAAAGGGGAAAAGGCGGTAAGTGAAGGAAACCTTACTCCTTTAGTCAAGAATAGAATCACAGAATCATTTAGGTTGGAAGATACCTTTAAGATCATCAAGTCTAACCATAAAAGAGAAACAGTTGTTTCTTCTGTTCTGCCCTTCCTTGTCCTTGGCCCACGCTAGTACAGGTAGACATTACGCTGGGGGAAGAGCATATCTCTGATACAAGTAAAAGCATGCCACCTGAAAACACATGATACCCTGAATTTGACATCAAATCATATGGTGAACCATTGACATAAGCAGTGCAGCGCATGCAAAAGAAACAGATTTGGTAAAAAAAAAAAAAAAAAAGAAATAATTTCCTTACCCAGATTCACCAGACTCACAAAATACACAGCAGTGCATCAAAAATAGATGTAAAGGTATAAGCCAGTCAAGGGAATCAACCTTCTGCTGCATAACTTTTACTCAAGCAAATATAACTCAGATACAAAACTCTGTGTGTCTCTTACCACACAGTTGGGTTCTTGAGAAGGTAGAATAAAGCCTGTGGGAAATGGAGAAGGAGAGACATAAATGCTTACATTAAATCATCATCTTGTGCTTCATATTAGAGTCCAAATACTAAATTTGTGTATCTTTCTACATACGTTATTCTTGCATGTTGGACTACTTGCTCTTCCAGTGGTTCAGTGAACTGAACTGGCTCACATGAGTTAGTTAGGAAAAGGCTAGGCTGCATGGCGGGAAAACGGGGATGAGAGGCAGGTACATCTTTTTCAGTACCAGCAACATACTAGATCTGCTTATCCAATCTGATTGAAATGCCAATTAACCTTTCACAGTGCAAAGACAACTGGATTGGATTGTAAGAGTGTATCTGTGCATTTCCTATGTAATCTTGATCAGCCCAAATTGATCATTAAATTAACTGAAGTAAGAAAATATGGTCGGTTTCAACTTCTTTCGCCTTGCAGCACATCTAGAATAGAAATTTTCTTAATCAGACAGACAGAGCAAACACTTAAAATGTGATAGCATTTTGAACTAACTTACAGGTTTATTGTATTGAAGCTGCAATTCATGTTTACTAAACAGATATCTTAGTGAAAGATATCTATACCTTCTACCAAAGTTTCTTGTCCCTGTGGAATAGCTGACAGAAGAACATGTCCCCACTACTGCAGCCATTGTCACTTGGAGAGATTTGTCTGAATCCACTCAAAAGTCACTGAGCTGGTGGCTGGGCATGTTGAAGTGGCATAAAAGTAAATGTAGTGTTGTACCTTGTACAACCAGTGCATAGAATAGTTTGTGTGTGACTACACAGGCATGCACAACTAATGTCTTACATATAGTGCATGGCTTTTGTCCAGCCTCTAAAACTTAGCATAATATTGTTCTTTCTCATTTCTGAAGAAGATATTTCAAGTCTCACAGAGTTCTGCTGACAGGCAGGGTATGCGACAAAATGACTACGCACTAGCTGTATAACATGCACAGTTTATTAAACAATCATACTAAAGCAAATAAGCACAATAAAGCAAACAAGCATACTAATGTAAATTGGGTATATCTCCCTCTATATCTAGTAAATAAGTACAATAAAGCAAATCATATATATATATGTATAAGTAAAGTACAGAGGAAAATTAGCAATGCATCACATCATCACTGCATAGAGATAACAGAGATCAAGAAGAAATACATCACCAGTTACCACCGAATCATCATCCAGGCCCACACTTCAAGCTGGGAAGCCCTGTTGCAGCCAATGACAGGAGTCTCAGGTAATTGGAAAAATTCCTACACGGTGTATCCACTCATACATGAGGCTTCAGATTCGGCCACAAGAAGGTCCTGCTTTTATACCCTTAGAAAACCAGCTTTAAGTCAGATCTTGAATTGTTTACTTGTGGGGCTGTGCAGTCTCTCACAATCTCTCTGTTGCCCATGCCAAGACCATTGGCCAGGCACCCTGGTGCAGCCAAGTATGAAGGTCATAGAACAGCTGCACACCTATGCTTTCCTGCCTTCTTCCCACAAACAGTCACAATGAACATAAACATATATACTCTACCAAATACACTGTGTCAAAAAACATACTTTGTTATGTCTCTCAGTCATGAGAGAGAATCAACTCTTAGCTACATTCCCATATATTACACACAGATTTGAGATAAGGGCCATATTCTGGTTATTAATTTTACAGGCTCTTTTCCCAAAACTCTCATGGTTTGCAAGAAAGAACTTTGACTCCAATCACCTCTGGCTTAATCTGAGCCTCGCAGGCCTACCACTCCCTGCAAACAATCTGCAAAACCATGACCACCTTCCTTTGTCCATTTATTTGAGACAGGATAATCTCAGCCTGCTATGCAAACTTCCAGGTTTTGCTTTGGTGTTTTGAATTAACTGATTTTCAAATCCAAGTCATCGAAAATGGGCCTTTTAGTTGATTAAATTTTACAATGCTAAAAAACAAACACACCAAAAAAAAAAAAGGAACAAAAAACCCCAAACAAACCAACCACCACAAGCACAACAGCACGGTTTCTCGGTTTATTTTGGAAAACATATTGAAGTCACCGGTTAGATAAAAGTACCATCACCATGACATATCTGAGGTATAAGTTATATACAAAAAGGAGTCGCTGTTATTTGGACTAAACAAACCAGTTAGATAATGCAAGAACTGCCATGGAGCCTTCAACTCTACCTAAAAGACCCCTTATCTCTGACAAGTTATTCTGAAGAACCAGGCCTGACGAAGCCAACTTTATATCTGGTTTATGTTTGATGATGGATTGGCTTCAATGTACGGAAATTTCTGACCCACCCTTGCTTCCCCTAAGCTCTTTTCCCTACAGCTCAAAATCGTAGTTTTTCTTTTGTGCGAACTCACCAGTGCCTATGGCAATCATTTGATCAATTTAAGCCAACATCAGGAGTGGAAAAAGCAGTCCCATCCTTCTCTTGTACTGGTATAAACATTCATATCACCACACAATAAAAATGGTTTGGATTAAAATTAATTTTTTTTACTATTATTTGGTGGGTTATAGTGTTGTTTAACAGGAGGAAGTTGCCCCACCTCTAGGTTGCCCATATAAAAGAAATAAACCTAGAGTTAATGAGATTTAAACAAAACCTGATTTAAACAGATGGCAATCACTATGAAATACATCCAATTTTTGTTTCTTTACTGAAGTATTTGGTGTATGTGAAAATACCAGGCATGTGAGATGTAAGATAAACCTGAGTCAGACACATTAGGCTGAAGGCCATTTTCCAGTCCTAAGAAAAATATATTTAAGTGACTAAAATAAACTTGTCATGGCATTACATGTAAATCATCACAATTACCATATGATAAGAAATGCCATGGTTGGATTGTCCAAGGTGCAAAGGACAGAACACTACTGGGGAGTCATGCAGAGACCCACTGAAGAGATTTGCCATCTCCAGCAGGTCAGCAGCAGGCTTTTATTTGTGAGAATTTGCATGGATTGTTGCCTGTGCTGAATCCAGTAGATACCTTTTAAAATGTTTCACGGTTGTCATTCTACTACATTTCACAATCAATAACTTCATCTTGAAGAAGTGGAGAATAACCTATTGTTATTATTACCGTCCTAACCTACCATTTCTGCATATCGTCTGTACTATTATCCTGCTTTGTCTAGCAAAACTCAGAATTAACAACATTAAATGATCCTGTTTACACATTCATTAATAATCAGAAAGAAACACTTTCCAGTAAATGGCTGAAAATTAAGGAACTTTTATTCTTCTGGCAGGCAATAGATAGGAAAAACTTAAGTGAGCCAATGCAAAAATGTTGAGCTGTTGTTATCAGAATAATAAAAATGTTATGGAAACATGCTTTTTTATTGAATTATGATGAGGAATGGGATTTTTTGTTGCTTTTTGTTGTTGTTGCTTAAGAAATTATGCTGTCAGGAAAGACACTCAATATGAGTCCATGAATCTCCCCTTCCTCATCTGTTATGATTTTTTTCTCTTTTCATTTGTTGCAACTTATAGAAAGCCCTCTAACACAACTTAGAAAACTCATTGCCTGAATGAGTCAAAGTTCATAGCTGTCAGCAAATGTTCAGAGAAGGCTTGGTTTTGGCTTTAAACTACATGCAAATGAGTTTTCTTGGCCTTAGCGTAAAATTTACTTGGATTCACTCTCAGGACCTTTCCATTGGCAGCTCTAAAAATTCCTTCATCCGTAAGTTTATGCAAAATTTTAGAAACACAATTTTGTATTTATATATTCTTGTGTCTTTGCAGAGTGCTGAAATGAGTTACCTATATCTATGACAAACGAACTTCAAAACTGTAATGGAAAGTTGTTACTATTTTTAAGGGTTTAAAAATAATAACACAAAGGCACAGAAGTATAGTAACTATTGATATTATTGTTTTACAGCAGCAAAATTCAGATAAGATATTGCTCTCCGCTCATTGTTTTGATCAAGCTCCCCACAGGCAAGTTTCATTAACATGTTAAAAACCTGCAGCTACCCATACCTCTCTTCATGCACAACCCAACACTCTTTCCATAGGGTGGATTTTTTAAAGGGTGGATGTACTTACACAGAAGAAATCATTTTGCCCACAGTCGAACTCCCAAGCAGCCACATGATCATTTTAGCCCAGTATCAACACTAAATTTAAAAAAATCCTTGTGAGAGATAGTTTATTAACTAATGCTCAGTGCCACTCTAACACATTTGGGTACTGTTTTTTTTTCTCTCCAGCATTGTCCATACGCAGAACTAAGCTTGACGCTGTCTCAGTACTACCTGGTGGAAGAGTATGGCTTTGGAAAAACTTTGTAAATTTGACAAAATTGAAAACTCTGTGAAGTCGTGACACCTCAAACTCAGTCAGTTTTTTTTACATTGTGTTTAGTAGAGCTCAGGTTTCACTACCTGTAACTGCGTGGTGGAATAAGAACTTCTTGGTTAAACAAGACTCTTCTGGATTTTGAAGATGACTTATTGAGTCACTGAATGCAAAGGTAGGAGAAAGGATCATTATGTGGGAAGCAACGCTAGCTAATCACTGACACACAGCACAGGAGCTCAGAATCAGCACTACTGGTTTCATTGCCAATCCTATGCATGGAAATAGACTTTTAACAAGGCCTATTTCATCTCTGAAATCAATTCTCCCACTCCATAAAATGGACATACACTTTTCCAGGATGCTTTAAGATGTCTGTCTTCAAATATGTCACCTCATTCTTGCATCAGATTTCATTTTCTGTTCTATAAAAATCAATAGTTGCTTCCTACTATCGTTCACTTTCTACACTGATGTCGAAAAACATGCATGCCTCATTCCAAATTTGAGATTAACTCCAGAGAGCAATATGTGATCAATCATAGCACGAAGGTGGAAAGGGAGAAAAGGGCAGATTTTCCTTACCAATGTTTTGTTTCATACCTTCCAAGCACCAGCTCTAGAGAGGTTTTGCAAAACTGAGCTTTCCAGAAAACCAAAAGCAAATGAGCTCTGGCCCTTATTTCTCTGTGTAAAATATCTAGCTCTTTCAAGACCTCCAGCTTGAAGTGTAATGTCTGCTTTCCATATTGTCTGGAGTTCTGTTTTCTTGAAAGATGGACTTAGGTAAAGCCATTGCAATTACTATGTGAAAAGATTACCTTGTGTATGGTGTATTAGACCACATAATTTTAGGTGTTGAGGATGATCATAATAATAGTGACTTGCCTAATTTGTCAATTCTATGCTTAATATGTCACCACTCCTGGCTGTTTGACAGCATTAAGTGTAATTAAATATCAAGCTGCATAGGAAAGTAGCATTAAGTGTAAAACACCTTGACAAAAGTGATGAATTTGTGAGGATCTGTCTGTTAAAACAGAGATGTCTTGAAAATTTCATGAAATAAAATACAGAATTTATCATTCAAAACTATCTGTCTCATTGAGAAAATGCAGTAGGTTTATACTGACTTGATAAGTTTATCAACTTTGATCTTTAGTTAGAGAATATCGTATTTACCTATGGCTGGGTTTATCTACTATGTTGTGAATGGTCCAGTGTACTTGGCAAGAAAGGGAAAGCTTTTGGCAAAGGATTGCATCTACATTTGTAGATCTTATGGGAAAAAGTTATGTCATCGGGGCAATGTAATATGACACATTTAAATGCTTCTTTAGTACCAATAAAAACATATGCAGGATAAAGTTCCTATTTTTCAGTTTAGGCTTTTACAATCATAATTATTTTTTGTTTCTTTATTTTGTGTTCAAAGAACTCTGCTTTGCTAAAAACTCCACTTAAAATGTGTCTCAAATCCCCTGCTCAGTGACTTACTTAGTATACCAACAGAGGAGTGTTAATAATCACACACACGTAAAGTGTTTGAGAACAAAACCCAACTTTGCACACACATACCATAACAGATGATACCAAATTTAGCTGTTTCTTATATATCTTGCAGAAATTAAATATTACATCTTTACTAGCTACATATATGCTCTCTCACAGTAGCTGTTTATGCTTTTTTGTTTCAGATATGCACCATTATAATATTAATATCTGTTTCAAGTACAACCGTCGGCCAAAATAGGGTATTCTGCTCAAGGCACTGTACTAAAAGAGAAATACATACCCTGTCCACAGCAGAATCAGAGTAGTCATTTTGGTTGTTTGTCTTCAGGATGCTAGAAATTCCCGACAGCTCTTCTGTGTACATTTTAGAGTTAGCAGTAAGCTTAAAATAGGACTCAAAGAATAAAGCCTATGCTGACTATGGCCATATTTGTATGTAAAGCATCATGGCATTCTGGGAAACATTACACATACCAGTTGTTAGAAAACAAACAGAACCCTCTTGACCCTTTTTCTCATGTACATGTCTATTTAGAGAAAGAACTACTGCCTTCACTCACTGGAATTGCATTTTGACAGCAGATCACATCATAATTTTCATACAGGTGCAATAGATCTTTGTGATCTTACAGGTTCTCTTTGTGCCTTCCTGCTGCTCCTATGTCCTTAAGGACCCACTGCGCGTGTCCAAATATATGAGTACACACTTTAATGCATGAGAACTGCTGCTGCATTCAAGCACGGCAGACTCCTAAGCCCCCATAGTCCTTAGAATACTTAATTATATCTGATATTACAATATGCATATGGCCACGAGAGACCTAATAATTTTGACAGTACCCCACATTAAAAAAAAATATTTCTAACTTAACCATTTTTTAGTGGAATGTCAACATTCCACCAATTGATGTAGCCTATTAACAAATGTTTTGTTTTTCTCTGCATCTCTAATTTTTCTTTCTGGAATGGTACACTATTGCACAGGAAACGTAACATCTAAGGAGTGGGTTAAAATTCAAATAAGGGAACATAGGATATAAAAAAAGCTTTTTAATGTAGAAGTCTCCAGTGCTTTTAACAAAGTTCATTGCCAAAATGTCCCATGTGTAGACCACATGAATAAAGAAAAACTCAAAGGAGGTGGGGCAGTATCACATTCATTTTAAGTGGATGGTCTTGTTTCTGGTCCCTATTGAGATATAAAAAATAAGCATTATATACAAAACTCTAGATATAGTTAAGATTGTGGAGGTATCTAATCTACTGCAAGACTATTAAAGTAAGTAAGGTAAAAGAAAATTAGGAGTTAGGTGACACAATAAAGCCATTTGGGAAAAAGAATGGGAAATAATAATAATGAGTTATGTGGTCATTATACAAAAATCTATGATTGTTCTCAAATGTTCTTGTCAAATGAATTATCAGTTCCTTTTCTCCCCTCCTGCTCTCCCTTCCCAGAATACTTTACAGGGACTTATTGGTCTTCAAGGAAGAGTTTTCAAGAGTTTTCAGAGGGTAAACGATAAACAGTAGGTCATTTTTAGCCAAAGTACAGTCAGATATGAACACCATGAGAGTACTTTTAGGAATCTTTATTGGCCATTAACTGCCTAGATCGATTACAGCACAGGGAAATTGTTTCAAAACATGACAGTTGTTGGCCATAAAAACACAATGCGACTGACAGAGTCAAAACCAGCCACAGACTTGCCAATATACTGAATACTCAGATGCTCTTTTGAAAGTCATGGGAATTCTTTAAAGCAAGTCATACTTTCCCAGTATATGGTGTCAGGCTTTAGTCTGCAGTACAACTTACATTTCAAGAATTCTGCCACTGAATTTACATGATACAGAGTATTAAAGAGTGAAAATAGAATTTGTGAGAAGAAAATTCAGTTCTGAGATGGATTATTCTCTTCAGAACTGAAAGAGTTGAGCAAATAGTCCTCCACATTATAAATACATGTATCATGATTTAGATTATTAACCAAACCACCCTTTTCTCAACAGTCCCTTCAGTTTAAATCAAGGGACATCCTAGAAACCGTCTGTTCTCAATGCTGAACGTCAGCTACCCACCTAGAAAGCAGTTCCCACTTGTAGATCCAGCTAAACTGGGAATAAGGCCACATGTATATACCAGGAAGAAAGCAGAGCCAAGCTGGGTATGACTGGTTGCATATCTCACAGACACAAGGACATGGGTCTGCTCTGCAAGCACCAGTCTGGGGTTAAAGTTCACACACCGCTTTCTTCTCTTGAATTCACAAAAGATGGCCATCCTGGACAATGGACTTATTTTTTCCAAAGTGTTAATACTATCATTGCACACACGGCTGGGCTTTTGTCAGGAATCAGAGTGCCACAGTACCTCCCATTCAGTTGGTAGCCAGTGGAAGATCACAGAGCTCGTTGCTTGACATGGTCTCACTGATTGTTTGTTGGTTCATGTTGGAAGGGAAATAAACCCCAGAGAACAATTTATTGAGTGCATTATACTTCATAAGAAGATAGGGTTTGACCATGAAAACATATCTTGTTACTGGAGCTAACTGGCCTGAATAAGTCAACAATCAACAGTCCTTCAAGCCTAGTAACTATTAACCATAACTACTAACCCAGCAATACACAAAACCTGAATGACTGTACATTCTTGCTGCTCACTAACACAGAGATCCCTATCTGATTTCAAATAGAACTGTAGTGAGAGCTGCCATTTGTGCATTCACAATAAATGAACCTTTTCATCTTTCCTCAATTTAGCATTTTGCTTTCCAAAAGAAAAATCCTTCCCCATGCAGTCACTAATTATCTCCATGACCTTTCCCGGAGGTGAGTGGGTTGATGACCTCCATTATGCTTCCATTTCTTCTGTGCTGTGCTTGGCCTTGCAGGAGCATTAGCTGGCTGTTTTTCCCATCTTTCAGAGGGCCACCAAGCAGACTTCATGCCTTCTCTTCTCACTGAGGGGGGCCAGAAAGCTGGGTTTCTGGTCTGTCTTCCTTTCCTCAGGTCTCATGGGATACAAAAGAGGAAGGCTGACAAAGACACCTAGCAACAATCTACTTACCTCACTGTTGATCAAAACAACACTGACTCAAGTTTGCATATTTAAAGCAGCATCTTATTCAATTCAGATGGACGTCAGAGTCAACGCGAACATTTAACACAGTTCCAATTACCAGTCTCCTGCCTATATCACCCATTCATCTGAATCAAAATAAATCTGAGAGACTGTAATAAAACACTTTGGCAGAATCTTCATGTTGCAACAACTTACTGTTTGGCTCCACTGATGTTCTTTAAGTGAAAACTGATATTGTTCCACTGGTTACATCCAGCAGGCAAATTAATTCATATTCTCTCAGATTTAAAAAAAAACCCAAAAAACTAGAGAAGGGAAGAAATTGCAATACAAATAACAAATCTGAAAAGTTCTGTTTCATCCGAATTAAAGTGAAATAAAATGGTATCTTTGCTCTGATTTCAGTATGTTGCAACTTCAGTGTCTCAAGAATAGGTGCCAGATCAAACCCTAAGGACAGCAAAAAGAAAAAAATAAAAGGAAATATGTGTCTATATATCTGTGAGGGAGAGAGGAGCAAGGGGGGTTCCTTGCTTGAAGCAAAGTACGTCATAAAAAGCCTAGCACACATCCAATATGAAATGAGGCCAAATCCCACTTTTTTCTATTGTTCCGGACAGAAATCTTGATTTCTCCTGCTCTGCTATGGTATTTAGTGGATTTAGTCTTTATACTAGTAGTCTTGAGCTAGTAACAACATGCTGAGTACATCAGCCTTAGGAAAATATGTAGATCAGATGAACCTTCTTTTGCAAAAGAACCTTTTTTGGCATACTTATATCAGAATTTCAGATGACCTTGTAAGATTGGACTCATTGGCACTCCTTATAAATCAGAATTCCTCAGATTTCCTTGACGTCTTCAACTTGCATGCTAAGGAGCTCAACTTGATGTTGCTTTACTAAATACTGCAAAATGACTGCAACACAGATCTTGAAACTCGTGGATACATAGATTTTCAGATCATCCTCTCTTTTGAACAAAAACCTTCAAAAAGAAGCTAACTGACTGGAGTATAGTTAGTACCACCTTCAAAAGTTTTGAGATAAACCCCAGGCAGACAGTACATGTCACAGGATGTACTAACTTTGAGTTAAAGTCGTGCTATGAAACTACTTCATGGGGTAATGCAGAGAACATGAATACCAGACTCATGTCTGCCCTGGTATAAAGGGATCAGAAACTTTAACATTCTCATCAAGGAAGTACCAAGAATACATAAACTCTGCCTTAGATGAGATGATGTAAGTGAATAATTAATCTATACCTTCTAGAACAATTGAAGTAAGTTTCTGCACATAAAGAGCTCAAAGAGATAGCCTTTCCTTCACACAGAGTTTCTGTAGGGGAAAACACATCCTGTTTTCCTTTACCAAAGTTTACTATTGTCTTTAAAATGGATTTTAAAGTTGTTTTATACAAGCAAGATTAAAGAGCTGACACCATTCCTGACATTTCAATTGAAGCATGCTTCAGAACAGAGATCATCACTCTTTTTTTTTTCTGAGCATGACAAAAAAAATATATATATATATATATATAAAAAAAAAGAGACTATTTTGGTTATGCAAGACTCTTCTCTTTGATTCTTGGCCAGCTCTGGATCATAATCACTATTATTTCAAAATATTATACTGGAAATTTTACCGGAATCTTTCTAAACGAACAACTACACCGATGGACTGCAACTTCCTTGCTTGAGTGCAACTTTCTCCATCATTCTGGAGACTAGATTTCATCAGAATAATATTCATCAATATTTGCGAAAAGCCTGAAAAGGAAAAAAGTATAACTTTTTATAAAAGTATAAAAGTCTAACAGCAAAAACCATAGCTACGATTGTACCAGACAGCAGCATGTTGATCTGCAATGACAGGAAATTTCTGTGTTTGCAATATAAAACTCATTAAACCACCTATAATGAGATAATTCTTTGTACTGGGACCACTTCAAAGTATAATCTTGGAAATTAAAAGCCTTATCTAATCTCGAACACAAATCCACCTAGCTCACCAACACTGCTCTACCACCACTGTCCACAGGCTTCAGGAGGCAAAGGTTTTCACTCCAATTAAGACAACATTTCTAGAGGATCCTTTGGCATCTCATAAATCTGTCTAAAAGTAAATGAAAAATATAAACTATATGTTGTACTATGATTTTTAAACAGTTATTATTTAAACTAAGAATACTGATAAAAAGGAGAGGTTTTTTTAACTCTCCACTTTCATTCCAGGGTTTCAAAAGCAAGAAACCTCCATTTACTATCAGCCAAGCAAATGCTATTTGACTATCAGAAGGGTCAGTGTTACCAAAAGAAGTATTTTCTTGTGAGGACCTTTTGTCTTCCTTTTCAAAGACCACATTTTTACCTGATTATTTCCTCATGATCAACTGCAGTCAAGTTGGTTGCAAACAGTCAGAACAAATACCCCAGAAATGAATCATAATTCAGAGGAAAAAAAAAAAATCAAACAAACATTCAACTGACAATAAACTTGTTTCTTGCCTTGTTTTTTTCAGTCTCAGACGACGGAAGCATTGTAACACAAACACATACCATTAGTTTCTTCAGGTGCACAAACCCTAATAGTAATTTAATCTAAACCGTATTTGGTAGGCAAACGGCCTTACACAAGGGCAACACTGTGGAATAGAATTATCTTCCCCTCTTTGAGGTCAAAATTTAGTTTCTCAAAGCACTGTTATTTGAGGACGCGACCAGATACCCGCTTGAGTTTGCACATTCTTCTGTTCAGTAGTTTCATAAAAACTCTGAGACATAGGAAGACCAAAAAACTACGTAAGTACATGCACAGCTAAACAAAAATCACAACACTAATGCATTACATTTGGAGATTTTAAAAAATCACCAGAATACCATAACCACCAGGCAGAGTGTGGGGGAGGATGTCTTTTAGGGATAAATACAGACAAGGGTTCTGACAGATATGTTCACATACATTCTGTTATCACATGGAATTTATTTCTATATGAATACATGTCTGTTTGAAAGGCATGTTCAAGGCCTCAGCAGTCATCTACTTCTCCTTATGGCAAACATTTACAAGAGTTTTCTTCAGCTGTACCTTGTAATAACATTTTCAACTAAGGTTTCACCACAGAGATCAGTTCAGGTGCCACACACACAGTCCATGTTACAAGATTTCTTCAAGTCCTAACACCCATCCTAAAAGATAGCTATATTGCCTTAAATTTACAAGAACCTGCCCTCAAGTAGAGAACTCAAAAATAGTTTAGTCACATTCAAGCCAAATTTGTAGAGAGTGATGAAGTTATGGCAGCACGATGCTGTGAAATAAGAAAATCCCATGGCTCTAAAGCACATATTGCTGGGCATTCATCAGGGGCCAGAGAGAGCTAATGCTAACCAAAAACCCAAAACTGCCACTCTCCCACATCCTCAAAAGACAACATGTTTTAAGGTGATTCATGATCCAATGAAGACATGGATTTTGAATCACTTAAAAAAGTCATAGAATCATACAACAGTTCGGATTAGAAGGGAAGAGACCTTAAAGCTCATCTAGCTCCAACCCCCTGCCACAATCCCCCACTAGACCAGGTTGCTCAAAGCCCCATCCAAACTGGCCTGGAACACTTCCAGGGATGGGACATTCACAACTTCTCTGGGCAACCTGTGTCAGTGTCTCACACCACCCTCACAGTGCAGAACTTCATCCTAATACCTAATCTAAATCCATTCTCTTTCAGTTTAAAGCCATTCCCCCTTGTCCTATCACTACACGCCCTTGTAAAAAGTCCCTTTGCAGACTTCTTGCAGGACTCCTTTAGGTACTGGAAGGCTGCTATGGCATGTCTCTGGAGCCTTCCCTTTTCCAGGCTGAAAACTCCCAAATGTTCACGTATAACTCATCCACACAGATTAAAGCTGTAGATTTAATAATGAGCATTAGCCCAGTGTTAGCAACACTTGATGAAGTATATTTGCCCCAGACATTCAGGCATCTAACAGGTGAGCAGAGCACAAGCTGCAGCTAGGCTTCCTCATCAGTCCTAGATAAATGGTTTTTATTATTTGCATCAGCAGTGGCTCCAGCACACACAGCACACCAGAGATTTCACCTGCACTGGCAATGTAAATGCATCTCATGCATGCAGGTGAGCCCACCCATGTTCCATGCTCCCTGAACTCTGCTCATGTACCGCAAGTCTGAAGCTTTCAGCAGTGTCCACTGGGTGTAAGCAAACTTGGTATTTTCCTTCAAGAAATATCCATGCATGAGCCACATACATTCAGATTTCCAACACAGAAATCCAGCTGCTCTAGGCAGTGGTTCTGTAACATATAGGATGGTCTTGGCTGTGCAGGATCATTTTTTTTGCTGTGGATAAGGACTGTATGTGCCTCAGTATAAATATGCACGTAATACTTCTGATACAGTCAGCACACTGGGCTCACTTCCAAATAAGTTGTTCAAAACACACAGTATTGATGGATTAAGGATACACGAACTGAGAACTATTTGGACTCAAATACATCTAATAATTTTTTGTTTGTAATGACAAGTATTAAGTATAGATCTTTTGACATCAATGCAGTCTAGAATGTAGCTGGCAATGAAACCTGATAACAAAAGATGAAGACAGACCTGCAGAGGAAAAAAAAAAAAAAAGAAAGAAACAGATTATTGCAGTTTCTCCTCTAAAATTGAAAAAACGTGTTCCAGAGAAAGGCATTCTGGCTGATGAGTTGGTGTACACTTCAAATCCAAAAACAGTACTGAAATTGGAGCTAAATCATAATAAAGATTTTATAAAAAAGTAACTTCTTATGATTTTAAATGGACTTTGCAAAACATTACAAAAACCAAGCTTGCCATGCAAAGTTGTGCTGCTTCTCACGTCTCTTGCAAGCAAGAGTTGCAGGAAATTAGATGATTGATGTGGAATTTATGGACTGACACTAGTTTACATGTGAACAGAAACCTTAGTTTCTCGAGAAGCTGAAGGCTGAAATAAAATCATTTTTCAGAAAAAAAAAAGAAAAATAAAAAGGAGAGGAGTATGTCTCCTGCTCCAGCTTTGAAGGGTCTGAAGAAGTATTTCTATCTATCTGGAGATAAGAACTGCCTTAAAACAAAATACAAAAGGTAAGAAAAGATATGCTTTCTCGTTACCTGTACCTACCACACTGGTAAAGCTATCCCTGTGACTACCAGAGTAATCTGGAAGCCATCAAGATGAGAAACAAAGAAAACCAGAAAACAAAAAAACAACACGCCAAAGAAAACCACAAACAAACTCAGCATTAACTCAGGTGAAAGAAACAATTCAGACACCCTCCCTTTATGTCGTATTCCTTTCTCTAAGCACTTAAAAATACTGTCTTTTCTGCAAGTTTCAACATAGAATCTGAATATCCAGCTATATTTGCATTTCTTTGTCAACCACAAGTGAAAAAATTTTGCATAAAGAATCTCACAGTGATGCCTACATAAAGCTACAACAGCATCTGGGTTCATCATCTGATACTGGTCTCAGAGTTATAAATTAATCTTGCCTGTGGAATATTTTCTATAGTTGTTAATGTGAAGAACCTCAGGTGAACTTCTAGGTCTCAGGAGGAAGACAAAGGCTGTTTTTGTAAATTAACTTCTGCTTGCAAAACAGCCTAATTGGACACAGCAATAGGTTGCAGGGGCTGAGGGAACATTAAAAGGAAAAAAAATCCACAGTGTCTCCTCTTTTTTTTTTGGAGGGAAAAAAAGGTGTCTTTTCAGAATAGAAATATATTTCATCTCAAAGTGACTTGCCAAATAATTTACCTTTTCTGGCATTACCTTTTACCCTATTTTGTCATTCTCCATGTTGCTGTACAGTAGGCAATAAAGTCAAACTTTCCATTGGAAGTCTTCAGCTTCAGAATAAATTGCTCTACTATTAGATGCAGCAAGGGTGAATTTGTTACTCTTAAAATAGGCTAGCACAGGATATTTTTTTCACCATCTTCTTTAGTTCTGCCACATGTTCTGAGACCTACATTGTTTCTGCAGCATACCAGCTGAATTCATGGTATCTTAAGAGACAAAAAGCATAGGTAAGTGGAGAATTTGCTTAGTAAAGTATTTCCTTATTGACGAAAGAAAAAAGAAAAAATCATTGCTAGTCTAGTTTTTCACAGAAATAGCATCCTTTCTGTATTTGTGCTGTGTGCAGAATACATTTTGTCATTTAACAAGTAATTTAACTAAAATTCACACTTTTAAAAATTCATTCTCCTAGGAAAGGTTTCTTATAATACAAATTTTACCTCATACTTCCTTTTTCAACTGATATTTCAATTATTAGGCCTTAATCTGTAGCAGTGATTTGCTAAAATTGCACTAATGCAAATGTACTAAACCAGGGAAATACAAATCGCACCTTAAAATCAGAATTTGACACAGTGAACAGCAGCAGCCATGGATATCTGTATTGAAAACAAGATATGCCTTGAATATTCATCTGAACATCTAACAGTTCACCCAGTGAACCATCTTTCCCAATGACATGAGGTTTGACTTATTTTAACAGCATAGTATTTTTCCTACCAGTTTCATTTTGCTGATCTCAGACTTACTTACAGTGCAACACATATATTTTGCATGTAGGAATTTCAATGCCTTTCACCAAAAGGAATAACTGCAATTCCGCATCACTCCCAGGTTTTCCACAAACCAGGCGTGGCTCCTACCTTGGAGTTAGTGGGGTTTATCCCCATGATAACTTTACATTCCTTAGTAAAACCTTCTTATCCTCCCTTGCATCAAACCTGGACTGTGCACCCGTAGGCACCCTAACCCAGCATTGTGAAAATGCACTGGAAAAGGAAGCAGCCATAGGACCAAGAAGTACCTGGCACTACTGTGGTAGAACTTAGCAGGGATTTCACCATCAATCCCCATGCTTTCCAGTATAGATATGCAGCCACTTGGGGTACACACAGAAGGGGCAAACAAAAGAAAGTTACGAGGTCTTTTACCAGGCAACAGTCATTTTTTTCTGTTTTGTAACATGTAGAACTAGATACATTAAGCTTATATTCACCCAATGAGTCTACCATACCACTATTTTGTACCATGCTGTTCTTAAACCTCCTTTGCATTGCATGCATGAATATACTACATACTTTTCTGTTGATATTTACACCAGCCAAAATGCACTAGAGCTGACACTACACTTAAGCATAGACAATGCCCCCCATGATAGTAAATAACTTAATATTTAAGTAAAGATGATCTTAGAGTTGAATTTGTTTAGACAGAAGTTTACACATTGGTTTTATTTGTGTTTTGAAACCTAAATTTATATAAAATGGGGTTTTACAAAATGGAGAAGAATACAGCTGTAAATTATTAATCAGATTGGCAGTCTGGTGATTACAGATTATCACTGACCCAGTGAGAAACAGAAGTCACTCACATCCTTTGCTATCCACTAGTATTCCCAAGTCCTTCTCCACAGGGCTGTTCGCAATCCCTTCATCCCCCAGTCTATGGATATTTTGTTTGTCCACTTCTAAAACATCAGTCTTCCATGTTAGGCTGGCAGTCACAATTTATTTTGAAGACTCCATGTTCTCTTTCTGACCTTGTTACACTACTCTTTGAAAGCCTTTCAGCCATAAGTAGGTTGCAGTAACCCTCAACATAAGTCAGGCTTGAAGTCTTCACCGAGTGATTATACTTAAAAGTCTTAACTGGCTAAACTGTTTTTCCCATCTCCTTGCTTCAGCTCATATTAAACTGACTTTGTTTATAACACAGTTGGCTCCAGCAAGGTATTACCCCATTGCTGGTCATGACCTGATACAGAGTTGACAGGGTACATGTAGCTGAATGTCTGCCTAGAGATTTGAACGAGGTGATAATCCAACACACCATACACTGTGCTATGTGCTTTCTCCCAGTTTGTACAGTATGTACACAATGCAGAATTGGCATCAGGTAAGATTTGTGCTCCATGTGCCAAAGTGCTGCACAGCTGCTTTTTCCTCAGCTTGATGCAGTTTGTTTTTCCAGAACATGTTCCATATCATTTAGCAATGAGCTTATTCTAGCTGCCCCCTTCTGGTATGTTAAGATCAGGCTTTACAGACGCACATCCAACCTGCCTTTTATTCCCTATGGAAAGAAACGTTCTCACTGTTGAAATGGTTCTATGGAAATAAACCCCACAGTCCTGCTGCCTGCTTCCATTTGAGTTTGCAGACCACCTGACAGTGTTCTCCCCTTGCACTGTCTATAGGGCTTATGTCACATCAGAGCCTTGGAGGAAGGAGAGAGAGGAAAAGTGAAAAAAAAGAGACTGGCCAGTTGAAGGAAATATCCAAAATCCAATAACAATGATAAATGTAACCATGGTGAACGTTTTTTTCCTCTTGCAAGAGCAAGAGGGAAAAAAAGAAAGGAGAAAAAAAAAATAAAACCTCAAACAGCCGTAATGAACCAGATGTCAATGAGAACTTAAATTTTAAGTCAGAACATCCTTCTATTCAGGCTGGAAAAGTTGAACAAATAGGTGCAAATAAAATAGTCAGGTCAGTATCATACAGCATCATTGCATCATTTCAATACAAGGGTCACATTGAAGTGACCTTGTAGTCACTGCAGATTCTTATTTGCCAGAAAATGTGTTTTAGGGGGTAGAACAGGAAGAGAGAGAGAAAGAATAGTTCAATTTTATTTTTTTTTTTAAGTCTGATTAAAAAGCTACTGCAAGATCTTTTGTTTGTAGAATAAAAATAGTGCTTTATTTAATTAAAGAAAAACAGGGCTTTGGAGGAGAACAGAGGACTAGATTATATGAACAACAGATAAAATTTTTGTCAAAAATTGAAAATGGGATGTGGGTGTGGGAGAAGGAAGAAGGTCACTTGTGTGTATCCCAGAAGATTCTTGATCTTCATACTTAGCTCAAGCTAAGAAATTCCTCATACTTTAAAGACCACTGAGATTGCTTTAAACTACAGTCAAGACTCTGTTTTAAAAATATCTCAAAGGCATACTGCCCCAAACTAAACAAAATAACAAGATAAGACGCTGACAGTTGACAAATTGACAATGGTAACACACTAGTTTAATTCTGCAGTGATTATCTGATGATAATCATGCTATCAGTTAAAGAAAAAAAGAAAAAGAAAATACAGAAAGCAAGGACATTGCGAATCACCTTGCTACCTGTGACAATCAAGGACATATAAAAAGATTTTTCCAACCCAAGCGGCAGCACGGGAATGGAGGAATTGCCTACATGGACATTCCAGGAATATGAGCTCTGAAATATTGTAGGAAGAAAGGAATGAATGCGCAGGGATCCAGCTGTGACCCCGGAGTGTTTCCCAAATTCCCCTCCCATGCTGGTGTTCTGACCTCATCCCCATTCCCTGTCACAGAGAGAAATAGTTGCTCACCATGTCCATCACCTACGAGTAGGAAACATGGGCATTGAAGCTGGAAGGAAGCTACAGGGCACAGTGGTCAGTTTTCTGAATATAGCCCAACAGAACAAGTCACAGAGTAGGAAATTAGTCATCTTATTCATTTCTTGAAAGGAAAAGAAGAACCAAGGAGGAAGGCAGAGAAAATATTAGACAACCTTTCTCCCTTCATTCCCCCTGGCACCACCAAAAGTAAAATCACAGATGGAAAGTAGTGTTTATAGGGAAACAAGAGAGTCATAGGATTTTGGTAAGCCTTCCAAATCTTGGAGAAACTTTCCTACTGCTGGAAAGTCCGCTGATTGTAGTTCTCCTATAGAGGTCCCAAGACACATCATCTTCAATTTGTCCAACTGGGAAAATTAGCTTCCATTACTGTTAGCAAACACCCAATGGCCCTGTACTTCATATCACTAAGGTTTATTGCACTGCTTTGCTAACTAGTTTTTACAATCAGAACATTCAAAAAGTCTAATGAAATTAAAAAAAAAAAAACCTTTCCCATTGTTCCTCTTTCTCATCAGCTCTCCCTTGTCTTCTCTTCCCTCCCTGCACCACACTCACATAGGGATAACAGAACCACGGCCTGGTTGAGATTGGAGCTCTGGAGGTCATCTTGTCTGACTCCCTTGCTCAAGCAGGGCCGCCTAAAGCAGGTTGCCCAGGACCACGTCCAGGCAGCTTTTGAGTATCTCCAAGGATTGTGACTCCACAACCTCCTTGGGCAACCTGTGCCAGTGCTCAGTCACCCTCACAGAAAAAAGATTTTCCTGACATTCTTTCTGGGCAGAATGCAAAAGGTAATAATATAGTCCAAAAAAAGCAATTAATACATGAATGATACTCAAGACATATCTATTTTACGACCTGTGGTGGATGATTAATCAATCTTAAATATGCAATAGATTCAGGTCAGATTTAAAGAAAGAATTGTGGAGAGGGGTTTTTATTAAATTCTGCAAGTAATACCAAATTATTCAGTGATCACAGCTGTCCCTCAGCACCCTGAAACGAAACACACTCTATTTATTTAGTAATAAAGGCTCCCATATAAATCACCAATTAAAACCCACAAAAACAAAACAGAAACAAAAACACCATGTTGCAATAAATTACATTAATATGTCATTTAGCTGACTCGAGAAGCAGCTATTCCAATAATTCCTTTAGAAATCTATGAACCTGCTTTGAATAAATCGGAGCTCTTATGCTCAGAACAGAGAGGTAGATCTCATTTTCACAAAGAATGAGATAAATTTCCCTTCAAAAAAATGTGTTTTCCCAGAGAGATAATACTTAATGGAAAAAAAAAAAAATACCCACTACAATGTTCCTATGTCTTCCTCCAGCTCAATGACTTACCGTGACTGCATTATTAATAACAAGCTATAACTGTTTTGATATGCTATATGTATGTATGTTAAGGTTGCACTGAGATTTGCACTAAAAGCAGAATTAAAATCCCACTTACATTTTTACTATGAAATGTAGTCTTGCCATTTGGCATAGTACCTGTGAATAGTGTAATTTTACAGCAGTATTAAAGCTTTTGCAAGAGAAACAATTTCTAAGTGTTCCCTTTTCAAAGTTTTGCCATTTGGCTCAAGAATCTTTGAGTTCTTTTAGTTAAAACTCCACTTTCCCCACAGACTTCCAACTTCTTACACTCATGCTAACAGCTCAGGCACAAGCCACTCTGGGAAATTTAAAATTATAGTCATTCCCTCTTGGCATGCAAGGCTATGCAAACAAGAGGAGATGAAACAGTCAAGTTTTGCCAGGTCTTCAAGCTTTCTGTTGCATCTTGCATCTCTCATGCTCCTCTGCTGTGTACTTGTAACTTTAACCACCACAAAAAAAATTCCACTAACTATAATATTTTGCCTGTAAGTCCTACAGTCCTACACTTGATTGTTCACCACCCTGTTACATATTCTGTGGTTTGCTTCCTTTCATCCATGGTCAGCAAACATAGACTATTAGAAGCCAATCACTTGAAAAAGCCATAGCCAGTTTTCCCTGATTCCCCATTACCTTATTGGCTTGAAACCTTGACAAAACCACAACTCCAGACATCCCTCAGATGGACTGCATAAGGACTTTTGGCTCAGCTTTTTCAGTTGGTAACCTAAAAACTGTCCTTGCATTTTGATGATAGCAAACTCAGGTGACATTTCCTTTAGCATGCTTGCAGATGTTACATACTTATATGCTAGCTAAAGAAACTGGAAATGTGCATTGTGCAGACTTGCGCTTTAGATGCAAAAAATATTAAATGTACATGAAAAAAAAGTTTTCTTGATCGGCAAAGCATATGAACTGAAGTAGCCCTGAGTGTTATTGAAGTAGCATGAGTGTTATTTTAACTAGTCACTGTCTTAATGACATTGTGTTGATAGAAAATACAGTCAAGCATCTCCAATAGATACTTTTCAATGAGATGTCATTGCAAAACTTGCCATTGGAAGACTACAAATAAAGAGATGCTGTTTGTAAAACAAGCATTGCACTTAAGTTTCTATTTTTCAGTTCAGTTTTGTAAGATTTTGGGCTTTAAAGGGACTGTTTTCTAACAAAATAATTTCAGGATTTCAACTTCATGAAGCTTTTTGCAAAATGTATGTCTGCTTTCTGATGAAAGTTTTTCCCTTCCCAAAATATGAAACATAATGCTATCAAAGAACTAAACTCAAAAATTTTTAGCATCTAACAAGTTTTATAAGATGGAACAATTTCAGTGAATGAGGCAAGTCCTACAACAGGAAGGACATGAAGCCCTTAAAATACATAGAGCTCAGCCTAGCTTTGCCCAGATGGAGGAATGGGAGAAAGGGTTATCTGAAGGGTAACTCCTAGGAGGCATCAGATCAGCCCTGAAACATGCAGTCTGACATACTTAAATTCAGTTTCTACTGAAAATAAACTATGTTGCTTCTATCAATTTCCACATAGCAAGTTGGAAGTTTGGGGATTTTCAACAAATGTCAAAATATTTCGTGGTAAGGGAAAAAGGAAAACTAAAATAAAGCCAGACCAAACAATGTATGGTCAGTTTGAGTACCGATCACTTGATACTATCAGAGATTAAACTGTTCCAAAAATGAGATCTGTGCAAGAATTATATGCATTTTTACTTTATAAGCCTACTGTAACAACTGTAAATAGAACTGACCAAGTCTTATTTGATACTAAACATAAAACAGTGACCTGGTGATGAACAGAATATCAGTATTCCTCCCCAGCTACAGGTTCAATTCCCTATTAATTTACACCAAAGCTGATTGTAAAAACAACATTCCTGTCACAGGATTAGTGTCTGACTTTAGTAACATGAAGTAACTGTCTCTGTACTAGCCATATAGGGGAAGACTGAACTTTAGAACACATTTCACCTTTAGGCCTGATTTTCCACTCTTGTTCTTACATAAATAACCTGTATTCATGTAGGTTTTCCTATTTTATGTGTGTTTAAACTGTTAATTACAGCTGTAGTCTATGTTCACTTATGTGTTCCTGCTGCAACAAGAGACAATAAAGCATTGGAAAAATCCTGCGGTTGAAATTGACTTCTGATACCCACAAAATAAAAACTCACAAGGTTATATAACATCAGTTGATCTTATATTTTAACTGAAAGAAGTTATGACTCCTCTCACATCTTTCAATTTCAATTGAATATCCAGAGTAACTGCACTTCCTGTGGAAAACAAAACTTATGAAGCTCATAAGCCAAATTACTATCTCACTTTCCACATCTTTCTCATTCACCATTCCAGGCACACCTCCTTATGCTACAGCAAGAACTTTTGCTTTCTGCAGGACAGGGATGATTCACCTTTCAACCTTTTGTCAGAGTTCATCCACCCAGAATGTGCAATAAAATCTAATAGACACAGACAGCAACTCTCCCACTGCCTTCTCTTTCAAGGCAAACACTCCCAGGAGAATTCAGCCTTCATCCATCTCAGACTTTGATCTTCCATTGATTTCAAACCCTCTTGGCATCTCTCAGCTCCTTTTGAACTCTCCTCTTTGTTAGTTTAGGCAGATGTGCAGCTTCCCAGTGCCTGGGGCTGGGATTGGGATCCAAAACTACCACTTAACACCAGTCTCCAGCTAGAGATACCCATCAGATTGAGCTACCTACCCCCAAGCAACCAATCAGCTTTTTCTTCTATCTATCATATTTGAAAAATCCTGGCAGTCAGGTGAAGTTCCCGATGACTGGAAGAAGGGTAATATAACCCCCATTTTCAAGAAGGGGAAGGTGGAAGACCCGGGGAACTACAGACCAGTCAGTCTCACCTCTGTGCCTGGCAAAATCTTGGAACAGTTTCTCCTGGAAAACATGCTAAGGCACATGAAAAACAATGAGGTGGCTGGTGACAGCCAACATGGCTTCACTAAGGGGAAATCCTGCCTGACCAATTTGGTGGCCTTCTATGATGGAGCCACGGAACTGATGGACAGCGGCAGAGCAGTTGACGTCATCTACCTGGACTTGTGCAAAGCGTTCGACACTGTCCTGCATGACATCCTTGTCTCTAAATTGGAGAGACATCCATTTGATAGATGGATCACTCGGTGGATAAAGAACTGGCTCGATGGCCGCATGCAAAGAGTTGTGGTAAATGGCTCGATGTCCAGTTGGAAACCTGTAACGAGTGGTGTCCCTGAGGGATCGGTGTTGGGACCGGTCCTGTTCAACATCTTTGTCAGCGACATGGACAGTGGGATTGAGTGCGCCCTCAGCAAGTTTGCCGACGACACCAAGCTGTGTGGTTCGGTTGATACGCTGGAGGGAAGGAATGCCATCCAGAGGGACCTTGACACGCTTGTGAGGTGGGCCGATGCCAACCTCATGAAGTTTAACCAAGCCAAGTGTAAGGTCCTACACCTGGGTCGGGGCAATCCCAGGCACTGCTACAGGTTGGGCAGAGAAGAGATTCAGAGCAGCCCTGCAGAAAAGGACTTGGGGGTGTTGGTTGACAAAAAGCTTAACATGAGCCAGCAGTGTGCACTTGCAGTCCAGAAAGCCAACCGTATCCTGGGCTGCATCAAAAGAAGCGTGACCAGCAGGTCGAAGGAGGTGATCCTGCCCCTCTACTCTGCTCTCGTGAGACCTCACTTGGAGTACTGTGTACAGTTCTGGTGTCCTCAACATAAAAAGGACATGGAGCTGTTGGAGCGAGTCCAGAGGAGGGCCACGAGGATGATAAGAGGGCTGGAGCACCTCCCGTATGAAGACAGGCTGAGAGAGTTGGGGCTGTTCAGCCTGGAGAAGAGAAGGCTGCGTGGTGACCTCATAGCAGCCTTCCAGTATCTGAAGGGGGTCTACAAGGATGCTGGGGAGGGACTCTTCCTTAGGGACTGTAGTGGTAGGACAAGGGGTAATGGGTTCAAACTTAAACAGGGGAAGTTTAGACTAGATATAAGGAAGAAGTTCTTTACAGTGAGGGTGGTGAAGCACTGGAATGGGTTGCCCAGGGAGGTTGTGGATGCTCCATCCCTGGCAGTGTTCAAGGCCAGGTTGGACAGAGCCTTGAGCCACGCGGTTTAGGGCAAGGTGTCCCTGCCCATGGCAGGGGGGTTGGAACTAGATGATCTTAAGGTCCTTTCCAACCCTTACGATTCTATGATTCTATGACCTGTGCCAAAATCTGTTTTTTTTCCCTTGAGAGTTCCTTTTCTACCACTCTTTCTCTTCAATGTTTGGAAACCATCTGTGGTGCGTCCTGCCAGTCCTCTGCCTGAGTCCCACCACTTGGGGTCCAGGCTAACCAGACTTACCTGAGAGTTCAGGTTCTTTTTCAGGGTCAAGTTGCTCAACTAAACTACTGTATTCACAGCTTCAAAATCTGTTTCTTAGAGCAGAGCACAAAACTGAGAGTCTAGTTGCATTGCCAAGTTATTGTGCAGTATCAGTCCTAACCTGAAGCCAACATGGACACCACAAAGAAGAGGACAACTTATCCAACAAAGTTACTCAGCCTTTGGCCTCCCTACAAAAACTGCCAAGCTGCAATGATTGATTTAGGCCTTGATCCAGAAAGGCCCTTAATTGTCTGTCAAACTTTAACCGTATGAGTAATTTTATTAAAGCCATGAACTACTCATGGTTAGAGCTAAATACTTGCTCAAGTGCTTTTCTAGATTAAGAACTCAGCGATGTGGATGCTTATCCACTAGTACGTGAACACAGATAATCAAGTCTATCTTGTTCAGCTACAATAAAGTTGCAGAAGATTTAAACCCCCATGTCAGTGGGGTAAGGTTCACCCACCCCGTTGACAACAGCGATGCTCCTCGTGAGTGCTACAATTCACAAGAAAGTGACTTACATCATGGCCCTAATCCTGAAGACCCATAAAATATGAGGACTGTTGTTATCAACTGTTAACTCACATAAGTGGTAAAGATGTACATGGCCAAGAAGAAAGTATGTCTCTTCTGTTCCAGGCAACCCCTTAGTAAACATAATATTTTAATTATATGACTACTTAGTCTATCTGAGCTTTCATTACTGACAGCATTCTGCTCTTCAGAGCTTCAGTGCTGTTAATCTTCCCATTTTCCACTATGCTGTTTAAGAAATGCAATACTGCCATCTAGCAACCACAAAACGTGATGAAAATTTCCTTTCACCAAGGCTCTCACAGGTGCAAATCAGTTTTACATGAGCTTTGGGGACCACAGGTTATCACCAGGATAGTACACATATATATAATATATAGTATGAATACTCTCTATACACAAAATGTATTGTATATACAGTATGTAGTATATATAGTGCTATATACTATATACACTATATACAGTGTATATATGTACATCATATGTATGTGTATATATGGGTTTGTATATATACATATACATAGTGTGTATACATGTACAGATAGTATATGTACCCTAGTGTATGTGTACAGTATTTATGCTGTATAATATATGTACTACATATAGTATATATGTTGTATAATATATATACTAGATACTGTATATACACTAGTATATATACTATATAATGTGTATATATACTGTGTATGTATATACTCTCTACATATACACACTGTATATATATGTTTTTGCACACTACACATAGTGCATATATGTATACAGTGAGTACATGTATATATATAGACACAGGGGCTTTGACCCAAGAACAGCAGCTAGGGGACACTTAAAGCAAAGGGCACGCGGACTCAACAGCAGATGTAAAGTGCGCTGCAGCTTCCCCTGGGCAAGTGCCAAGGTTTCCTTCCTGAGAAGCATATTGCACCACTGAGCACCCTTGGCCCCAGTCTGAAAGCTACCCTGCTGCTCCAGCTGGAAGGTGGGGGCCATTCCCAATGCTACGCACTCATCTTAGTTTTCTTCTCCCTGCAGTGGCAGCTCAAATGCTTCCCAAGGATGTCCAGCTGTCCTTGCAGCCTTCACAGAAACAATGGCCGAGACAGCTGCTGGTGTACACTCAGAATTGCTCGTGTCTGCTGGTCTATGTCATTATGTCTCTGGGAAACAGAGCTATGTGATAAAATCAATTTTTTTAATTCATTCATCTTTGACCTGTCCCCTGTTTAGGGACCGATCATTGCCAGGATTTTGTCTTGCTTCCCAAACAACTGAGCATATTCAGACAGCTATATGCATAGTCTCACACACAAAAAAAGAGATGGAAAGACAGAGCGAAGGGGAGAAACACAAGTGTTAAGCTGGCAAATATCTGAATCCTCCATTCCCCTGCAAGGAGAATTTCTTCTTCAGAGTTATAGTGCCCTAGGATACAGAGCAACTATTATTTTCCCCCAGACCACAGGGCTGAAAGTTGGGATCCAATACCCACTATCTCAGAGAAGCTGTCAGATATCAGGTATAAAACATAGCTGTTGGTATATACAAAACATTCACCACAGGCTTTTTGTAGCATTTTCTAAAGACTGTTCACTGAATTCATAGTACCAAGACATCTGGATTTATGGTTTCATTTAATTTTGCCTAAGTTCAGATGTATATAATGCAACATTTGTGTCTGAGCCACTTGTCTAGACTCTTTTTACACTTGGTGGAGAAAAATAAGTGCTGTTTCAGACGTCTACGTTCGGGTGAGATGAATCGTGACCTAGAGGTGCCTATTTATCTCCCAGCAGTTACAAAGGGGTCCTAGACAACTAGCTCAGGCATGGACATCTGAAGTGTTGATGTCTAGCTGAGGGTAAGATTAATCCTGGAGAATCAAGGAGATTGTGAGCTCAGTTAGTCCAACTCTTGTTGAGCACAAGTCAGAAACATTCATCAAGTGATGCCTCTTTTAAGACTGATATCTTGTATTTGTCAAACAGGTATTTTCCAGAATAGCATCTGGCCTGGATTCAGAGAGTTCAACCAATGGACAAGTTAGTCTTTCCAAATATCATGTTCCACCATCACCGAAATGAGGTAACATGGTAGATAAGCACAGAAAGAATATAAGTTCAGGTTTTGCTTTTGATTTTGCCTTTGATTCTAGAAAAAATGTGAGATAGTGAGAAATCATGTAAAAATGTACAGAGTGCATAGCAGTTAAGTGGTTTACACGTCATTAAGTAATTCCTTACAGAATTATTTTACAGCATCATTAAAAGAAAGTGAGGGGCAAATCCATCCCAAACTAAGGTCAAAGACACTTCTGTGCTGTAGAACCATTCTCTGTGGAAGAGCACTTTTTACATACACTGAAGAATGTTTCCTCTATGAACTACCTTTAACATGCATATCAATTTCTTGCACATGTAGAGAGAGGAGCAATTCACTTATTTGATCTAAAGGTCTCAAATGATGATTCTGCCTCAGTGTGAAAAAGATGATTGCTACTTCTCCTAAAACTAGCATCTCTTCAGTTTCTCTGCTAGGAGGTAGGATTAGACAAACAGAAAGTAGAGGAAAGAGATGAACCACAAGGATTTCCCAGTGCATCATGCTCTCCTAAGATCCTTCCATTCCACTATCATGAGGCTTAGCCAGCAACAGCCCAATTATCTGTAGCCCAGGTATCACAATTACTTTTGGTAGTGAAAAAATGGAAACTGTATTTATAAAAGCCAATATTCACAAACTAGTCAACTGCTAAGAAACATTTTTGTTTGGAGTTTTTGGTTTTGTTTTGTTTTCAAAATTGTCACTCAATTAGAATTCCTGCACAGGAGCAGGAAGAAATTCTCTGTTTAGTGATTTTATCAAAGCAAACAAAACATAAAGAAATCACCCTTCTCTCCCTCCTGCCCCCTAAAAAAATACTTATGTAATTTTGCTGAAACAGCAGATGTGGTGAAGTAATTCATTCTGGGTATAAATCCATAAAGCAGTTTGGAATATTTTGGGGATGTGGTTTAGGATGAGTTATAGCCCTGAATATAAGTCTTGGACTACTTGATTGCGTCCCCAGATTTAAATATCAACCTAGACAGTACTGTTTCACTCCCTGGTTTCCTGCAAGCAAAGATATCAAACTGAGAAACTTGCCACATGCAAACATGTAGGTTGACATACCATGAACAACTCTAGCTGACACTGCATGGGCATTTGCTGTGTCCCATGTCATGGGAGAGGGATCAGGAGGCAGTCACACAGGACTGGCAGCTCAGCAAGGAAGGTACCTCCCCATGCAAAAGCATGCACTTTATGGCAGCTTGCTAGCCTTCTGACATGAGAAGACAGACATTGATAAATACAAAGGAGAAAATACCAGGGCCTTAATTTCAGTATCTATACAAATTTAGCACGGTTAGTACACATGCAGAAAACTATCAGAGGAAGTTTTCTGGTCTGGTGCATGCAATCAGGCTGCACTACCATAGAGGTCCCCTCTGGGCCTAGAATATAACATGTACACATTGCTTCCCTTGTGGGAGAAGCCAACAAATTATATAGGGAAAAAGTGAGGGTGAGGGAGAAGAAAGTGAAAGCACTTCATTAAAACCTGAAAATGCAACATTGAGAAAAATACTCCCAGTTACTAGGCTGCTAATTTCATCACTGTCACTTCTTAGGTCTTCCTGTATTTCTGGATGATTTTCAGCAAGTCTGGAGGAGTTTCCTTGCTATTCTTTTTGGCAGTGACCTTTTGATGTGGAGGGGTGGGTTGGCTTCCTCATTTATGCGAGGAAGACAGAAACATGAATGAGACTTTATCCATATGGCACTCCAGCAGCCCCATTCCTTCTGGGAATGGGCAACCACACACTCCTGTTGTAGGCGAGGAGGATTAATCTGTTAATATGAAAGTTTAATTTATTTTTTAGACACAGTTAAAAATAAACCTCAAATTCAGTAATGAGGAAGAAAGCAGAGACAGAGGAAGAGAGGTCTCTGTGTGCTTGCTGTTAATACATGCTTGTATTAACAGGCCACTTAAGGTTAAATAATGAGCAGCCTCAGGTTGTATCAGCCATTCAGGAAAGTCACAAAATTTTTTTGAATAGAGGTCTAGTTTCACCTTCACACAAACAATGGTGTATGCAGGGGTGGCTTTAAAATACCTTTAACACACTTTTATTCCCCAGCATAATGTAGAGTAGCCTTAGGAGCACTGGAATTTATCCCTTCTTTCTAGCAAAACCTGACCATGTTCATAGTGCGACAAAGTCACTTAATAAATCTTCAGGTAAACAGATATGACTGAACACGATAAAGGTTTCCATTTAAAAAAAGAAAATGGAGAAAGTTAGACCAGTGTTTCCAGCTAGATCTATTTAGAGAGTCAAAAAAGAACCATCCTCACATAATGGCTCTGAACCTCCCATTGCCATAGGTCATATAAATACAGTTTTGAATTTTATTTCACAGTACCAAATGCACCAATTTCATACACTACTTTCTTGACCAAGTGTTTGATAGGCCTTTAGAAAAGATGCTTCTATGAAATCTGTGACTTGAAGGAAAAGCTTTGCAACAGGAAAGAAACATGCTTCAGAGAAAGTTGAACTGAGACTAAAACTTATTGAAACTTACTGATGGTCTGATCTAGAGAGCTATAAGCAGCATCTTGCTTTGCCACACACTTGTCTCTTAGATTATATGGTGCAGGGAAATATGAGTTGAATTTGTCCATGTGTTCCATGACTGGAAAACGTCCTGGGTCAGAAACATCCCTACTGTCTTTAGCATTGATAACTCTGAAAGTAAGATAAGAGTAATCAGGTATAGTACTGTTTAACATGGGCAAACCTAAGATAACAACAGATAGCTTGTATTTCAGCATTATTTTTTTTATCTGATTTTAGCTTATTGCTGGAATAGTTACATGTGTACTACAGCTTAATAGTTTAACTACATTTTTCATGTGTTCTCAACTTTTTGTTTAATTTTTGAATGTGGTAGAAGTTTTTTCCTCTCCTTTTTGCTCTGTCTCTGCTCTCTTTCTTACTTTCTCCCTCCTTCTTTCTCTTTCTCTTTCTTTCTGACAAGGATTGGAATTAATGGTAGTTTCAACTTTTTATCAATTCATAGTTAAAGATCCTATTGCTGAACAGAATTCTAAAGACTCCTCTGCAGAAAGAGAGCAAAAAAGAAGCCAATAGACTTACCAGCAGAAACTTGATGCATCTCATTCAGGAAGAAATATTTCCCAGTCAGAAGATAAACAGGTTAGGACTGAGTGAAGGGAGGAGGCCAGATAAGTAGCGACTACACAAACTGAAATATTTATACTCATATGTGCATTTTTAAATATATAAAAATATACATGAAGAGAGACCACTGTATGGACTATATGTTGTCACATAATGGATTAAAAAATTGGAATTTTGTTATAAAAATGAAAAACCCACTTATTTAGTAAATTTTGTTTTTACGTGAAAAGGTAGCTTTCATAGTTTACACATAAATTTGCCAATATTAAAAAAGTAATGAGTTAATTTAGCACAATATTACAGTGCTTGCTGGATATCAGCATCAAATTAGAAGTATGAAAATGAGAAACTTCACTCTCAGAGGATGGGAAAGCCTGACTCTTTCTTTTTCTACTGTGTAACTCCCAGTTTCTTGATGAAAGTGGAAGAATGTTTTGCACGATTTGAGGCACTACTTTGTGGTTATTACTAGTAATCTTATAGTATGTAGGAACATAAAATATTTTAATCAGAAAATGCCAACAACTTGTGTCTGCTCTCAACAAAACAGAATAATTAAGAGAAGTCACTAATGCTGTTAAAGAAAATAGTCATAGGAAGCTTATTTAACATCTTTGTCTAAGAATCACAGCACAGATAAAGACCTATTCAATGACTGAGTGAGCTTCCTTCATTTATGAAAATGTTGTTCGGGATTCAAGAAGTTATTGTAGATAATTGCAAGAATTGGCAGATCTGCTATAGCACCACACTTTCCTGGTAGAATATGTCATTAATCATCACTGCATTCTTAAACGTCAAATACCAGAACATTATGTAGTCTTCTACTGCAGTATTATACAGCATAGTACTTAATTTTAAGTGAAAACAAGGAAAGCATTGTTTGCACATTGATGTACAGTGAGTCTTTGCTGTGAAACCATGCAAAGCAGATTCCATCATTTGTGCTTGGTTTGGAGCGTGAAGTCAGATCACATAACTCTTGTGCCGCTGTTGGCACTATACTAAGTCCTGACATCTTTAATATGCATTCCTTGTGCTGTCCAGTTCTTATCTGTTTCCAGGGCATGACAAGGGATGATATGATGTTGCAAGTAGAAAGTACTATTCTGCTAAAGATGCCTCATTTACCTTCTTTATATTTCTTTTCTATTTTGGATATTCATTTTCAGGATCATGGTAATTCTAGTTAAAGTTGATTTTTATACAACTGAGTTGTTTAATTCTATGTCAAACATATCAATATGTTAAATATAATAAGTATGATATAATACAGTTTTATATAATCCCACACAGCAGTGGAGGTGGCTTACAAATGGGAATTAATTCTATATACTGACTGTTCTATCTGTAACAAAAAAAATATATACATCCACACAGCTACATATGCTATACTATAAATAGTAACATGTATGTTTTATGTATGCATATCTTCAAATACATTTTATTTTAGACCTATATCAAGACATGTATATCTATAAAAATGTGGGGTTTTTTCATTTTGAATCAACAAATAAGGTCCTAAAAGAGGATTTAGACAGTGAGATTTTAAACATGGGTGATTATTTATCTTTATGCACATTTTATATACATTACAACTGCAATTCGAACTTTGCCTGCAGGGCATTTGCTGGTAATGAAATAAGTGTATTCTGCCTCACCTGCTTTAGTCAAGGCACAGTTTGAACAACCACAAGAGAGCAATAGCAAGTGAGAAGACATTGCACATAGCTCTCAAAAAGCCAGAGAGTTTGGAATCATGCCTGTAGATTGCTTACTGTTACTGATAGGGATATGGCCAATTTAGAATAAAGTGTTCCAAAGAAAGGTTCCATTACTGAAAATTTACTGGGTTTTGAATACTTCAAATGACTGCCAACAGTCTGCAGAAATTGCTGTGAGGTACAGTAGGTAGCTTCCAAAGAAAACCTACTCTTTCTTTTCTTAAAGGATGTTCTCGTATTTCTGACTCTCCTTATACTATATATGTGCCTTGATTAATTAAGGCAGTTCAGAACTGAGGCTATTTGCGTTCTTAAACTGAGACACGTATTCAAATACCTTGCTGAACTGTAGCCCTGGTTTTAACATGTGTGCTCATAAAAAAAAAAAAAAAAGCTAAATTAGTATGAATTGTTAACAGAATGGGAAATGTTCATATATCAAATGTTCTATATATAGAATAATAATCAGGAAACAGTAATAAAAAACTATCTATCTGTCTTGGCAAATGGGCTTCCATGTAGCTTGAGATCCCACAGGCCATGGAAACATAGGGTGGTTAAGCCATATACTACAAATAAGTATACAATGATAGCACTCATTCCACAGGTACCTTTGACTTCCCTTATTTCTCACAAATGTGACTTATTCCTGAATTCCGATACAGAAACTCATAAATAACTTATCTACAGAGTAACAAATGAAAGACAGTTATAGGCAGTGAAATCACTGACATAACAGGGAAAAACAGGATTTTTTGGCTCAAAGGCCAAGCTACAAAAAAATCTCATTCTGATGCTGACTATACTGGAATGAAAAGCTCTTTTGAAATTCTAATTACTTACATTTCAGCCATATCATGATTTTGAAGTTAAATTTACAACTACTGACTGATCTGAACCAGCTCCTGAGCCAAATCCCTTGAAAGATAAGTGACTTTGTGCTTAAAATTAGATTCCTTCTTCCATATTTTATGACTTAACTAAGTAGCTTTATTTTTAAAGGCATTAAGTGATGGAAAGAGCTATTTAAATCAAAATGTCAGTTAGTTTAGCCCATCAAAAATTGTTGCATACCTGAAAATCTATTTAAGGCCCCAAGTTTGAAACTGTGGGCTATTATAGTAATTAAATATAGAATTTGACAGTTTAGGTGGAGAAATTTTGTTTTTTTTAAGTAAACATATTTATATGGGAGCAATTACAACCAAAAAAAAGACCCCAAAAAACACAAATCAGAAACTGTTCTCTGTTGCACAAAGGCATGTACCTTAAGTGTGGCTTTAGCTACCAATGTTAAAGAATTTTTATTTTCATAGGTTAGAAAATGCAGAGTACTATTTGTGCTTGCACAGGAGTCTAGTACATGCAATTAGTTTTACAATTTACTCATGAAAATGGACATAGACTTTTAAGTAAGAAAAAAGACACGAGGAATTGACCCAAACAGCTATCAATATAGTAATATGCAACTGTGTGATTTATTGTTCAAAACCAAGAATTCTGCTTCTACTCTTCTGTTTCTACCACCACAAATGTAGCCTGAGAAAAAGGAAACAGAACAAAAGATTGATCTCTTTATCTTATTCATTGTGCTTATACATTTTGTTAATGATCTTCAATTCTTCATTCCTTAGTTACAAATAATTCTGAAAAAAATACAAGACCAAGTTTTCCTGAAAGTGACTTACTGTCCTCAAAGAATAAATAACTAATAATAATTTAAACATCTTTTTCAGCTGAGGGAAGTCAATAAAATCAAGGCTATGCTTTCATGAGGGAAACATAGTATACGAGATACTATTAATGGCTCAGAAACTATCTTGAAAAGAAGGAGCTTTTAGAATAGACGAGAATAGACTATTTCTTTAGGAAGGGTCCTACAACAACCATCTGGTCCAACTGCCTAACTACTTCAGGGCTGACCAAAAGTTAAAGCATGTTCTTCAAGGTATTGTCCAAATGACACTTAAACACTGACAGGCTTGGAGTATGGACCACCTCTCTAGGAAGCCTGTTCCAGTGTTTGACCATCCTCTTGGTAAAGAAATGCTTTCTAATGTCCAGTCTAAACCTCCCCTGGCACCACTTTGAACCATTCCATGCATACTATCAGTGGATCCCAGGGTGCAGGGCTCAGCATCTCCCTTTCCACTTCCTCTCCTCAGGAAGATGTAGAGAGCAATGAGGACACCCCTCAGCCTCCTTTTCTCCAAACTAGACAAGCCCGAAGTCCTTAGCTGCTCCTCACAGGACATGCCTTGCAGCCCATCCACCAGCTTCAATGCCTTCCTCTGATGCATTCAAGGACCTTCACATCCTTCTTAAATTGTGGGGCCCAGAACTTCACGCAGTACTCAAGGGAACGCTAAATACATTAGGATAATCACTTTGACCAGCTGGTTATGCTGTGTCTGATGCACCCCAGGATGGGGTTTGCACTTTTGGCTGCCAGACCATGCTGCTGACTCCTATTGAGTTCACTCTCAGCTGGCACACCCAGAACCCTTTCTGCAGCTCTGCTTTCCAGGCACTCCTCTCCCAGTTTATATTTGTGCCTGACATTACTCCACCCTAGGTGCAGGATCCAGCATTTGGACTTGTTAAATTTCATCCAAGAGATAATTGCCCAATGCTCCAATCTATCTAGATCCCTCTGCAAGGCCTTTTGTCCCTCAAAAGAGTCAAAAGCATCTCTCAGTTTGGTATCATTTTCCTCTTTTCTCATTATGTTTTTGGTGATGTCATGGAGCAGATCCAGAACCACACTGAGTTCAGTGTGTCCCCTGGCCCAGTCAGAATTCACTCTAAAGAAACTGGATTCAGGGAGTATGTCCGCCTTATGAAGAGTAAAAACTATTTCTCTTCCTTTTTCCCCAGCCATAGAGCATAGCTCAGATTATGCCTTTTGGGCCAATAGATATTTCCAAAGATAACATGCACGAGATATTCTTAGAAGACACTTACTAATGCAAAGTCTCACAATTGTCATCTCCACTTCATCTGTCTCTTTGGTATGTTATCGATATTTGTGATACCTCATATGGCATACTAGTCATCTAGGTGCTTCCTCCTCCACTAAAACAAAAACAACCCCCAAAGTAAACCACACAGATGTGGCAAGGGTTAAGTCTGAAATTCAACAAAATGTCTTCTCATGTCTTAGAAACCCAAACCAACTCTTCTGTGTGATCTCTCAAGGATGTGCTCTGTCAGGACATGCAGAAAAGAGAGCTGCAAAATAGCTAGACAACAACAGCCCCTCTCCTGCAGACTCTATGATTAGGCAAGATCTGAAAACACTTAAAAAAACCTCATTAACTTCCCTTTATCATGTGGCTCCTTTCAACTATGTATGTACATATGTTTAAAATTCTCTCTAATAGCAATTTTTAAAAGTTTTCCTGATGTAGGGCCTCTGTGAATAATGCACTGTTCAACCAGTTCTCTTTTTCGTCTGTTCCCATATGACTGCCCGAACCTTTATGAGAAAGGGTTGTAGCTTCATGTTCTAATCTGAAAGATAAATATGAGCTACAGAAGAGAAGACAGGTGATTTTCTTACACACATCTTGTGCATCATCATCCATTTTGTAGATAGGGGTGTCTTATCTTTCTGAATGCTCAGGATTCTGAGCATCTGTCACAGTTCTGATATCCTTGTATTTTTCATAAAAATCATGAGAAAGCAGCTTCTGCTCATAATACACCTTCTTTCACAAAGATTCACAACTATTTCTACTGAATTATCAAAAAAAAAAAAAAGGTTGGATAAAAGTATCCAGACTTTTGTTCTGAGTCATGGTATCTAATCTGAAGTCAATTAACCTTAAGAATGAATTATTTTGTACACTATTCAACAACAAGAAGCATGCTTTAAATGGAATACCTTAGTAGTTTAAACTATTCTCCTTTGTTTTACAAAGTGTAACTGGAAAACCGACAAAGAATTTTACTTCCCACAAAATATTTTAAAAATGATGAAAATCAGAACTTTGTATCAAAGCACTTCCTCAGCCTCAGCTTGAAGCCTAATCAGCTGGTATAAAGTATGCTTGTGTTGGCTGAATTTATTCTGTATTGAGGAGGAACAAATGTGCATACAAAAGTAGGAAGAGGTGGAAATACCACTGAGCACCAGTGCCTTTGTGGGAAAGAGAGAAGCTGTGAAGTGATATACAAGTTCAAAGCTTAATTATGTAATTAGTAACTGAAAGGTCAAAGTCAGCCATACACAGAGATAAGCCATATAATAAAGTATAAAAATACTTACTAATAAAAAAAAAAACCAAAAAGAGCACATATTTCAGGAACAAGAAGCATTCAGGGTTTGGGGGTTTTATTTGTCCTTTAAAAGTGAGTTTTCTGAGAATACATGTCACAGTTACTCAAGCCTGGATCCAAAGGTCAAAGCAGAGAGCTGTCCCCTAGCCTGCCTCCAGTGCTTGCTTCTCTGCTCAGTGAAGTCCTAGGTATTTAGAGCTGGTTTTAACACAGTTAAGTTACACTTGGGTTTAAGTGTGTGGCTTGATCTGGGACTGCGTGTACGGTGCTTCTTGGCTTTGGAGCAGATGGCAGGCTTTGTGGGCTCGGTCACCACCTCAGTTCAAGCAGCGCAGACACTGGCCTGCTTGTATACCACTAAATGTACCTCCATAGCCTGAAATGTCTAAAACAGATTGGAACAGTCATATTGCCCTAGTCTGCTCTCATGAGACCCCACTTGTAGTGCTGTGTACACTTCTGGAGTACCAGGACATGGAACAGAAGGACATGGAACTGTTGGAGCAAGTCCAGAGGAGGTCACAAGGATGATAAGGGCACTAAAGCACCTCACATACAAAGGCAGGCTAAGAGAATTGGGGCTGTTCAGCCTGGAGAAGAGAAGGCTGCATGGTGACCTCATAGCAGCCTTCCAGAATGTGAAGGGGGCCTATAAGGATGATGGAGAGGGACTCCTCACCAGAAACTGTAGTGATAGGACAAGGGGTAATGGGTTCAGACTTAAACAGGGAAAGTTCAGGTTAAATATAAGGAAGAAATTCTTTGCTGTGAGAGTGATGAGGCACTGGAACAGGTTGCTCGAGGAAGCTGTGGCTGCCCCATCCCTGCCAGCGTTCAAGGCCAGGCTGGACAGGGCCTTGAGTAACCTGGTCTAGTTGCCCTTCTCAGGCAAGTATTTTATGTCTTTAATAGAGTTATGAGCATTGTTATACTGGTGGAAATGGCTGCTTGTACTTCAGCTTCATTCAGTGCAAGAACTAGTGAAGTTCAGTTGCTGGACAATGTAAGATAGGGATATGTCTAGCACAAGCCCAGGCCAGCAAGCCTAGTTTATGAGAACCCATTGCTGACAATTTTTGCTAGCACTGGCTGAGTGTCCTCTAGGTCTAGTACCAGTGTTCAGCATTTACTTTGCACATATTTTGCTCATTCTGTTTTCCAGATCACTGCACATGCTAGCCAGCTTAAAATTGAAATACAGCCCCTGCCCTGGCAAGGGCAATGTTATCCATGAAAGGCACTCAGATACTTACATCAACTTATATGACTTCCTGGGGCTTGTGGGTGTTTGATTTGGGTTTCAGTTGCTTAATTCCCTGTTGGGGCTGCAAGACTGAATCTGCAGAAAAGGTTACAGTTTAAACATTGCCCCGTGTTTATTTGCCAGTCCTAAAAAGCACAAGGTAACTTGGTTAAGGCAGGCACTTTTGACTTCCTGATAATTTTTCAGTCTGGCACATCAGAATTAAAAATAATTAAAAAAAAAATTAAAGAGGAAATATGGGTCTTTTTGTCTGTTGTGGACATCATTACATCTAAATGGAAACACAAGAGAAAAGTTTTTCATGTTAGTTGCTTCATACTGATGAAAGTAAAATAAAGGCCTTTTTAAAAAAGTAAAACTAAGGAATGAACTTCTATTTTCAAAAAGACTGACTGCACCTTTTTATTAGGCGTTGGTTTTTTCTCAGCTGGAAGGTTTTGAGAATAGTCTCGTTTAAAGAAAAGTCTACGTATTTGGACTATCATGTAATCCCCCTCTTGCTGAATAATGGTTGCTCTGTCAAATAAACTTTAATTTGAAAGCAGCATTCCTACCTCACAGGGCTGTAATATACCTTGAAAAAAAGTGCTCAGAGGGAAAACAAGATGTCTTAAATCCCTCTAATGTTAACTTGGTAAGTTAATAATGGTATTTAAATAGCTAAATAATTAACCTTACGTGATCACTTGAGTGGGAACATTGCACTGCTCCTGAAGTGCTTCTCTGAAACCCCCAAACTGCTGCCCTTTACCTCCCTCCTCACATCCCTAATCATCTCCCAGCCCTCCAGCAGGCAATGCTGCTCAGCACACCCAGAAGCATCCCACCAAGGGTATATGGACAAGAATAGGGTAAGAGGAATCTACTGCAGGAGTACCATAGGGCCCTGGTGGGGCTCAGCTCCTTTTTTGCTCTGAAACATGTCATTTTAAGGACATCATTCTGGTTTCTGCAGCACGAAGGAAAATTAACACAGCTGCGAGAATGTGATGCTTTTGCTTAGTGCTGTGTGACATTTCTGCTACATTTTCCCTGAAACTTGGAAGGAGGACTCCACTACATTTGCTACTCAGGGTTTCCCAGTTCCAACCCATATTTGTTATGTCTCTGGCACTGTAAAGGACAGAGGTAAGAGGACATAGCAGTCATGAGTCTCACCTTAACACACTAAAATCTGCCCATACAGAAATTCAGCAAGTTTTGAGGATTTCTGGCCCTATAAGAGTTTGGGAATTGTTACTGCCTTCTGCAGAATGTGCATTTCACTTAAAAGGTGAGGCTGAAGGATACCAAGGAAGAAAATCTTTTAAATATAAGGAAAGTGTTTCCTGTATAGAGCTACCTCCTATGTAGCTCACATGAGACAGAGGTGCTATCTCCAAATTATACCATTTTAATGATAAATACCAGCATCTTTAACAGAATCATACAATTATTTCACTTCACAAAAGGATATGCAAAAGGACTCACACACTCAAAGCCCAGGCTTGTTTTCAGGATTGCAGTCTGCATCTGAAATTCTAATTTTAAGTATTAATTGTTTACTATTTGTTAACATTCAATCATGAAATCCATTGAAAATCTACCAAAAAGGGAGCTGATTACTGAGTGGACTGAATAAATATTTGCTTGAGAAGTTTCATACCATTCATGTAAGTAGGCTGAGGAGACACCAAAGTAGGAAAATAAAAATATTAAAACTAAACTTAATTCAGGCAGGCATCCCAACTGAACAAAATATTGATCAAGTGTTTAGGACATTCATTAATGACCAGAAACTTACAGCTGAGTTGAGCCAAGGGCTCTGGCATATGCAGTCAGTCAGCACAATCACTGCCATATGTGGGAAAGAGAACACTAAACTGAACAGAGCTATACAGAACTATAATGATGCTGTGGATTTGCCTTAGGATCTCCAATAGTCTTTCCTGAGAGTAATTGCTATGCACCATGCAATGCAGAAGGATCAACACAGCAGCTGCCTTCGAACGTGTCTGGCACACAGGTGTTCAAGCCAGTTGCCAAGATGCCTGTAGCAGTCAGATATTTTGAGGCAATCACACAGCTCAACCCCAGTTCTGACGCAATGTAGACACTTTGTACTGCTGTAAGCTCCTAGTATGCAAAATTGTGTTTGCTGGTCTAAGGATTTGTACAGGTCAGGCAAGCCCATGATTTAGCTTCTGATAACAAACTCTCTCTGTAGTTTTAGTCTTCCCACCTGTAAACTTTGGGTACTGTAAGAGCCCTTTTGCTGAAAAGTCGACATATGCATATATGGAAATATTTACCAAAAAGCTAAGATGAAAATCATGTCTGTGGCACATGATATGCGAAACTTTTTTTTTTTTTCAGGAAAGGAAGCTTGTTGTTTGCCTGAAAGCAGTGACATTCCGTGTACCCTCAAAGAAAACTTCCCCACAAAGCCTGATTTCTGTGATTAATAGGGTATCAAAGCACATGGTTTAGATTTAACAGAACTGAACTACTTAAAGTTTTTTAAGAACAGCAAGCCCAAACTTTGGGCTATTTGTGTCAGTTCTACCTTGCTACTCCCTGTGATAACTTCGTCTGAGTTCCTCAGGGAATAATTTTGTGGCTGCTGTCAACATAAACATGTATAGATTACTTTGCTTTCACCACATTCCAGCAATTCTCAGCTTTCCCCATGACCCCATTTCCACTTGCACTTCCAAGATCATGACCTCCACTTTGGAAATAACATTTGCTCAAAGATACATTCTGCCAACCAATGCACTACCCAAACAAATGAGCTATGTGTTGAGCAAAACCACATGACCAGGAAAATGGGATCTGAAATAACAGTCATAGCTCCAAAATCTTTCCCTAAGGGGAAATGACTTGTGAATAATCCAAGCTCCATTCTGTCAGCTTTCTCAACAGCATATACATTATGTCATGAAGCTATGAGCTTATATCCCTTATGTGACCTCCCCAAATCTACTCTACTATTTAATGATGGTGAACTCAAAACCGATTGTCTACAGCAGAAGGTACATCAAGCATGGGTGGTGAAAGTTAGCCAGTGTCCTTTATCTCATACCCTCAATTAAGATACTGTGCAGGATTACAGGTTTTAATTATATTTAGCCCATGAGGTAATATTATTTTCCTATTAAGTGTGATTTATCATATCCATCATTACTCCGAGCATCCTAAGTAAAGCTGCTATACCAAGACCATGTAAATCTTCCCTATATTTACAAAATCTAGAAATGAACTTTCTGTTCATGATTTCAAAATCGCCTGTGACAAGTTTTCAAAATTCTAGCTCAGCCATTCAAACCCAGAAGGGAATAGGGTGACAGACTTTTGTTTTCCAGTAGGACTCTCAGAAATTTGTTCTGAGAAGGCCCAAGTGCTCTCCAGTTATGCTTATTAAAGCTGGAGTACTTCCATTCATGTCAGCACAACAGAAAACAAAACCTGGCTCAAAGTTTCATGTTTCAGCTGCTCACAGCAGAAGAGTTCGTTGGAAGTTAGTGCTCTTACCATGTGGTCTGGGATGAAGTAATTTTAGCCCCAAACCAATAAAATACAAGAAAATGGCTGGTTTGAGCTGAAGTCAATACTGAAGAATAATAGACTATTGGGTTGTTGGCATTGCACCACAGCACCATAGGCATAGTAACTGTGGTTCTTAGACATGGCTGTCCGCATGCATCTACCGCTATTGATGCATGACCTAGAACAGCAGAATTTCTGTGTCACTGCATATGCTTCATACTTCAGCACTCACAGACCTTTCATTTCACCTTATATATAGATATTGACTTTAGTGTTAAGAGGACCCTCAGTCTAAAACAGGAACATAAGGGAGAACAAGCAAAAATCCAAGTCAGCAAAACTAGCTACTATGGCAGTCAGCCTTCATTCTCTAAAAGGATTTATGCTTTGTCGAATTTTGAAATTGATGAAGTGTCATTGAAATTGCAGTTACTGGCCAGCTCTTCTGTACAGAGTATGTGACCTGGTATGTACATCTACAGAAAATTCACCAGTAGTAGGCAAAAAAGACTGTTTCTAAGAAATAAAAGCACTCAGTTGTTTGTATCTGTCCTAGCCCCAGTTGGAAGGGCTACATAAATCAGGAGCACTGAACCTCTCCTGCGTTGTTGCAGAAAGGAGGCACAATCTGTCTGAGCAGGCATCTGGCAACACACCCAAGTTTTACAAGCAATCTTGTAAATCTTTGTTTTCATCAATTATTTGGTCCTGTGAGTAGCAGCAAAGTTTTTTTTTTTGTTTTGGTTTGGGTTTGCTTTTTTTTTTCAATCAAAACAAATCAATCTTCCCTCACTAGAAATGGGAATGGAAGGAAACAGTGGATGAATGTAAAGAAAAAATTCTGTGGAAGTCGTGAGCTATCAACACCAGTGGCCAGAACAAAACATACATGAATAAACTTATTGGTTGATCAGACACAGAAACTCTTCAGTTGCCTTACACTTCTTCCTCAGGTTGTTGCTATGAACAAGGGCAGAGAAAACCCTCTGACAATGTCTCTGAAGTCAATTCAGTCAATATTTCTTTGAATTTTACTGCAGAAGTTGTTTTCAGGTAGAACAAGCTTTTGAAGTGTCTTGTGGTTGGTCCTGAAGACTTCAGTGCAGTGATGCCAAATTACTAGATCTGAACTCAACAGGACACTCCCTAGTATTAAAAGGGTGATCTTGGTTTAAAAGGACATGAAAGTTCCAATAATTAGCAAGTCCTCTCTATACCACACAGCAAAGATCTCTTGGGAAAGATTTACAGCTCTTCAGCTGAATTTCTGGATGCCTGAATATGAGCCACTCTCAGAGTCCAATTTATCAAGGGTCACAGATAGCAACAGACCAAAGACAGGCAGATGCTGCTGCCTATGGTCAAATGGACACACTGCTTAACTGGGTGCACAAGAGTCTTGCCTTCACCCCACCTGATCTTCTAGGGAGGCCCAGAGGTGAGAGGAATCTATAAGATGGCACAGAGGCATGTCTGTTTTCCACAGGGAGGGAATGTGAGCTGGGAGCCCACCACAGCAGGGAAAGCACTGAGCACACTCAGCTTTCTGTCCCTGAAGAGTCTCAGTCTTAGGATTTTTAATCTTTTTCATCCCATTTTCCTGTTACATTGCCAGTGTTACACCAAGATGGTATATATGTTTTGGTTCTGACGGCATAAAAACGTGAAGAATCAAATCCCCTTTCATACCTCATTTCTGATGGTGCATAGACTTCACAGAGATCCAAACCTATATTAACTTTCTGACTCTTTTTATTTTAACTTTAGACTCAACTTTAAATTTCCTGCCTTTCCAGTATTTTGTAATAGACAAAATTCTTCCTTGTTTTAGTCTACCTCCTGCATGCTTTTCCGTCTTTGACGCTGCGTGACTTGCAGTGATCAGGAGAGGAAAGTGAACTTTCTGAGTGAACAGTAACATCTCATAATGTGTAACAATGTGAATTAAGTTTCAATATATAAAACATCAGCTAAAATACCTTGTTATATATCCTATGTATAAAATTAAAAAAAAAAAAAAAGGCTTTTGCAAATTTCTTGCAAGTGTTTGAAGGAAAAAATAGTGTAAATACTTTTTAATAATCAACAACTGATGGTGTCTAGAGTTCTTAGATGAACTAACATTGGAAAGATCTAGATAACATCAATATCTTTTATATTTTAACTGAAAACAATCAGCAAACAAACTGAATGGAGGATGCCATAAACCTTCACACAAAATGGCACAGTGTAAGCCACAAAAGCTGAATATTTTTTCATGTTATACATTTATCTCTCTTATGTCTCCTTTCAATTATTATTCCCCTAAACTTCCTGAGAAGTCAGTAAAATATCCTTTGAAGTCAACTAGAATCTTAAGTGTCTTCACAATTTCCATATGCCTGTTTCCATAAACAACAGCAAAAAAAGTAATATTGACACACTTGAAAAGCTTAAAAAGCACATAAATATCAGATATTATCATCTTTAAACTATATATAATTTTTGAGCTCAGAATCCTTCAAATAAAGCACTGGAATAGAGAGGCCATCCTCCTGTGGTATAATGTTACAATTTATATGACCATCAGTAATTTCCAACAGAAGTTCTGATTTGGGTGCTAAGCTGGACACGTTTCACCTTCTGAATTTGTACATAGACTTAAAATGTAGCCATTTTTAAGGTGCTGAATGTGGGCAAATAAAAATGGAGGCCTCTACAGGCACAGTCACTTCTGAAGCTTTTAGCCAAGACCTTCTGCTTACATCTTCTAGTACACAAAAGCTGTTACCAGCCATGACCTTTGGACACAGATTTCAATACCCATCAACATCACATAGGGATGTTGCGTAAAGGGAGAAAACTAAGGATGACATAAGTAAGAAATATAGCTTAATAAAGTAGTTCTGCAGGAGAGTAACTCAGGTTTTCCTATTTCCTTGGCAATGGCTGTAGGCTGTAATGTTAACTACTTGGACATATGCATCCTTAGAACAATTTATTTCTTTAGTAACCAGAGTAAACAGTGGTGTGCTGCTAGGAACCAGAATATATCACTACTCAACAAAGGCAATTGAATGCAAGGAAAGAACTCAATCTACTCTTAAATTTAATAATCTTGATTTTAATGTCTGGGAGAGAACGAATTTTTTTTCTTTCTTTCTTTACACAAAACTGAGAAGGCCATTTTTAATGTCACAATTTTCCTGAGCTTTGCCCACTGTGGTGTTTTGAGGTTTATTATATGCATGTGTTCCCAGTCCTCCTGCCAGAACTATTTTTAATTGTTATTAACCTCAAGCACAGCACCTGATAAAGGTTAAATCTTGCTTGCAGGTTGGAGCACACTGACAGCAGTGGCACGGAACCCACACCCCAGATGTCATTTCACCCTCAGAGGACATGGAGGAAGGAAGGGAAGGAAGGGAAGGAAGGTGCCAAACAGCCTACATGAATCTGTTTCAATTAGCAAGACTCCTTGCCAGCTCTGCATAACTGAAACAGCCATAGCATAAGGAGTAGCTTTCTCCTGTGACCCTGAGTCACTTTCTGTTTAATTACTGTGACAAGTGAATAAGGCTGAGTGACCAAATGAGGATTTTTTTTTCCCCCATGTAAGAGAGAAGGGGATAGTACTTTAAATACCCGAACATATAATTCTCCTACTTCATGCTAAGAAAATAACTGCTTGTATCACAAATGGATTTGTGATGCTCTGTGTGATGCGGGCCATGTGCTCCGATCCTGAAGTAGCATTCCCATGAGAAATGTGGGGATGGTATAGAGTAACTGTTATATTATTACCCTCACTTAATTCCTGGTCACTTAGCTTTCTAAAGGCATCTCTGATTTATAAAGGAAGTGCTGTGAAGGGTTGGGATGCTAGAAGAAAACAATCAGTTGTGGTACCATGCTTTCTTGCTTGCACCAGCAGTACAGAGATGCCCCCCAGATGCCAAGGGAGTGAGCGACTCAGGGTTGGAAAAGTACAACAGGCCTGTTTTGCCGGGGAAACAAACAGTCAGTATGCTAAGTCATCTTGTGAACCTTTTATCATTTTTCACTGATACAAAGGCAGACTGGTCTTGTCTGGGCAACCATGTCTTGCTCTTAGAAGATAAGTTAGGGCAGAAGGAACTCAATGATTCCACAGCAGTAAAAAAATGGCAAAAAGCATTAATAATTTTCTCATTGGTTTTGTTCATGTGTTTATTTCTATTTTACTCACCTGTGTCCTCTGGAGTACATTTTGTGCTACACAGCCTAAAGTATGCAATGCAGCGGCATCAGCTGCAGAATGCTGGGAACACAACATTTCTTTGACCTTCATCAGACATTGCCATGTTGGTCAATTGCCACTAAAAATAAAACAATTATGAGATCTGAAGACTTCCTGGAAGGGGCGGTTTCCATGAGTTCACCATGAGTACACAGCTTCAGTTTATTATTCACATTCTCCAGTTAAAAAAAAAAACATTGTTGCTGAAGAAGATGTATAAAACTCAGTAATCAGTCTATTACTGTTCATATACTACTCATATAAAATAATGGGAAGAACAAGCCCAGGGGAGATCTGTGATGTGAACTAACCAGTAAATCATTTGTTGTAGGTACTGCATCACCTCAGGCCCCATCAGATCCTCAGATGCGTCACACTGAAGCATCCATGTTTGCTTCAGTGTGAAGGCACAGGAACTCCTTTGTGATTAATGGGGTAATAGCAGTATTAAACTGTTCCCATCACTGATCCACGTGCCAAGATGGCACACACAAAAACTCTTTAATGGTTCAGATCTCACTTTCTAAGCTTTTATACACTGAACTATGGAATAAAAGAAAGATAAAACAAATAGTAACAGGGGGAAATGTGTAGCCATGAACTTCTCAAAACAATTTTAAGGAAAACTCATTAACAAGCACCACTAGTTCACAGGTCAGCTGTGCAATGGCTCTTATTCTCAATCTGTGAAATTGGATATTTTTCTTGTAAGCAGTATTCATTTCCCATAGCCCAATTTTTATAGTGCCACCTGTTCTGGACCAGCAACTGACATTTATAATTTTACTGAAAACAAGCTTGCCAATACACATTTCAATTACTACAGATTTGTTCCTGACAGGCTCTTCAGATCCCTCAGGGCAAAGTAACACCAAGTTCTCTGGAATGTTATTTTAAATTAGCAAAGACTATCTGAAAAATGTAACCTTTATTTCTAAGTATTTATCCACATACAGACCTGAGCTCTTATGTACCCTCCCTTCACATCAACTCTAGCAGTAGAAGATGGATATAATAATAATAATATATTTCCAGTTTCAGAATCTTTTTCCCCACTAAAACAGCTTAGTAAAGTCTCATTTTGACAAGAATTAGGACCAAGATTTTGTACACTCAGATTTTTATAATGTACTCAGAGCATGTAAGTGTGAAAAAACACAAATGCCCTAAATTAATTTGATTTTCAGGCTGTCCTTGAAATTATTTGCAGTTCCCTCCTCTTTTTACCAGTTTGATTACCATACTTGTCCACTCCATTTTTTGAGTCACTACTGTGAGCTACATGCAAACATCTGATCTCACTCATATCTCTAAGGGAAAGCAAATCAAAATTTGCAAAGCCAAAGCTATATTGACCAGGATGCCAGCATCGATATTGTATTCGATTCTACTACTTTAACTCTTGTTGTTGTTGTTGCTACCATGCTTTATCTGATAGTAGTGCTAACTAGCAAACCATGCTCCTTAGAAAGGCATGGGAGTGTGAAGTAATGTAAATACAGTGACAGTAAAACCCACAGTGAGAGAGTCCAGAAGGAAATGGGCAGAACTCCCTTGTTCTCATTGAAGATGTACCCACTAACACTGCACATCCATAAAAGTTTGTTAGGTATTCACATATTGTAAGGAAGTTATGCAAAGCGCTAGTGGATTGAGCTTTTAAATTCTTCTCAGAACAATACATATGATCTTCATATTATAATACATCACAGTATAGTGACACTCTGCTGAGAGTTTTTAAAAGAACTTGCAAACCACAGAAAATCGAGACATGGTAGTAACACAAAATATGAGCTGCCAGTGCAGGTTTCTGTGGGGTCCTCTGTTTTGCCAAAGAACTGTCATCGGTGCACCAGTCCTTGAACGGGGACATGTTACTGCTAATACCTCTGTGGTTCATGCTTCTGTATGAGTTCCAGAAACTATTTTTCCAGAACAGTTAGCTATCAATAAAAAATAAAGATGAGATGAAGTGGGAAAAAGCTTTTCCTGCCTGCACCCACCTTCCTCCTCCACACTGTTCCTGTTTGCCTTGCTGTACAGTCACAAGGCTCATGGGGACAATGGATGAGCTGGTGGCTACAACATGAGATAGCTCTTTGAGAGATCTCCTTTTCTAGATTTGCCTCAGATCTTCTGAGATCTCCAGACAAATCTGAGGCTGTTTCCATCTCATCCTTGTGAGCACTGCCTTGTCTTCTTCCTGCTCAGAAGACAGCAGACTGATAGCAGTTGTCAATGGGCATGTGGGAGGGGGACAGACGGGGACATACTAATCTGTCATTGTCATTTACACTATCTTTGAAATATTTATTCCCACACCATCAGTCTATCATTTCCGCTGTCCAGTGGACAAAACTGAGAAAGCCATTAAGTGCATGCCAGGCAGCCCATAGCTTTTGTAGCTGGAAAATAAGTTTCCTTCTCATATGCCTACTCAAATAGTCATAATTCTGTTGAACCATATGCAAAGAGGTTTTAAAAAGTGAAAAAAGTGGGAATCCATTTATATATGGCATCCTGGTAATGGAATTTATCAAAAGAGCATGTGGATCATCTGTACAAGTTCTGGTATGAGATTATATTTTAAGAAAGAATTTGAACTGGCTATGGGCAAACGAGTAACAGGAAAAAACCCACAAACTGATTATGTTAAGATGTAAGATTTGAAGGATAACATAACGCATCCCACATACTTTTTTGGTTTTGTTTTTATTTAGTTTTGCCAGAGAATCTTTTTCTGCAGAGACACTTGCAATGACATAACTTAAAAATCCTTTACAATCACACATGCAATGTCACTGAAATGCATTTGGGGAATAAACACTGCCATGTGGCTTACTTGACCAATCAGGCTAAACCCACAGTCTGGATTTCAACCATATAAAATTCAGGCAAGTGAATTAGTTTTAAGCCATGGTTTTGGGTTTTGGTTTTGGGTTGGGGTGAGTTTTTTTCCAATTTTGAAAGATTTAGAACAACAATGGGAAAATTATAAATTTTTTCCTTCTTTTATTTCCAGAATGAGAACAAAAGCACCTGGTAAATGTATACTAAGTACACCTGAAATAAAGATTACTTTATGCTCTACATAATCTGGAAGCCACTAGTTCAGGGACAGTACTATGTAAGCAGGAGTTTTGAAGAACTGGATTGGATTGCTTGGAAAGCAATAACATAGAAAGTAATGCAAGCTCTGGCAAGCTATGCAAACTATGGTAAAATAGGACACTAAAACCTCATTCTGCAGGGCTTAAATTTTACCTACTAGGGAGGCCAGGAAACAATTTTTCTCCTAATAACACTGTATAATTGAATAAGTAGACAGTGGGTCTGATCCAAAGCCCACTGTTGCTAATGAAGCCCTCTGTATTTATTTTCTTGAGCTTTGCCTCAAGCCTGTTGCAGTCACAAAGCTGTTCATCTTCCTTACAGATGTGTATAAATTTGACATTGCTGGAAGTAACAACACAGACTGGGTGTTTGATAGGTAATCAGACTAGAAAAGAAAAATGCAAACTATTCTTGCAAACTCAACCCACGTGAAGTTCCCAGCAAGTGCGGAAGTTCAAAGTATGAACACACATCTGTGATCTCTGAGCTTCTTGGCTGATGAATACAGTACAGACTCTGCTGGGTTACTTAGAAAGCCTTTCCTTTCCATAAAGCTTGGCTTCCTGAGCTTGGCGCTGTCTGGAGAAGAAAGCTCATATGTCCTTTAAGCTTTTGCTAAGCTTCTTTAATTAAAAGGATGGGCTTGACGGAAATGGTAGGCTCTCTTACTGGAGGTGCCAAAACCAGCTATTGTTCATCATGCAGATTTTGTCAAGCCAGTTCTCCTTCCATCTGTAAATTACGAGAGGGCATGGATTAACCTGGTGAATGCAGAGGAGATGACAGAAGAAACCAAAGCTGCAATATTGGTACTGTCTAGTGAGATATACATTCACCTGCAGCTGCTCCCACTGCCAGCTCTACTTTCACCGGCTATGGCTGCCACCATGGATATCATCTGCAGAGATAAGCACATATCATCTATCAAATATAAGGTCAGAGATGAGGTTTGTGGTTTCTTTGGGGTTTTTTCCTTTGTCCCTGCATAGAATGCCCATCTCTGCACAGAATGCCCAATAGCTAATAAATATTTCCTATCAGCTGGGAACCTCTCAGTGTGAACAATTAACGTAAACTACCATAAAATAGGTATTGCAAAATCTTCCCTCAGGCTTCTTCCATCCAGGTTAAATGCCAGAGCAAGAAGAGGACAGGAAAGCTAACGCAACCCAGTATCCGCCAGCAGGTTGAAAAAGAGTTCAGAGAAGAAAGGAGACAGCAAAGAACAGCACAATTTGTAAAGGCATCCAACTTCCACTTTAGAATATGGCCAGGTGTTGCTGGGCTCAACACTCCTGTCCCTAGCCAAGTTAGCTGACTTGGATCTAGGAAGGTTAGATATGACTTGTGGTCTTCCTCAGGGATTTGGAAAAGATTCACTTCAATTAGGGTGCAGGCCCTGGTGATTAACGATATCTACTGATGGTAGAGAGCAAGTGCTAATGCTGCCAGCCCAGATGGGTACCATGCTGGGGTGTCACTGTTCCCTGCCATATGTCAGCATAGCAAGAGGGCTCTGCAATCCAAAATGTTGCTGGCTGAGATCAAAAGGAGCTGAGTGCATGAAAAACATTTTACTAATCCTCTCTCCTAGCCTTTAAGCTGCTCTCAGATTACCTCAATCTCTTCCATGTCCCAGTAGTACCAGTCTGTCTCAGCCTGGTTTTACTTGGGAGGTATAGGTGTAGAGTTACACCTTGCGTTGGGCCTCTTCTGCTTTGAACACACTCCTCCACCTCATCTCTCTACACACAAATCCCCTCTGAACGAGCATGTACTCTTCTCAGCTGGGGGAGCATCACTCTGGAGTCACTGTGTACACAGTATCAGGGTGAGACATTAAAATGTCCAGTGGTAATCTATATGCAGTTGCTTTTAAGAGGTCAGATTTCGAAGGAGGAAGTGCACAAAAGGGGTGAGCATCTGTTCCTTCTATCAGTGCAACCAAACTGCTGAATTTCCCAGACTGAATTACTTTCATTTTATATATTCAAATTGGCATAAATCAACCCTAGATGCTGAATTAATTAATGATGCCTGTGAGAATGAGTCCTCCTTCAGCTTTTTAATTACACTTTGTCATGGGCCTTCACAAGATCTTTCAAGGGAAACTAAACAGCTCAGTTGTGCTATTACTTTGTATTTAGGAAATGCAGAGTAAACTGAAATTGGGTGACTCCAAAGCAGAAGTCCTTAAGAAAATATTTCAGCATATGCAGCAGGGTCTTGTGGTTCCACAGTGGTCATTACTGTTCTCTGTGGCAAGAAAGTGTCTCTCTCTCAACAGTCCTTCAATTTTTTTGGAAGATAATTTAGGTGCCAAATGCTCCTTTAAAGTTTTCTGTTAGTGCATAGTCTGCGTCACACATAACGCTTTTTTACATCAAGTGTACTTGGTTCTCAGGAATAATTTAAGAAGCCATCCATTTCAGGGAGAGCAGCAACATAGATTTATGTGACTAAAGAGGAATGTTAATAATGTTCTTTTTTGTGTCAATATTTACTGAAATGTCTTAATGTAGGGGAAAAAAAAAGCAAATAGAGATTGAAAAAGCAGTTTCTAGCCATTACTAGCCACTAGAAAATTATCCTGCCAATTGTAGAAGAGTCTGAAAATTATCTGGTATGGGTTTGATTATTTATAGTAAACATAGGTATTTGGAGATAAGTGGTCTCTCATAGGCAATGTAATTGATTTTATTTAACTTTGCATGTTCCAGGACTCTAATGTTTTCCCTAATTTTTTCATTCCTGTCTGCGGAGGGGATTAGTGAAAGCACTGGTGTTTAAAAGTGACACATGACAGAGCTGCAACATGACCAGCCCCAACACTACTGCAAGCTGTGAGGTTATGACCCCATTGCTGCTCATCTGGTTCATGTGATACCTGCAAGATCCAGAGACCAAATTAACTGATGTTTCAGCCTACAGTCACAGAAAAGCCAAAATCTGCAAGAGGGAAACTGAGAAGCAAACGGTCAGCAGAGGTTCCTGCTAGATAGAGACAGACACACAGCCAACCTGCAGCTGAGACTACTGCCCAGCCTCAACCAAAAGGATACAATTGTGTTGCCATCTGCCAAAGCACTTGGCCCCAGTCTTGCCTGAGATCAGCTCTGGGCAATCAAGGTTCCTGATGAAGCTGGGAGAAGGAGTTATCTGCATTTTTCTAGCACTTTTCTCTGTAGGTCACTATTGCAACCTCCCAAGTTGTTTTCTCCATTGCTTTCTCAGTCAGTTTGACAGCATTAGCAAGCACTGAATTAGTTCTTGAGTTATTTTTCCTTCTATAAACAAAAATCTGCCATGATCTCATCTTTGACAGATAACGGAGCTAAACTGACAGCCTATTTTAAAGCCTTGGAGAAATGTCCAAGTAGGTACTGTACGTTGACTCAAAATTGAATCTGCAGCATTCAAATGAGTCCTCCATGATGTTTTTCAATGTGACTTTGAGCCTCTTTCCCCCAAACCAGGCACCTTCACGCTTTCACCTACACCAGCTGGGTGCTCAAACCCAACTCAGCCACACACTGACCCCATGCTTTAACTGAAGCACCAGAGCAATCCTGTTTGTGTCACTTCTCCCACACAGCTCTGAGGCACCATGCTGGGTAACCCTTGAGCATGTGCAATGACAGGTAAGAAACAGGCTTCCTCCACACCACTGTTTTCAAAACTACACAACTTCTGGCCATACTAGCTTTAATTTCACTACATAAAGAAACTGCAATTTTATCTCCATTTGACTTTTTTGTTTGATCTTGTCAGGTATTTCAACTGGCACAAAAGATAAGACCTGTCAAGAAAATGTCTGGAAATAGTACCACAGGAAGAGACTTTGTTATTTATTTCAGGGTAGGACACTTCCCAGAAGATGCCAGACCAAATCTGGTTTTAGTTGCATCAGCGTAACTTCAGGGTGTCCTTACATGCACATGCAGCACGCAAGCAGGAAACACTGGAGTCTGTGGCAATGTGGAGAGACAGACATCCAGCAGTTTACAGTGCTTGCACAACTTCTGCAAACAGCTTAGTTGTCCATCGGAAGGAGAAGTCTCCCTGGGAAGACTCTTACAGCCCACTGGGGGCTGTATTGTGTGGGCTGTATGGTGGTGCACTGGGGACTCAGGAGACCTGGCAACTGCTCCTGACCCAGCCATTCTTCTTCCGTCCTGGGGCAAGGTGATAGATTCAGAGTCTCAGTTCAACAGCAGTGAAGATATCCACCTCCCTGGAGAAGGGTTCTAAGGAGTTTTGTAAAGGGGAAGGAGCTACCAAGGTGATAATGGGCTGCCTTCTATTTTCCATTAGGCATCTCCCAAATCATACCCCTTCTCCACTGGAGGGAAGGAGTTCAGTCCTTCCCCTTCCTGTAAGTAATTTCTGTAATCTGAGGAGCAAAAAAGACTCAGTACAGAAGATCTGATATTAGACCATTGTGTTGTGGGCTACCTTAAGCAATATAGTAGGACTGTGACGATACAGGTGTGAATATCCAGGTTTTTTGGCTTGGCAAGGAGGCAAAGTGCTCCATCCCTACAGCTGAAGTGAAGGGCCTGGTAGCTGAAACACATGCCTGTGACCCTTATAAATTAAAAGTGCACTAGTCAGGATATAGTTAATGTTAGCTACCCTTGAATCTAAGTATAGTAAAATAGTGTAACCAATGCAGTGTATGAGCATTTCATAACACTGTGATGGCATGTAAGTGTGTGAGCAGTCCACCCACCAAAGGGGCAAACAATGAGAGTAGCTGAATGCAGGAGACACAAAAAGTTGCTGAAGGACAAGATAAGCAAAAGGGATTGCAAATAAGAAGGATATCCTGCCAAATGCACAAGTAAAACAACTGGCATGATGAAAAAATATGTAGTATCAGGAGCAGAGGAGACCACCCCTTTTGGGAGGGAGGCAGAAGAGCACTTAAAACTTCAAAGTGGAAAGACAGAGAAGAAAGAAGACAGCCACTTTGGATCTCATCAGAGAGATCTCTAATTTAACCACCTGGACCTCCATGACAAAGAAATACCAAGGACTGCAGCTGCCTGCACTTGCTTTATGGTGTCATCTCCATGGTACTATATACTTACAGCTGATTCAAAATATATCTGTTAAAGGTGAGCTTTTTGTATGTGTAGCAATGATGAGCAATGATGCATAAGAACGAACCGTTAGCAAAAATAGTGTTGTCAATTAATGAATTTGGTAAAGTTTTGTTTTAGAGTTTCAAACTGGCTTAATTTGTCAGTATTCTAAGCACTCTCGTCACAGTGATCTCTAATACCTTAGCTGATACAGATATATATATATATAGTTGCAAAGAAGTTGAGATCTGGGAGATAAAGGGAACAAGTGATATAAGAATCAAACACAAAAGCTAATAAGCAAGAATTTTCTAAGTTGTATTTTACCTTCTGTGTTTATATAATAGAGCAGTACCATTACAGAGAAAAGGGTTAAAAGCTACAATAATCCTCCTTCCATGCCAGAATGTAAACCTCCGCTTCCTTTGGAAAGAAACTATGCGCATGAGCAATACCATACAAATGCTCCAAGCGACTGTCTGTACAATGGGTTCAGATAAGAGAGTCTGCCAGTCAAGAAGTAACCTGATGAAATTTCATCAGAGTAAAGATTAAGTCTTAATGCTTCATTTTAAGTACACTATCCATTAATCTGGTTTAGTTTGGTTTATTTTGGTTTTTGCTAGTGTGTACAGATTATATTGCTTGGCTCTTTTCTTGCGTACACAGTTTCATCAGAGGAATGCATCAGGTCTAAGCACAAAGGAAAGAATGACTAAAGATCTATCTAATTAGTAAACTTAAAATATCTACAATTTACAGATTAGCTTAACATATATGTGGCAGCTTAAATGGAAAGATCCCTGTAAGTTTACTAGAACATCAAAGATCAGCAACACTTACAAAACCTACTGTTTTCCTTCAACTCCTCCTGTATTAGTAGCGATACATCTGATAGTGGGTACTTGTTTCCATCCACCAGCCTTTTTCATGCCACAAGGCTCTGTCTCACCAACTACATCAAACAACTGGGCAGGCACTCAAAAAGAACTCAAGCAACAAGCAGTATTATGCTTTGAGCCAGTAAGAAGTACTTCATAGCTATCACGAGTTAGTCAGTGTTTCATGCACTGAAAAGGATTAAAAAACTGAGAAAGAAACCCTGTATGTAGCCAGTCACTTGCACTGTACGTGACATCAGTCCCTGACACGAGACTAACTAAACTCCACTCTCAAAAGAGGTAGAAGCCATGACTCGGCAAACAGGGTGACCAAGCAAGGACCAACCACACCATAAAGTTCCACTCTTTCAAACATACTAAGCATACCTTATCCTGAGTAACGCTAAAATGATATCTCCAGTGAAATTAATTAATTTACGATTTGGCCTAAAGGTTCTATTTATGTTTTTCAGGAGGTCAAGGGACCACAGTGTTAGAAAACAAAACTAACGATGTTTTTTAATAAACACAGAGAGCTTTAAAGCACAGCAAGTGGAAGAAACAAATTTACTGCTGTTCCTCTAGAAAAGAGACATAAGGAGAAAATAGGTGTGCAGTGGTATGCGATGAAAGCAACTTAAGAGAACAATAAATACCATAGTTACTGCATGGTCAGTAATTGGTTTTATTCCCATGCCTATGTTCTGTTATGTCCCAGAAGTATAGTTCACTAACAAACTCAGACGAAACTTACAAAATCAATTTATGAGTGCATTAAAGGAATGCCTTTTGTGCCTGTTGAAAACAGTCTATATACATGTTTAAAAACAATATCCATATAAAGATATTGCATCACAGATTAATGTGCTAAGGATTTTGTTCTCTAAGGTCAAACTTAGGGGTTTTTTCTTACAAGTTGCTACCATTTAGCCACAAATAGTGGGCAAGACAGTTACTCAAAATTAAAGCACTTTTTTATTCTTTCCCTGGACCTATATGGCACAGCATTCTGACCACCCTCTGAAAACATCCTGAACTGCTTTCTGTTTCAAGGTGACAACCTCATCTGTTACAGGTGACTTGAATCTCTCAATAGCTCATGTAACTTGTCAAAAGCCAGCCTGATTTTGTTGATGATGCAGGTAACGTTCATTGGCTTGGCAAGCCTAGGTTCTGTCCAGCAATAGTCCTTTTGCAGTTCATTGCAACATCAGATACCTCAGAGTGGTTTTCAAACCTATGATATCTCATCGACAGGAGAGTTTACAAACCAGTCTAAGAATGTTTCCATGTGACCCTGTATACAGGCTGTTCTCAGTCCCTTTAACTGGCTTTCAGTGCCTTTCCTTTTCTAGTTTTCCACCAGGCATCTGGGATATTTGGATGCTTTCAAGTTCCTTCCAGGGATCTGATTGGTCACTGTGATTCAATAACATCTAGATCATCAAGAGCAGCACCTCCAGATGTCTTGCTTCCAGATGAAACTAGGATCCTCATTGGATTCAGCAAAGAATTTTAGTTTCAATTCAATTTCTCTGTCTTCCCCAAAGATTTGAGTACCATTACTGGTTTTAGAACATGGAATCAGGTATTAAGAATTTCTGTATAAGAACAATTTATTACCTGTTTTGGGGGGATCTTTCTGGTTATGACTGATGTAAGCAATCTATTGAAATTATCCTGGTTTTGCCTTACTTATCAACACCGAGTTGCAAAAACATTGTTGTGAACTGGAAACTTAATGAGTTTAGTCCTTACACTAGGGAATTCTGTACTAAGATTTAGAGACAAAACCTGCTTATTCACGGGAAAACCATAAGCTGTTACCTCCAGAAAAATTCAACTGATTAAATACATAAACAGCCTAAGATCCCTTTGTAAATAGTGATGACTTAACACAGTCAATGGAATGTAGGCCATAACACATCTCACCCTGAAGTAAACATCTAAAATAGGACAGAGAAATCCTAAAATTGCCTGGTTCTCTCCTTTGACAGTAAAATGAGCCTAGGATTACTGATTAGAATGCTGACATCTACTTTGTAAACAGCTAAGGTCAAATGAGATTAATCTTGCCCCTCCTGGGATCAGGAAAACAATCATCTTCATGAGTTCTCTGCACAGATTTCTGATTAGAATCAGATTCTGATTTCTAAAGTCACATTTAGACTTTGCTAATTCCACCCCTCACAACTTGTATTCACAGTAAATCTTCCTCTGTGTGCCTTTTTTTTTTTTTTTCTCATGGTGGGACCTATTAGAGCTTAAATATCCCTGATACTAGCCGTAACAAAATTCTGACATGTATAACACGCATTTTTATGTCTCTTACAAGTGTTTGATGAATAAAGAACTGTCACTGCAGTCCTTGCAATCCAATTCAATGTGAATTGACATGTGACACACACCTGGGGAATTCTGGCAATCTCTGATTCTCTACCATTTGACAAACTTCCCAGTTAAAATCTAGCTTTGCAAAATCCATGCTATCCACCCCATTTTTTTGAAGTTACTTTTCAAAACTGATAAAGAAGGAGAAGAAGGAAAACACCTGGATGAACAACCCAATGGGCAGGAAGCAGAAAGGAGAAACTTTAACCACATTTTCCAGGAAGCCTACTGAGCCAGGAAGAGTACTGACATAGTGTTTTCTGTTATGGCTGAGCAGTGGATGGGAGAATAGTGACTCAGAAGCATTTGCACATGAGTATTATTACTCAGCTTTCCTATGGGAACAAGCCATCTGGTTGCCTAAATTAGAATCATAGAATCGTAAGGGTTGGAAAGGACCTTAAGATCGCCTAGTTCCAATCCCCCTGCCATGGGCAGGGACACCTTGCCCTAAACCACATGGTTCAAGGCTCTGTCCAACCTGGCCTTGAACACTGCCAGGGATGGAGCATCCACAACCTCCCTGGGCAACCCATTACAGTGCTTCACCACCCTCACTGTAAAGAACTTCTTCCTTATATCTAGTCTAAACTTCCCCTGTTTCAGTTTGAACCCATTACCCCTTGTCCTACCACTACAGTCCCTAAGGAAGAGTCTCTCCCCAGCATTCTTGTAGACCCTCTTCAGATACTGGAAGGCTGCTATGAGGTCACCACGCAGCCTTCTCTTCTCCAGGCTGAACAGCCCCAACTCTCTCAGCCTGTCTTCATATGGGAGGTGCTCCAGCCCTCTTATCAAGCTCGTGGCCCTCCTCTGGACTCGCTCCAACAGCTCCATGTCCTTTTTATGTTGAGGACACCAGAACTGTACGCAGTACTCCAAGTGAGGTCTCACAAGAGCAGAGGGGCAGGATCACCTCCTTTGACCTCCTGGTCACGCTTCTTTTGATGCAGCCCAGGATACGGTTGGCTTTCTGGGCTGCAAGCGCACACTGCCGGCTCATGTTAAGCTTTTTGTCAACCAACACCCCCAAGTCCTTTTCTGCAGGGCTGCTCTGAATCTCTTCTCTGCCCAGCCTGTAGCAGTGCCTGGGATTGCCCCGACCCAGGTGTAGGACCTTACACTTGGCTTGGTTAAACTTCATAAGGTTGGCATTGGCCCACCTCACAAGCGTGTCAAGGTCCCTCTGGATGGCATCCCTTCCCTCCAGCGTATCAACCGAACCACACAGCTTGGTGTCGTCGGCAAACTTGCTGAGGGCGCACTCAATCCCACTGTCCATGTCGCCGACAAAGACGTTGAACAGGACCGGTCCCAACACCGATCCCTGAGGGACACCACTCGTTACAGGTTTCCAACTGGACATTGAGCCATTTACCACAACTCTTTGCGTGTGGCCATCGAGCCAGTTTTTTAACCACCGAGTGGTCCATCTATCAAATTGATGTCTCTCCAATTTAGAGACAATGATGTCATGCGGGACAGTGTTGAACGCTTTGCACAAGTCCAGGTAGATGATGTCAACAAACGCGCCTAGCTTTTTTAAGGTCCTCCCCTTCGTCCCGGAGAATCGATGAAAAAACTATCATCTGAGCTCCAGAGCCCCTAACCATCTCTCCCAGGGCTCTGTAGTCCTTCTTAATGTTTTCCAGGCTACTGCTGTCTATATCTCTAGCACCCACATGGACCACTAGAAGGGGGTAATAGTCAGCAGGACTTACTAGAGCAGGCAGCCTCTCAGCAACATCCCTGATCTGAGCCCCTGGCAGGGAACACACCTCCCTCGAGACTGGATCAGGCCGGCAGATGAGTGCCTCTGTGCCTTTCAAAGTAGAGTCCCCTACTACCATGACCCGTCGCTTTTTCCTGGAGGCACCAGTAGTGATCCTCTTTACTGGTGCATCAGCAGGATGCTCATTAGGTGTGGTGGGTGCTTTCTCGGTAGCCCCCTGCAGAACTGCGAAGCGGTTCTGGGTGGGGACATCAGATTTAGGAGGAAGTCCCTTGTTGTTAATTGTCCTCTTCCTCCTTTTTTTGTTCGTTTTTTTCGTGACTAATTCCCAGCTTCCTGGCTTGCTGCCCTCCTTCTTTCCTATATGAGCAATGATGGACGTTTGCGGCCCCTGCGCAGTTTGGGCCTGGAGCAAGCCGCCCAGCTTCCTCTCAGCTTCCCTGGCATCTTTTAGCTCTCCAACAGCCTCCCGCAGCTCAGCCACCTGCTGCAGGAGGACCTCCACCAGGTCGCACCGAGCACAGCCCTGTCCATTGTGCACCCTCGCCTCAAGAGACCAGTCGAGGCACTTTCTACACTCCGAGGTCTGCGCCGCAGCCTCCCCTCTCATCGGCTCTGTCTGGGTGCCTACGTTGGCCTCCGCCGGGGCAGAGCTCCCAGAGCGGGCCCCGCTCCTGAGGCGAGTGCTCACCATCCCGCTCGCTGCCCGCGCGAACTGCCGCGCCACGCCCTGTTTGCCCGCCCTGGTCGCTCGCGCTCCCTGGGCTGGGTTTTTCCCCACTGAGGGCTGGTGCCGTCACTCCTGGCGTCGCCCCCTGTGAGTCAGCTGCTCGCGCCAGCTGAGCTGCCGGCTCCTGGGTAAGTCCTGTGGAGGAGTTGAGGCTCCCTCGGTCGCTCTTGCCGCTCCGAACTGAGGCTCCTGGACGCGGTGCTTCCCCCTGCTCCGGTGTTAAAGGCGTCCTCTCTGGAGATACTCACCTCGGCAATTGGACTTCCACTCTAATTGTACAGGAGTTGGCAGTCAAAGTTCACTAGCTTTCTTTCAAAATCCTAACCTATGGTCACAGAAATATAAGTAAATTGTATGCACGTATTGCCCCAATCGCGTGTAAGCAGAACTTCTTAGAGGATTGAATAACATTTTTATTCAAAATGGCTGAGGTATTAGGGTCTTTTTGAGATGGCTTATGCTTCTCTGAGAAAACTGACTTAAAGATAGTTCCCAAGATTTACTATATTTTGATACTTTTTTGTTGTTGTTGTTTAGTGTAATAATTCTTCATGTCAGAAGAAAGGCTAGATAATGTTGTTGATATAGTTTAGATATAAACTATAGAAAATCACAGTAATAATTTTATCCCAAGCTGTGATAAAATGCCTGTTATCATGTGTGCTCAGAGCAGCTATCAGAGTAAAAAAGTTATCAGTCATCCACTTTTCATTATTAAAGATCAAAGTTTTGCATCATATTTCTGTATACAAAGATAACTCTAAAAATATTTCATAAGCAGATACCAGGCACTTGGCTAGCAACAAGGCTGCACAAGCAGGTTGCATGCAAACACGGGTATGTGCAGGGCATGGCACAATAGTGCTCTGTCAGCCAAAGTATGCTAACAATGAAACTTCTATTTGTTCCTTATGCTTGATACATAAAGCGTGCCACTCTTGTTTCAGTGGCAGCATGGAAACAATATATAAGATTTATTTTTTTATACTGGAAGGGAGGAGTTAGGTTTATTGGCATAAACACTATTTCCTTTATTTACCTGTCTAATAAAGGGCTGCCAAGGAGCCTCCATATGAGCAGCTGTCTGGGTTCTCAGCACAAAGGATCAGCTCTCGCCCTGACTTCCTGTCAAACCAGCACGTCCATTTCAGCTTCACCGTGTGGGTACAGCCTCTTGTACAGCACTAGAACCGGCTGTAACATATTTTCTCTGTGTTCTCTGGTGTCCAACAGCATTATATTTAAGAATCGAAAGAGTGGGATTCCCTCTGCTGGGAACTGAAGCCTGAAAATGATTACAGCTCTGTAACTGTCAATATTTGGACTGAGTCAGAGGCACATGCTTAAGAAAATTCAAGCTTACTCTTAGCACTTTTACAATGTTGATTGTACTTCTACTAGAACAGAAAAACACATGTTTTTACCATATGTAATAAAATCACTATGTACAGATCACATTATAGAAAGGACAAAATGCTGTCATCAGACTAGAATATACTTAGTGAGCACCAGCAAAGAGAAATTTGTTTATAGCCATGCCAAGAACTAGCCTCAATATGCTTGAAAGTCTCAGAAAGCTGGTGTTTCTCCTACTCCAAGCTAAAAGGATAGATTTAAATGCTAATAGCAACACAAGGAAGCCATTAGACATTTCTTTCTCTTAAGTTGACATTAATCCTCCAACAGCCCTAAGAAGGAACTTTCCTGGGGCTGTTCCACAACCTTCTTCTCTCATCTACTTCTGGTTCCCAGTAGCAGAGCCCATGGGCAGGTCTCATTTCTGGTGGAATGAATGGTGGGGCACCTGAGGGCCATCAAAACAGAAAAATCTTATTAGTACATAGCTCAAAAAGTGTTCATGGTTTCAGCTCCCTGCACTGATTGCAGTCAGGATGGATATTCTCTGATTCTTAGTTTCATGACACTAGTGATCTCACTCACACAGGTATTGTTAGGGAGCCCGTGTGAGGAGAGCAGAAGTGATCTCCACGTTTTACAGATAAGAAATGACAAGCAAGGAACAAGTTTGCATTGCATAGCGCAGTCCAGAGAGGATATAATCAGAGGATAATTTAGCCATTTGGAGATTCAGATTAATTATAATCTATAGTTTTCTGTTGTGGCATAGTGTAGTGATGAATTACACAGATAATTTGTGCAAAATCATATCTGAAATACACAACAGGTTAAGGAACTAAATACATATCTCTGGAGCTCAGCATCGTAATTATAAACCCATTCTCCCAGATGTCCTTAAGCTCAAATATCGTCCAAAAAAATTGTGATGATTGAACACCACTAGTAACTTTAAAAAAAAAACCTGCAAACCTTCTTCACTGCGATCAGAAAGACGTGTCATTTATTGCAAAAGAGAAAAGCTTTTACATCAAAAATCTTTGTTTCATGAATTAATACCCAAAACCAGCCTTTTCAGGACTAAGTCAAACTTCTAGGAGAAGACAGTGACTGACAGCTTCAGGAAACATCAGGATGCAACAAAATGGAAGTAGTTGTGCTGAATGAATGGGCAGCTGATTTATCCATGATAGTCACAGAATCACAGAGTCACAGAATGGCTGCAGTTGGAAGGGACCTTTGGAGATCATCTAGTACAACCGCCCTGCCTGCTGCCCCTTATCCTGTCGCTGGGCACCACTTAGAGTCTGGCCCCATCCTCTTGACACCACCCTTAATATATTTATATGCACTGATAAGATCCCCTCTGAAGATCTGGGCTAAACAGGCGTGGCCTTTCTTCATAAAAGAGATGTTCCAGTCCACTAATAATTTTTGCAGCCCTCCACTGGACCCTCTTCACTCGTTCCTTTCCTCCTGAATGTTACCTGCAGAAAAATAATCATGTTGCAATAAAAAAAGAAATAAACACTAAGAAAAATAAAACATTGAGCAACGAAGGCATAGGAAGTACCATAGTCTGTAATACTGACATCTATAAGCAACTGAGCAGCTCCTCCATTTACAGCACTGCTGAATATGACTCAAGTTGAAAATGCACTATTTGGAGTTGATGATCTGTTCATGCATCTGCAAATAGTTAGTGAGAAAAATGTTTTCTATTTGATGGAACACTGTGTATTCATGCTTATCCTAGCTGTGTTTGGTTTTATTTATTTATTTATTTTCCTTAGACAATGCAATGGAAGAGTGGGATGCAAGTCAGTATAAAGAATGTAAAAAGATACAGGCAATAGAAACATTACATTTCCCCTTCTCATTAAAGCCATGGAAGGACATGCAATTCTGCTGCTCTCTAATCCCATAGCATTCCAGCACACAAGCTCACAAAATTCTGTAAATTCTCTGTGAAGCATACAGGTATTCACTGAATTTTACTACTTTGCTATTTTTATTTCCATGTAATCTTATTAGCTACTATTTTTGTTTCTGTTTCAGGCATGCATCCACCATTTAAAAATCCAAAGCTCTGGCATATTAGCATACTTTGATTCACTGATTTGATTCACTGGCAGTTCTGAGAAAATAGAAAGAAAATTGTTTTCAGTTGGACCAAAAAAAGAACTTTCAAAATTTCTAAGGAAATGACTTTTTAAATACTTCTGGATTGAACAAAATGTTTCATTTTCATCCTGACAATTTTAAAATTGACTTTTTGTTTAAATGAAATTAAAAGATATTTCATAATAAATAAAAATAAAGTTCATAAAATGAAATATTCTGTTTGTTTGTTTCTCAAAAAACAGCCTGTTTGACCAGCCCTGCACTGTACTTTTGCAGCAGCCCATCCACCCCTGTGCCACTTGGGTGCACATGGTCCTCCCTCAAGAGCATGACCAGCTGCAATACCAGTTGTGCAGCATATACGCAGCTCAGTGCAGAAGTCTACCATCAACAGGGGTGTCAGAGAAGAACTTATTGCCTGTCCCATCCGTAGCCAGGGCGAGCACCAGGGGCTTTTCAGGGTCCCCCCAGCCAAGGGGACAGCCATACACAGTTTGCTGCCTGTCCCAACAGCCCGACAACTGGAAGAGCAACCACACTGCAGCAACATTGGCTTGATGGTCTAGCAGCAACAATTCATTCACATGGAACACTAATACAGGGTGATAATGCTGATGCCTTCAGATACTTGATCCTCTTAAATTAGTACTCACAACCCACCCACAGACAGGCATCACCATCACCAAAATTAAAAACTACTGTGAACAAAACTGCGTAACTCTCATCCCTTTGTGCCATGCAGCCTCGCTTAGACAGCTCTAACTTTCAGCTTTTAGCAGGGCACTTGACTCCTGCATGGTGATGGGATGCACATGCAGACGATTATCTGTAAAAGAAAACAGAAGACAGACAGCAGGAAGGAAGAAGCTTCTCTGTTTCTCCTGTGTCAGAAATCACCTATTCGGGGCACAGCTCCTTTGTTTCGACTTCTAAGCTGACTGTAAATTGGAAAATTGCTAATGAGTCAAGCATGTTTTGATTGTGTTGCAATGTCCCAGGCCACTGTGTACTCGGTTTCTGGGCAGAACAGTTGTGTCTGGTGCAGAGCTTGTCTCCACTGTTTGTGACTGCATTGGGAACCTAATGCTTTCTGGGAAATGGAGGGACTGATGAAGGAGAAAGAGCTTCTGGGAAGGATTGCATGCTCAAGAAGGCTCTGATCTGCCATATCAGTTCCCCTGGCAGCCAGCATCTGATACTTAGCCTTGCACAACCTCTATATACCCTCTTTCATATATTCACACACACACATATACACAGGAACACCAGGATCTCTGTTTCTGTTACATCATGCCCAGAGGACCTACAAAAATATGTTGGAATATGGCCTTCGGACCTTTCGCAGCAGACTTAGCCTCTGAGAAGAATGAGAACCAGTCTTCATGAGGACTCTTTTTTTAACATCATGAAGCTGCAAAGTGGCCTAGATATTAGCACACTCTCCACCTGCCTACTCAGGGGACTGAACTAGTGGGACCTTCACAGTAGCTTTCAATTCAATGAACTAATGAAAGTCCTAGCAAAATACACAGATTTGCTTCGCAGCTTCTGGAGGTCAGCTCAGAAGGCCTCACTTTAAAGTACAAATCCCTAAATGTCTTCGTTTTATACTCTCACTGGTCTGCCAATGCTGATGCCGATTTGGACCACATGCAGAAATCCTACTAAGTGGTGCTTGTTGGGTAGCTGACCTTAAAATAAACCCCTTTCCGACACTGACTCTCACTCTTCGCCTCCAGCATGCAGACACTCCTCTCTGCACACCCAGCTTCCACAAGTATGAGAGGTATGCTTTGCAGCCCAGCAAATACCTGTGTATATATACATGTATACATATATATATACACATATATATATGCATCTACTTATTAATATGGGTAGCTAGGTAGATGGCTAGATTTAGCAGAATGCAGGGGAGTAGAATGCAGGAGTAAACAAAACATAGACATACCATCTCTTTTGCATCTGAAGAAGCATCTTGAAAGGCATCTAGTACCCACCAGATTTTGACCCTACTAAAGCCAACTCAAGAGCTTTTGACAAGATATCCAACTACCTGTCTAAGGAAATCCATGTACTTCATTCATCCTCCTTTCTCTGTGGTTTCTGAACACCCTAAGTTTAGCCCATTCTCCTGTTGATCTTCACTGCCTTTTAAGCAGAGTTTTATTGCTCCTTTAACAGTGCCATACTACCATTTTCTTCTATTTTCATACATAAAAAGAAATGTGGTCTTCTTGTATATTTTTTATAACAAGGAATGCTCTTTGTTTAAAACCTTTTAGACTTCTGACTCAGCACATTTTAAGCAAATGCTGAATCTTCTAGCTCCTTATGTCTTTACTCAGCAGAACAAATGACTCTTTGCATGCAGCGTCAGCAAAATTCCTAAACACTTATGTAAAACTACATTAGGCTGGAGCCTAATGACTACTTCCCTACAAGACTATGCAGTTTCTACATATCAAGAGCCAACTCAAAACTCTGAAAATAAATTCTTGGATTGAATGTTGCCATTGCTGAGATTAGAAGCCATTCGTTTTTACTGTACTGAATTTTGCCATAACACAATTGTACATGGCTTTATGGCACCACCTACTGAAATATCAAAATTTTGTAAACCAGTTTAAGAACTAGTTTGAAATTATCTAGCTGCTTTTTGTGTTCAATTTGAAAATGTAGACCATGGCAAATTTTATAACTAAAGGTTGAAATTTCATTTGGAACTTAAATAGTTTGTTCTGTCCAGTGGTTATATAAACATTATTTGACTTAAGGATGAACTCTTCAGATGACTGAAAAAAGAAATCCTGCTTTGAATTTTTATGCTAACCTTCACAAGCAACATTTTCCTACAGAAGGCAGAGATAATCACCATGAAAACACTGGCAAATACATCCCTAGTTTACTATATTTTTTTAAAGAAATATTTACTTTCTTGCAGAAATACATAGTGAACATCAAATAATATTTTTAAACTTCAGTTATTTTGGTAAAAATATGCTCTTTTTTAACCAGTTAACAATCCTGAGGAAAATCCTCAAATAACACATCGAGTTGATGTGTACCTTCAGTAGATTTAAGCAAAACCATCCGAATAAATAATTTCATTATACAATTTTTTCTTCTCTTTTTGTAAGCAGACCACAAACTGAACTGAAATAACTTGCGTTCCAATTATTTCCTTCTTATCAGGGAGATCGGAAATGGACTACATTCAAAATTTGCACTGGGCTGCTTGCATGAAAATACAGATCCAAACACACATGGTGATCAAACCCTTAGTGTTTTTGGAAAAGCCTAAGGAATTACCTTAAAGATTTTTTTTTTTCCCCCTCATTTTGTTTACAGGCAACAGTGCTATAATGAATCATGTAGATGATCCAATAATCAGTGAATTTAATCGCACATTAATCATGCCATCGTGCATTCTGACACTGTTACTTACCGTACGATATTTTTAATGACGTTTTAAATTAAGGCTTTCCTGAGTTTTCTGCTTAAAAGCCAACTTATTATTTCACAAATGCAGGGCTCTTTGACTAATCACGCTTGGGGATTATTTTTGCCTTCTTCAACTCTTCTTGTATTACTCAGGCAGCACAACTTCCCCCACTATGTCCCAGGAGATTGGAGGGCAAGCATAATTATGACCTGTAACTTCTTTTCTTGTCTCATGACATCTAAGGCATAGTAATGGCGGGAAAAGTTAGCGTGCTGTGCTCTAACTGCCCTTAACCCATGTGTGTGCCTGTCATTGTTGCTGCCACCTGGGATGGGCCAGGGATGCAGTAAATGGGGATCAGCTTCCTTGTTCTCCCCGTCTTCCTTGAGCTGCTTCCTGGCAACTGTGAAAGCATGAGTCATACTGTGGTCAGAGCCTTCTTGAAATCAAGGCCAGGCAATGGAGGCCTTGCCGAGTTTTATGCAAAGATCTCAAAACTCAGCAGTAAACTCAGGGGAGCTCCTCTCCCACTGTGGCGGTGCCCAAGAGGGAGCTGCTGAGCAGCTGAAGCCCTCAGGAGTAAGGGCTGGCGAGTCACTCACACTGTGCTCCCCAGCACCCTTCCTCCCTCACTATGGCAATCAGTGCATAGCCATTTGGAGCATGTTCCAGGGACTACAGATGGTGAAAGGTTTGCTGAAAACAAATGGGTAACACAACCATCGGGCTAACACATCACTGACCTTGGTACACGAGTTAACACAGCTAGCATGTTTTTGTCAAAATTATTACATGAATTTGTGCAATCTAGGATTATATATTATATCGTGATGTAAATCAGAACTTGCAGGTTAAGAGCTTAGTGAGTTAGAAGTATGAATGGTCAATACATCTGAAGGGGAAATAAGCAAAAGATGATCAGCAAGATTTTACGGAAATGTAAGTAAATTTGATATGAAGATCTGTACATTAAAATGTACATGTATAAATACAAAATACAATTTTTTTTTTTATACAAGGTGTACAGACTCTAAGCAATATTTTGGAATTGGTAAGCTGTAACTGTATTTTGATATTTACAGTATTATCTCAAATAGTAAACTGATTTTCTTAGTCCAGGTGGTCCCTTGGACACCATTCTAAACTCACTGCTATTATGCAGGAAATATTTTCCCATTCTAGGTAAGTCATTTGGGATATCAGAAAATTATTATACTGGGAATGGTGAGGAAATGCTTCTCTTATAGTTTCTCTCGTGGCCACAATTGTGCAGGTGTTTAGAGAACTTCAGTGTTTAAATGTAATGAAGAGGAGGAATCTGGGAGCAGATGTAGAGCTCAGGCAGACACAGATGTCTCATCAGCTTGAATGTACTGTACTTGACTCCCTCTCACATGCATGCTGTGAAAATACAGCTACAAACCATATCACAGATACATTATGTTTAGGTTATTTTATTCCCCATGTTTGCATAAAAAATGAGTTAAAAATGCTACTTTCTTTAATGTGTAAATATATGCATGTATACATGCTGTATACAAATGTAATGGCCAAATTCTGCCCTCCAAAAAATACATGCAATTCTAAGGGAAGTATTTGGCCACTTTATTGTTATACAGCAGAGTGAAAAATAATACTGTAATGCAAACTAACATAATGACACTTCTTAAAGCAAAGTCTGTGTATATAGCAGAGGGAAAACTAATGAGAAACAGATGTACACAGGAGAATATTTTGAGTTAAATGGTATGTGTGGTTTCATTTCGGCACGTGCTTCTTCAGCACGTAGAGAGAGTACATATAGTTACGCAAAGGAAAATATTAGTTGTTGAAAAATGTGTATGCTATCAGGAAAAGGAGGCTTTAAAGGGGAAAGTATTCACATGAAAAGGCAAATTCTGTAAGTCTCAAAAGAGCTCAGCACTTTTAAACTACAATTAATTAACTCTCTTGCATTCCAGGAGGCCAAAACACATGAAAGGATCAATTCCTTTCTGTACCCATAAGATAGTGCTTGCTGCAGCTACAGCCATGCCAGCTGTGATCACCACTGCTGCTTGGTACCAGCTCCAAAACTGGCAGCAGCAGCACCCGCCTCTGCCCAGGACCTCTGCAGGCCAGGTAAGCACTGCCCCAGTTCACCCTTCCTGGGGAGCAGTGCAGCTCATGGTACTGCTGCAGCCCTGCAGAAAACTCCTGTATTGTCCAGTCAGTACCTGGCTTGCAAAACCAACCGCAATATTAGCACCTGCAGAGTGCTCAAGAATCTTGGCTGGAAAAGCAGGTAACAACTGCTCCCTCTCTGTAGGGCAGGAAGGAATTTGGTTTTACCAATAAAATATAACATTGTGCTTTTAAATAATGCGCTAAGGCAGAAATCTTTTTTATATTACTGGAGTGGGGTAGTGAAATAACATTAAGATAGGCATCTCAAGAGAAAATGAATTTTTTGAGGGGAATTTGGATTATAGATAAATATTTTACCCACACTTCTGTAAACACTCAAAACTGAAGACGAGGCTTTTATGTTCAGGTTAGAGGCAACGTCTAGGTATTTCACTGGAAAAAATATATTGTCTTGTTAGCATAATAGCCATCAGCTTTACCTGCATCCCTTACACATTATTCAACCATTATACAATGTAAAAGGCCTACAGGGAGACGCTGCAACTGCAAGGCCAAGGTAATTTGTTTAGTTTTTCTTTTTTTCTTTTTTTTCCTCAGAAAAGCTCTAATTCTACTACTGATTGCTTCTGAAAAGGTTTCTGTTCCTTCAGTAAAGATTATATCAGCCTGACTACAGTTAGCATCTGTCATTGAACACTTTCATGATCTTTTTCCACAATACATTATGCAGATTCACATCACTAACAGATAGGCAATAAATACATAAATATGTAGTCTGCCCATCTGTGTAGCAGTGCGCTCAGCAATTAAACTTTAAAAGCTTTATGCTTTTTCCAAGGTCTTTCTTCTCCCTGATTCATGCTAGTAAGGAATCTCTTTATTCAAAAAAATACAATATCTTCTTTGAAGACATTGCCACAAACTGTGTAGAGCAAACTCTGCTTAGTCAGACACTGTATAGAAACTACCAGCTATTGCTGCTCTCACGTTTAGAGGATCACAACCTATCTCTCCATTCTTGAATTCTTTCTCAATTATCATGACAACTTTAAAAACTATAAAAGCCACTTACTGCTTTGCAAATCCATCCCTCAGGGCTAACTTGCAAACAGGGACCAACAGATTAAAAGTCAGCTTTACCATAGGCTGTTTCTGCACACATAATCTATAAAACTATTCATTCCTCTACTGAAATGAACAACACGTAGGCCAAGACCCAAAAGAAAAGCAAGGAAAAGGTGAAACTAAGGGAATATATTTTTCTTAACGATCTTCCCTGTAGAGGAATGAATTCCATGGACTTCGGATGGGGCTTTTTCAGAGTACTGTAGAGTTCAGCTTTTCCTAAGTGTTTGTCATTAAAGCCAACAATGGGCTGGGCTGCTCTGGGAAGTCTTTCTGAACACCAGTATGAGAGACTGTTGTTTTCAGGCCTGATCTTTCACCTGCAAATGTCAACGGGGCAACAGTAAAAAGTCTATAAATCATTATGGTTTTAACATATGGGTGTCACCATTACTGCCTGTTTTCCATAGTAGCTAAATTGCTTTAATTCAATTCTCTTCTACTGCTCGCAAGAAGTCTTCCTTTCTTTCATGACCTTCTATCCCTGGATAGAGAAATCTGGCAAGCAGGTCTTCCAGCACTGCCTGTTCCTCTCCTGAAGCCACAGGGCCAGGATCATTTCCATACAAGAAGAGAAGGGTGGCCTGCCACTGCCCTTCTGTCTTATTTATAGGCTACAGCCTGTCTGCAAAGTGACAGAAGACTTGAAACCCACATGAAAACTACCAGCCCCATGAAGCCACAATCACAATCTCAGTTTTCCATTGGCCATGCATATTCCACATCAAAGTCCTCAAAGCAAACTGGGAGTGCTTCGTTGCACTCTTTATTTAGTAGCCGAATCATATTTTGGAGAAGTTAAAGTAGAAAAAAAAAAAAAAAATTCTTCTGGACAAGCTTGGACAAAAGTATCAGGAATAAAATGCTATTTTAATAAGATTGAATCATAAATCATCTACAATTTGATGCTGCACAGTAAAGAATAGGGTAGAGATAACAAAAGAGAAAAGGAAGTAAAAAACCTTTTTTTTTTAATGAAAAAAGAGGAGTACAAAGTGCTGGGGGAAAAAAATATGTTTTCTTCTGGAAAGTATTTTCAGCAGTCTTAGGCTGTGTCTTACTCTATTGAACCACTGATACATTTTGGTCATTTTTCCCACTACTATATGAAGAAAAATAAAAAATCCCTGGAAGTCCTTCAATCATTTCAAAAGCTTTAAATTTAAGTCCTTGGAAAACAGCAAGATGTAAAAGAGGCCCATTGTCTAAAGTCATTAAACAAATTAATCCAAAGTATCTGATTCTTATTCTTTGCCTAATTGCTCTTGTAAAGCATATTTTATCTTAACTTGCATATTGACAGCAGGTTTTTGCTAGTTTAAACTTTTTCTTCTCTATCTTTCATCCATTGGCAATTCAGCACATAAACACTGTTGCTGCTGCAAGTGCTGGCACAAGATTCTGAGGCAGTTTCTAGCTGGGGAAGCTGAAAATTGTTGCTATGCACCCTGAGACAGGGAATGTAGTGCTTTTGGGAAGGACTGACCAGAGATGGGCAAAGGAACATGGCATTCTCCAATTGCCTCCTCCAAAAAAGGTCGACTTGATGCATGTATTTAAATTCTCCATTGAACTGGGGCTAAAACTCAAAGATGTTGAAACCTCCCAGTGACTTTGTTAAGAGCCTTTTGCTATTTTGTTTCTCTTTATTTTCCTGCAAAGTACCTCAGAGTGCATATAGAGAAAGGGGAATTAGTATTTGCAATGGCTGAAATACATATTTTAAAATCATGTTGGCTATTCCATTCAGAAAACAGTCTACTAACTGCTGTTCATATTACTATCTCTCCCCAGAAAAGTCTGTTTACGCCTTCCACCTGTTGGCAAATGTGAAACCCTCAGCTGGTAGAAGGACAGTCTCGTAGAAGATTGCATTTTTCACAGGCAGGCCCATAAGAAGCTGAGGTTGTGGTCTTTGCTACCCAGTGACCTAATTTTCCTGCTTGAATAAGAGAGAAAGTGGGAGGAGTACATTTCAGAACGTACCGTTTTTAATAGGTAACAGAATATGGTCTGAATAGTACACTTGATTTATAATTAATATAACCGGTATATGTTGAGTTCCTTGAACAGCCACGCCAAAAATGAGCGTGATGTGTACTACTGATTGTGCTGGATTTCCTTCCGACTCCTTTCATTAAGATGTTCTATTCCAGTAAAACAAAAACATTTATATTCTCACATGTACGTCAATGGCAAGGGATCAGTTTTCAAAACCTGTCCCATTTCCTCAATGACTCAGCTTCTCAGCATTGCACTGTTTGCATAACGACAGTAGCTAATCCCTGGAGTAAAGAGACCCACTACATGTAGTCCCTACCAAATTTATATCATTAAAGGTCAAGTAAAATGACTTGCTTCCTTATATACTTCTTTATATTGTCCCATGTGTGTCCTACAACTTTTTTTTTTTAATATGGTTCATGACACCTGACAGCGGGAACATGACAGCAGTGAAAAAGACATATATGGACTTGTCTTTGAAAACAAAATACTACTCATATTCAGACAGCAATAAACAGGCACTTGCCAGTATTCAGTTTACAGAGGGAGAAAAATAAATACCTTACTTATATGACATGATTTTGATGTACATCTTCACTTTATGATGTAAAAAAGCACTTAGTCTCTGTATTACATCTTCTTTTGTAGTTCTGTGTTTTACCTCACCTCTCCATATCACAGTAATGTACCTTCTTCAATATCAGGTACAAAACTATACATCAACTGCTTTTCCTGATTGACCAAGATTTATTAAACATATTCAAACATTCTACTTAGTTTGCTAAGACATATCACTCTTTCACCTGAATATCTCTTCTGAAATTCATGTCAGAACTCCAAGGTCCAATATAAATGTTCTGTTCCTCTTGGGTAAAAACAGAGACTGTGTAAACACACAAGTGTTTGCTCCTTAGATGCTGCAATACAGGTGTAAGTTCCCTGTTGCAACTTTTTTAGGGAATAAGTGCATATTCTACTAATATCTCACTCAGTGATCCCTGAGGTCAGTAAGAAGACAATCATCAATTCAACTCCAACATGCAGGTGAAATGTATCCACTTGTTAGAGAGCACTTCATATCTGTGTTTCTCATATGTTACAAAACAGGCAGCATGTGCTTTATGGGCAAGTTTCCAGGGACTTCTTACTATGAATTTTTTTGGTTTTACATTTTAAATACAAGATGACTGTGTAAAACCAAATTCTGCAGTCATTCCTCCAGAAAACAAATTAATTTATTCCAATTACAAATATGAAATATGTGGTTCTGATCTCTATTGCTTTCCAAACATTAATTTCACTAGCTCTCCTAGCACCACTGGAAAATGGCTTATAACCAAAGGAAGCACAGACAACTGGTCCAAATGAGTTACCAAGAATGTAGAGGTAGCTGTGCTTCAGAGCCAAGAGAAAATTCAACAGTTCTTGTCTCCTGGTTCCCATCCAGAACCAGTGCACAGCATTAGCACTCTCACAACTTAGGCACCAATCTATTGGTTCATTTATTATTTTAGCAACAACAGCAGGTGAAAATGAGGAAAAGGAAGCAGATCTTTTACCTTTTCCCAGGATGTCAGCTTTGCCCAAATACTTACATTACAGAATCCTTAGGGTAAATTGAGGGTGAAGAAGATTTAGATGGGGATTTCGTCTCTACCTTGTTTTATCTATAACAAAAAGAAAAAGAGCATTGCAAAAGTGCAGCAGAAGACAGCACTTCATGGCATAGCTTGCCTTATTCTGGAAGAGATATTTATGGTAGAGGCTGTGTTACTGGAGAGGACAGGCCTTGCTGGGTATGCAAAGCCTATCAACTGAATAGTAAAGTGCTACCTTATCTCAGAGGAAAGGTATTGTGGTCAGGCCCTGAAGTTGCACTAATTAAGAAATTCAGAAGACATTTGAAGAACCAAGTTATTATGTAAATCCTTAAGTATTGCACTATATCCATTGTTTCAGTTTTATTAGAGATGTTAAGATGTATATTTCTAGGATTAAATATTTACAATGCATCTTACTGAATCCAAAAATAAATAAAAAAAAAGAATAGGAGAAGAAGGTGGTAGGAAGCCAAAACCCAAAACAAGTTAGCATAGCACAAACAATGGCAATCCTAATACAATTGTATAAGTCATCTACATCTCAGGTAGACTGATCCCCCAACTGTGAGCTGAGGACAAAGATTTGGGGGCAGGGCAGAAGGAAATTTTCACCTACAGCAATATAAATAAAAATGAAGCCAAAAGGCTTCAGCTTTAAACACCAGATTTACTGTTTTGGAAGTAGAGGAGCAGTATCCTGAGCTGCTGGGGTATGGGATGGAGGATGTGGGGCAGAAGAGACTGTACCACTCAGCTCTTTGAAAGTGCTGTGCCCTTTGCCTCTGTGCTGGAGGGATCCCTTCCTGTGGTGCTGGTGGAGAGCAGACAGGCAGGAGCTATGTCCCTGTTGTAGTTTAACCCCACCTGGCAACCGCATACTACACAAGCACTCCCTCAACAGTCCTGTACGACACAGCCAAACTCTTCTCCCTGACTTCAACAAAATGAAACAGCCCCCCATGTTCAAACACATCTACATGATTTACAGGAGAGTCATTGCTAGGGCTTTGCCTCCCCTAACATTAGATGCTGACAAAGGATGACTTTGGTGATAGCATTTGCCAACTTCACCTTGGGCTTAATCAGACCCACATTAGGAAAGAAGGATATGGCTGCACAAGCTCTTGATTGCTGCCTCTGGCCAGACATCACAGCTGCTGAAGCTCTTTCTTGTGAAAGTAGCTTGACCCAGATTGCAAAACACTTGGATCTCAAATATGTCAATGACAGAGTCAACAAGAAGAAATGAACATCCAAATGCCATTGAAACACTTTGACACAGTGACCAGAACCTGCCTTGTATTACCAGCACAGAACAAGAAGAAAGGATCAGTAGATGTCCAGTAGAAAGGATCAGTGCCTGGAAAAGGCACTAGTCTTTCAGGACATGACTATACTTTACGGTGTACTGACAGATAGGCTACCCAACTGCCACTGAAGAAGTCAGGATGATTAATGGAAGTGGTGTATCCCTGTTAGAGACATGTTTCACTCAAGCTAATTAGGCAGGCTGTGAAGGAAATACCATGAGAGCAAACATCAAGATAGTATTATGGCAACCATGACTGAGACATACATTGAGATATTTCAGTTTTAAGAAAAAAAAAATAAGAGAAAAAAATCAAGAAACAAGAAGTGCCTATGCATTTTCAGTGAGGGAAGGAGAGACTTACACTGAAGTAACTGAAGTATCCCAAGGTCTACATCGTTCAGGTCACTAGCCTACCGAATAAGTTATGGTAACGGCTTATGCCATCTTTCTTGTTCTCATTTGATCCAGAAATCTACTCCATGAAGGCTACATCTACAAGTATAAATCTTCATGAAAAGCTTTGGGGTTTTACAAAGAAATTTAAAAAATGGCATTTTCCAATAAAAAATGATTCACTGGAATTTCCCAACAAGTTCCAGCCTAAAGATGCCCATGCACTAATTTAAACCCCAGCAATTTTGGTATTGAATAACATGAAGCCTAAACTTTTCTCATTTTTTCTTTCTGAAATTGCAGGGATTTTTAATGCTGATCATGGGAAAACAAAGATGAATCATACACAAAGGTATAGCTTTCTTTTCCCCTGAAATATTATGTTGAGAAAAAGAAGTCCTTGCCTTCAGATATCTCCTAGAGTTTTCCTGTTGACAACTTAATAAGAAGCACGCAGAGAAAGAAAAGAACAAAGGCATATACTAAGCAAGTCATCAAGTAAATGAGACCAAAGAGTCTAATAAATCTCAGTGTTGCCAAAAGATAGTTTAGTCCAAAATATCTGAAACAGTAACACAAGTAAAGACATGTTTAATCCTTCTTTGGTCACATTACTTGCATTTAAAGGATAAACAAGAGTCCTGAGTTTACAGAGAGTAATTCTAATGTATGCTGTCATTTCTGTAAGGTATAATGGGCTTTAGAATTTACACACGCAAAGGGTTTCCAGCAATTTCTGTTTTATTTAAAGCTTTATTCTATTTTTCCTTTAGTCAGTCATAATGTATCCCTCTTTTTCGGACTTATGAGGTATTCCTTATCTGGAGGCTGCAAGTTGTTCTTATACGATACCAGGTTCGCTGCTCAGAAGTAGGAGTTAATATTGTCCGAGGCCTGGTATAGTTCAAAGACTGTGAGGCTGTGCAGTGGGTTTGGAAATAAAACAAAAATCCCAAAGGGATGAGGCCAGACCACTGGCAATTGATTCCAACTATATTGTGCAGAAAGTTGAAAAATGTAACTCACACTTCTCACTGTTAATCTTTGGGATCTTAACTGAATACTGACCTTCTAGTCTTTTAATATCTTAACAATCCAGCATTTAATGACAATACGGCAATAAACTGGTTGCTTTTTTTTTTAACTATTGGTTGCCTTTTTTTTTTTTTTAATTACTGGTTGCCTATTTTTTTTCATTCCCAAATTCACATACACACACACATGACCATAAACATATTCATAGACTCTTAGCCAGTTCAAGTAATTTCTCTGACTTCATGAAACTGAATGATTTTCAACAAAGCAAACCAAAGTAAACTGATCAAAGAAATCAAATCATTTAGATTCTTTCTTTGGAGATAATCTGCTGATCTTGATATTTTAGACTCTGACTAATGATATTCTTTGTCTTTTATAATCGCTTATTATAGAGAGAAAGTGTGGGTTTCAAGATGAAGGTAAAAGAAGAGCTAGATTTCCTCTGTAAGAGTAGATGCAAAATATGTCAATTGTCTTCATGGAAATGAATACTATCTTCACAAATATCATGGACTGCTTCGCATTTATAATCAATAGTTTAAAATAATTCTTGGCCAAAACCAACAGACAATAATTTCAATGCTAAGAGACCTTGCATGCCCTTTTGAAACACTTTTACAGAAGCCTGGTTTCCAAAGAATGCAATTTATGAAAACCAAGGACCTCCAGTGTTTGTCAAACAGGACATTCAAATTCATTCCAACTAACCGTTCCAAAAGTTTGCTTGTGACTGCATATTCCTCACAACTCAGATGTATCCTAGTCAATATGTTCAAGTCTGGGTGCTTAGCAATAACCAACTAAAAGGCTGAACATCCTATACAACATGATAATTTTTTGACAATCATGCCTACATATCCACATTGGCATCTAAGAAACACTTTCCTTAAAAATGTTGAGCCTTAAGGCAGCCTATAATCTAGACAAAGCCTGTGCCTTTATATAACACACAGGTTGCAGAAAAGTGTAGGCAGTCATTAACGTGCAGGAGGTAGTTCATAAAATAGGCAAGGAAAAAAAAAAAAGTCATTTATCCAGGGTTGGAGAGCATTGGTGAGGGGGTGTTTCCCAGAAACCAGGAGTAAAGCTCTTCCAGTACAAATAATGTCTTCTTTTCCAATATCCCTCTGAACCTAACAAGCCATTAAAATTTAATTTCACACATCTTAACTGAAGCCAAAGTTGTTAAAATATCTCTGGTAGATCAGTAAATATGACCTCTATCATTCATCATTCTTTTCAAATGATTGATTTAAGAGGCCATAAAGCCAAATTCTACAAGGAGGACATTTCATGTCTAGTTGTAATATAATCCATCACCTTTTGTTTGTAAAATAGAAATACTTAAAATATCTAAGGAAAATATTTTAAAAATGTGATTTCACTGGAATTTAGAACAATATATACCACATCCTGCTGATGTTACTTGTGATGGCTCTGCTTAAACTTTAGCAATGCTGAGGTCTCAAAATATAATAGGATTATGGCAGGAACAGGCTATGTCAAAAAGATCTTAATATATTAAACAGGGAACAGACTGGCAATGCAGAGATATCCTGAGGTAGGAAAGAAAATTAACCTCTTCACTCTTCAGGTTCTGCTTATATCATACTCATGGGACAACAAAGATCTCGGGATTCAAGACAAGAAGATGTCTATGCATGGACAGAGCAATACAGAAATACAAGAACTTGTTCAGGCAAGTAGATTCAAAGGACACTTTGATACACCTTACCAGGCACTTAAAGTGGTAAACTGGGGTGCCTCCCTCTTGGACAAAAATATCTCCCAGAAGGTATCGCAGAAATACCTCAATTAAAAAAAATTTCTCTTGTTATGTTTTCTTTTGCAAATTAAGAACAACCTATGTGACTTAAATGTATACATTAGACAAAATTTGGTTTTACAAGGCTATTCTGCAAAGCTATGCCTAATCTTACTCAGAATCAGTCTTTTTTAGTTAATTTATATCTATACATGTGAACATTAAGTGTATATATACATGTGAATAGTTCTGAATACATCTATATAAAGTCACTAATCCCAGAAAAAAACCAAGTCCTTCCTTATTATAGGAGTGCAAATTCCCTTTAAGCTTTTTTACAACACATTCATTTTCAGGATTTTAAAATATCTAAATCTTGGGCCACTAGAGAAGGCCTCAAAAGCTTTATGTGTGCCTTATCATTTATACTGCTTACAGCAAATAGGGAGAATAGACCATAAGAAGGAGCCTGGGTTGAGTTCCAAAGAAAAGTTCTGTCAGAGTCAGAAATATTAAATACATACAGAGAATCAAACAAAAATCTGACTTGACATAATTTCTTCTCATTGGAAAAAATAGTTTGACAAAGTTCTTAATTTCACCCTACAATAATAAGTCTCCTGAAGTACCAATATCATGGACTCAAGAGTTGTAAAAGCATGTCTAAAATTAAGTTTCTTTACCCAACACATAAAAGTAGGCTAGTGTGAGATGTTTATAAGTATATTACCATGGGTTCCACTAGAAGCTGAAAGAAATACCTCTGAAAAAAGACCACTGGTGTTAAGGTGTTTAAATACGGAAATAGGAAATTTGTCACTTTTACTACAACTCTGGACAAGGAAAAACAATCACATCTAACATACAGTAAGAAAGAAAGCAAAGATTTAAGAAATACCAAAATGGAAATCTTCAGCATGCACATAGTGCTTCACCCAAATCATAGGCACAATTTCTACCCCCAATTCTGCCTAAAATACCTTCAGTTGCAACATTATCTCCATAAAGTTCAATAAGGATCCTGAAGGAAATAAGGATTGCAGGTTTTGCCCTTAATAGAATAGGTGAAGCCTACAGAATAAGCTTAGTTATTAGACTTGTCCAACTTGAAATGTACTAATAGCAAACACGGTGAATTAACTTCACCTTTCAAAGACATGTGAACGACAGAATGAACATTTTGTTCAAATATACTTCTATTTTGCGGCACTACGAGAACAGGAGAAGAGGAAAAAGTCCATGATTTATTCAAATCTCCCTAACCTGACAGCCGCAATAGATGTGATTAATCAGCTACAACCATCAGACAATATGTGGAGCACACAGACAGGCTGCACTTCAATCTAAAATTCCACAAAACACCACAGTCTGCAGTATATCTACATCCAAAACCACTCCAAAACTAACACATGACATTAATCATTCTTGGCCATCCATTATAACCTGATGAATTTGCAGAGTTTGTATTCCAGTCCACTGGAGACTTAAAAATAATAAAAATAAAAAATAAGCTGGAGCAGCAGATATACCAGAGGCCAAAAGAATAAATAAAGCATAGTGACTCCAAAGCCCAGAATCAGAGCAAATGACCGCTAGATGTAAATGGGCTAAGTAGTGGCTTCTACTACATGTACATGTACTTTTCGTTACAAATTAAGGCCATGGCTAAAATGAGTTCACATGAGTTTTCTGTACAAGACAGAAAACAGTGGGGATGAAGTAGAACAGATTATAATGTTCCATAAAAATATCTTAAAGCACTTCATGAACTTGATTTGACACAACCTGCTTTCTTGCAGGGAACATAAATGACAGTTAACATTGCCATCCTATAGATGCTCAAACTGGGATATCCCTTTAAGCCCTAAACCTGAAAACATGGTATACTTGCTTAAACCTGATGTGAGCAGTCTCATTAGTGTAACACTTAACTATAGTTAAGTGTGTGGTTATCAAAAAAAAGGTAACATTCCAATGGAATAGGAGCAACTCTTCAAATCTCTCATCAAGTGAGCCCAGGTCTCCTTCCTCCAATCACACCCTTACTGATGCACAGCAGACATATCTCCCATTCTTAGTGTAGTGCTAATATCATTGAAAAGGACATCAGCAGAAGAGTTACAGCTGCTCAGAAATTTTCCAAAGAGTACTTTTCCATCAGGAAATGAGGATTCATCAAAAGCAGAACATTTTTCAGATTCTCAATGCACCCCCGTAGGTCAGCTCTCCCAGGGTGCGTTTTCTCAACTGTCTGATCTGAGACCTCTTGGGACCATGGGGTCTCTTGGGTCTGGTGCTGCAGCTCTGCAGCACTCTGAGAGGAGAGGGTACATTGGAGAGGTACATTGGAGAGGTATATTGGAAGGCCTAGCTTGGGCTTCGAGCATACTTCTTGCTAGGAGACCTTGGTCCCAGGCTCATGGCTCCTTAACATTTGGGATCCTGGGCTCCCCAGGCAAACAGATGTGAAGGCTGCATGAGGGCTGCCAGGCAGATTGCTTGGAGCGCATGGCCTGAGCATCCCTGGGAGCAGCCACTCTTCCAACTGTCCAGTTCCTTACTTGGTAAGACTTGGAAATGTTTTATAGAGTGAAACAAAAGGTCATGTTGACTTTTCCAAATTCCTTGAAAAAATCAGAAATTTATTTTTTTCTGCTTTGTTTTTAAATAAGTATAGTTGCTGTTGATGCTGTTAAGTCCTTCCCAGGGAATGTGAATTCAGATTCAGACAAGAAAATAAGAAAAATCCAGCAACAATTGGGAACTGTTTTTTACTGTGCCACTTTCACTCTAGGTTTTTAAAATCTCTACAAAGGTTCTCAGTCCTTAGCAGGACAAGCAATCACTGGCTAAGATTTGGAAGATAATATGCATTCACTTTCACAGCACAGCATTCCAAACTTGACTTTTTATTTGCAACCTAGGGGCTCATCAGACTTAAAGCCTTTGATACTAATACTAAGCTACCAATACCATGGACCAAATGCCCTAAAGGCAAAGAACTGAATGTGTTTCCATCAAGCAAGCTAACATGCGGTATTATTCCATTACTATTTCCACACAGACCATGCGCTAGATCAGGCTTTCATTCTTCTTTTTAATTAAAAAAAGAAATGTATGGTCTTTACTAACTCTTATTAACATTTCAATCACAAGAAACTGTATTAAATTGTTACATTGTGGAAAAAAAGCATGCCTAGTCGGCACAAGTAAAACAAACCAATTTGACATACATCAATGCTAAATCTTCCAGCACAGGAAAGAAGGCAAAGAATAAACTTGATTCGGCTTCTGTTCTGTTCTGATTCTGTTCTTGTTCTGCAAAAACAAAATATGAAAGATGACAAAAGATGACAGCTGCAGAACAGGAGTAGGCTTAAATAGAAAATATTACAAATATGTTACGGCAATCTTCAGCAGAGGAATCTAATCTTTTCCTGATAATTTTTCATTTTTTACCTGATCACATACCAAGAAGACCTAAAATAGGTTTCAACCTTCCCAAAGAATGACTGCATATTGGTGTTTATGTGTTGAATAGTTTTTTAAACCTTATGGGACTATCCCCAGGTGCAGATGGATAAAGATTTGCATAGCTTCAGTTAAGATCTGAAATCAAGGATTAATGGGGAAAAGTCCAGTTAAAGAAGATAGAAATCATAATAATTTTTCTATCTCTACTAATTTTTCTATCAGGTGGTTTGAAAACAGAGAAAGAGCAAAGATGGACAAGCTATATTCCATTGATAAAAAAAAACCCGAAACATTCCCATGTTATTTTACTACAGGAACAAGAGGTATGGGAAAGCATATCATAAATTTATGGGGTAAAAAGGAATCATGCAAGTCCTTATAAAAGCAGTATTAGCAAAGAAGAGCTCTAGAAGGTTCACCGGGAAGGAACTGATAAAAGACTTAAATAGATACATATGTTTATATGAATATATATCTTAATACATACATAGATCTTTTTTAGCATACAGTTATTGAATTACTTTAATATCTTCTTAAATTACAAGGGAAATTTAACTGTCTCAGTCTAGAGTAGTTTCTTAATACAAACAAAAGGAAATGGGACTCTAACATTTTTAAAAGCAATGAATTTGAAGCTGCTTCAATAGGTCCCACATACTGGTTTGATGAGTTAATTATTTATTAACAAATCTGATAGAAGACCAGCAAATATGAAGCCAAGTTTGCACCAACTACATGCAAGGTGTTGATTTTGAACAGTGTATATTTTTTATCATTTTACAGGCATAATCACAGAGTCTTCTGCACAGATGCAGATCAGTCAGTTGGAAATTACCTTCCCCTTGTACAGAGCTTTTTATGTAGACTTACTGCTAATGCATCCAATGGCTGAAAAGCAGATGTAAAAAGGGAAGATTTCTTGCATTTAGCTCAGTCTTTCTCTCTAGAAAGTACCTGTTGACTCACGTACCATATTCACTTCTAATTTACTACTCAACTGGGATAATGAATTATGTTAACATATATAAAATTGAAAACTAGAAGATTCTGATTACCTGGTAAAACAGATCCTTAATAACTTATTCCCTCTTAAAACGGAGAGGTAAATGAGATGTGATGTAGCTGCATAGCCATATGCGGTCTACGCAAATCCTCACACTGACATAATGTGAAATATCCCAATAGCGGGAAAGTCTGTATTGTTACAGCAATGACACAGCTCACACAGCAGGATGCTGCCATAGGGAGAGCTAAGCAGGCAGGCAGACCTCAAACAGTTCTGCCCTGAACCCACCTACATATTCAGGACTTAAATATTTCTGGACTTGGGTTCATAATTATCAGCATACTTGCATGTACTTTGTTTTATTAGGTATGACTGGTACTTTTGTAACATCAGTACCTGTCTGCTAAGGGATGGTGTTGTGCAAGGCTTCATTAAGAATCAATTACAAGATGTCTCTGCACGCTCTACAAGAAACCTTTCTGTTATGCGTCATAGTCCGAGTGCTTTCAGTTACAGTCTGCACACAAGTAATTCCTCATTTCCAAAATCATAATCAAGACACAAATGCCACTTTTCACAGAGTAAGGGTGGCCTAAGAACAGACTCACTCTGAGGAAGGGCAGGGAACGACCTGCCCTGCCACCTTCAGAAACTCCTCCTAATGAGAGGCATGGGAATCAAACCTTGCAAGCATTTCTTCACGAACAGCACAATCTTTGCATCCTGTTCAAAAGCTTTGAGGGGCTTCAACTGTCGCCACCACCTTGGGACTTCTACCATGATTATCTTGTGGCAGTGCGGGAAGATTTACACTGTGAGTTTCCCCTCCTCCCAGTCCTTCCCATTGACATTTTTTCCATCTGATACATCCAACCTTTTCCCAAACTTGAACTAAAAAATCTTTTCCTGTGGGGTGAATAGATCCCCATACTACCCAGACACCACTACCACTATCACTGCAAAAGCTACACAAGGTGTTAGCTTAGCTTTAAACTCAGTTTTGGTAACCTTTAAAATAAACCTGAGTAACCTTTACAAACATATTGTCTGGAAAAAAATAAGTGAATTAGTATTGGTCAGTATATGTAGTTCATCTACTTTGACGTTCTTTGTTATGATATAATAGTACTTTAATTCCTGGAATATAACAGATCGTATATTCATTTTGCCCTTTATTGAAAATCCACATGTGAATCTAATCTACGAGTGTATATATATATAACATAAACAGGGCCTGAATCAAAGACATGAATACAGTGGAAAGATTCCTAATACATCTCATGAACTATGGATCCTTAAGCAAAGGGTTCAAGCAGCCTCTTTACAGTTCCTCTGGACTAGAAGAATTCAGTCTAATACAAGTGTCATTGTGATAACACAGGCTAAATATTTCCCAGCAAAGATCTGTTTGCCTTTTTTTCCAGTAGACTGCTTGCATCACACAAAAATCAATCAGCACATGAAGAAACCTGACGCTAGCATTTTCCATTTTCAGCTTCATGATACTGTCTGATGTCTCTTATTCTGAAAATATGGCAAATAGCTTTTATCAGCTTTTTCTATCACTGTTACAGTAAGAATAGTTGTGGGAGCAGCAATCTTTATCTTGTGCAGATTCCCAGGCAGTGCTGCATTAAATGTATATTTATTAGTCTTTCTTCACTTCACTATGGATTGCAATTGCAAGTCCCCTCACTATCTTAACATCCCACATTTTCCTGGAAGCAGCGAGCATTTTTGAAACACATCTGTCTATCAAATTCATTAAAAACTAACCAATGGAATCTGGAGCAAGTGGGGAAGGAATCACATACAGATACACAAAAACACTGCTGGTGCACACACGTGCACAGCATAATCATAAAAAATCTTAATTTCCTTACAAAACTGGGCTAAAAGAAATATCATGAGGAGTTCCTGTGAGATAAGAAAAAATTCACAATATAATGTAGTTTAAAATCAAAACAGCAAAAACAAGATGAAAGCCACCAATAGTGTGTGCCAGCAATTTGATTTAGTTGCTATTTTAGGAAACTTAGCATACTTATTTCTCTTAGCCTTGTGGTGCACATAGAAATTATATTAATCAGTTGTTAAGCCTATAAAGTTACTAATATTTTAATTTTCTAAATTTTTTTTTATTATCCCAAAACTAATAAGACTCTATTGACTTTACCCGGATTTGCATTGTGGCATTTACGATTTTGTAGTTGCCATCTTTTCTCCAACTCCGAATGAATACCTCAGTCAATGTATATTTCAATCACAGTACTCTGGAGTACCTGGTCAAATAACTGACTGTGTAACAAAGCACCTGGCTGGTTTGTAAATCTGATCTACAAAATACAGGAGTTATTTCTGTCGCTAAAGAGTGAGTATGCTTCCATTGCTGTCAAAATCAGAAAGACACCATGTATACAAGAAGCATTAAGCTTAAATTAGACAAGAATCAAGTGGTATTTTTAAAAAAACAAACTTCTCTATCTGTGAAACTATTCTTACCTTCTAACTATTCAAAAAAGCCATTATGATAGCCCCAGCACAATTCCTAAAAATTACTTCCAATACATGTTTAATAATCTACATAGACCAGAGTTAACAGCTGAGAAACAGCTACATTTTCAGGGGGTGGGGGGGTGGGGGAGGGTCAATTCTCATTACTTTACAAGAAGAATAGGCAAAAATTCTGCAAATACTGTAAATGTCTCATATTTTATATTTGTACTTTTATGTGCTTTGCTGTAGGACACTCTGTAGATGGAATAAAAAATCTTAGTCTATTATACACTGTTATCAAAACAGTCTCAGGCACATAGTACTAAGTCAAGGTAAAATTCAGTGGGCAAACAAAATGTCTATTGAAAAACCAGGTTGTGTCCTTGTCCACAACCTGGATTTAGACAGGCTTTAGGTTAGCCTCCTGCACAGCACTGGAATTTGCGTACAATATGAAGAAGAATTTGCCTGTAAATACAAGGTAAATGTGAGATTAAAGTGGAAATGGACACTTGAAAGTAAAGCTAAGACTCGGGCAGCATATGATATACCCACTCTCTTTTCATGCTGAGTGATTTCTGTTTCAAAAAATAAAAAAGTAATTTACTCCCAGATTTTTTTTTAAGAAAAGAAACTTCAGTTGTATAAAAATGTCACAAGGAATCTGTTTTATAGATTAGAAGGGAGATTGGGCTTTCTTAAAACAGTTGCTTGAAATTATTGCACATTGGGCTTTGCTTCGGATCCTTCTTTCTGGGAATTATAATGACTGCTGCCAAAACAAAATCTGTTTAACTGTTTAAGTGAGATTTTCAACACAACCTACTTCAGTGCAAATAAGATCAGTTTATTAGAGTTTAATAACTATAACACAGACATAGCTATAAAGAGAAAAGAAAAAAAGACTTCCCCTGAAACATTATCTTCCTGCCACTCTCATTCAGATGCATAGCCAAGATACTTTTTTTAACTCAAGAAACATGATGGGGCTTATGTTAACTGGACAGTGCTTCTTTAGAGATCCCTTTTGAACTCCATGAGGAGTTAACCTCACTGGTCCAAACGGGTAACTTCCCTGCATTGTTGTGGAACATTATTATCGCTGCTCTTCAGAGTACCGAGAAAAGGTCTGATGCCAGATCCTGAAAGACCTGTTTTGGCTCCCAGTTGGTTGGCAGCGTAAAACAGTGTTTGTAAGCAATATAGGGTGAAAAGAGCTTTATTTCTCAAATACGTCCCATGTATTTCTTGAAAGTGTTTCCATTGTAACTAAACATATCAGAGTTGGCACAACCCAACTTTGCCCCAACAGCTGTTTCTACAAGAAGGTGGCCCAAGTGCACAAGATGCAGGATGCTGGACTGCTATGTTCAAAGAAACTAGGTCAAGCCAAAGATCACAAAGATCACTTAAAACCATCTAAGACGGACACAAAGAGCATGACACAAACCACGCCCTGACAACTTGAAAATGGCTAGGAACAGCTAGAATATGGATGCTATCTTCAGGAAAAAAGAACAGACAAATCTACCCTTAGGGATCTTCTGTGCCCTCAGCAGATGGAAAATGGGCATTTGAAGACAGGGCAAAAGCTGAGGGTGAGACATACTACCTGACTGCGAAAAAACTAAAAACAGGGAGATTGAGACCAGAGGAAAACAGAACAAGATTTCCCAATGAAGGAATAAAAAGGGTATCAAGATGTAAATAAAGGAATAAAAATGGAGTCAAGATATAAGTGAAACAAAGAACAATCTATCTGAACCATGGAGTGGCAGAAATTGGAAAAAGAGATGAGAAGGAGGAGGAGAATATAAAGGAGAAAGCACACGACTTTTAAAGAAGTTCTTAGAGAAGATTATTATTATTTATGCCCATTTTACTAATTGAAAGGGCTTTGATTGCTGCTCCTATTTATCTGAAATATAATAACATTGCTTTTAGCACTCTTTGCTTCATTTTCTCCTGTTCCACCCAGCAAAAAAGGAAGAGGGAGTTACTTACATTCAGTCAGAGTGCTAAGACAAGCAAAGCCAGTCTTGACAAGTTCAGGTCTCACACCATCAGGATAGCCTGTTGAGAAGACAGCTACTGGCTGAGTCAGTTTTGGGAGTCATTTCTTATGATTAACTTTTCCAAATCAGGATGCCTGGACGAGGAAATGTTTGGATTAGGTTTGCAATCACATTCCAGTGCCTCATAATTCAGAGTATATGGTATATTTTCAATACTAATGCTATACACAAACCAGTAGTTTTGCACATACTGGCTCCACTTTAGATACTGACAGTCTCAAGCAGATCTGGACACCACTAAATTGGATAGTAATAGATGCCTCTGGTTTTTCACCAAGCTTTCAATGCTGCTTTGTTTCTCTGATGTTTAGTAACACTGGTGATGATTCATAAGGCCACACTTGAAGTAGGGGTAAAAATCCATGGAATGGTGCAGCTTTACATTGGCAGAGAATCTGGCCTTCAAGCTCCCAATTCTGGAGAACACCTTCCACAAAGACAGTCTCCTTGTAGTATATAGGCAAGGTAAAAAACATGCATTTAAACAAAGATATAATATGGCCAGCACCATCTGGAGAACATGAGAGTAGATAGTGACTGCAAGATCAGATCCTGACAGCAGAAAAACACACTGCTTACCTGCTAGCCTCAACAGCCACAAATAAGATATTTTCACACTTTGCAATCTGTATTTCAGCCTAACAACAGAAGTAATTCACCAAGTCTCCACAATGCTGAAGAGCCACATTTCTGGGGGAGATATAAAATGGACCAGAAGTGGGTTTTTTTGGTGAAAATGTGTCTGCTTTTCTTTTTATATAAAGGATTCTGTGTAGCATGGGAGATGTGCACGCCTTTCCCTCAGCTAGCCCTTCATGCTCTGCATGCCAGGGAAAACTCGCAGCTCAGAAATGAGAAGATGGGTTTCTCTACAAAATCAAAGGAGTGAAGAATTTTTCTACAACTATTCTTTTTCTGAACAGAGGGAGAAAAATCCTGTCGATATTTAGCAGCATCAGAATGTATTTAGGTGTGCATGAAGAATCCAGTGGAGACTAGAGACAATGAGCACACTAGATAACCTAGATTTAGGTAGCTAACTCTTACTCCTGCTTTGTTTTCTTAGACATCAGTATAATCAAGAGAGGGAGATTTCTGAGAAGGGCATTTCCAGAAGTGAAATGCTGGGCATCTGTCTCCAATGTCAGTGCAAAGAGCTCAGGATGCCTAGACCCATAGCTCAAATACCACATTTTTGTGTTTCCTAACATCCACCCTGCATCTAACTACAGAAAAATGTAAAGTTCAGGCTGTTTGGAAGCAGCTATCTAACAAGATAAAATGGCAAAGAATGCAAAGGGAGAGTAAATGTGCAGGAAGATGAAACAAACAATCCAGGTCCACTCTATGAATGGGGTGCAGAGGCAAGTTTCTTGAGCTTGTAACTATTTGCCAGGCCATATATTTCCTAGTCAATTGTGTCGCTTTTGTTTTTAACCAGGAGATAAAGTTGGAAAGGTATTCAAATCACTTTTTTAGACCTTTTCAGTAACTTGAATGCTCACGGTGTGACTGTAAACTCATATTTATCTCCATAGATTTTGAAGCAAGAGTGAAACTGAGAATTCTTCAGTGCATGTTAAAGTAACCAGAGAGAAAAAGCTTAGTGTGATCATTGCTGAAAACACAGAAAAATCCCATTCCCAGAACTTGAATTCCAGATACTTTTATCTCTGTGTAGAAGTATAATGCACCTAAAACACATTTATTTCTCCCAACAGATTGGTCAAGATAAATACATGGTGTATGTTTATTTTTCCTGAGTGCTATTTAAATAGCAATAAAAAGATATAAATTAAAAATCCAACCCAAAAGATATAGCCAAGCAAAGAAACAAGCAACGAACAAAAGGCTTGCCAGCTTAAGAGAACTGACTTGTAAAAAGTACATTATTTTAAAAGAGAAAACCCACAAGGTAAGATTTCAGAAATTTTTTTTTAATTTTTTTTTTAGCCTCCAAAAGTGACAAGGTATGCACTTCATAAAACAGGTAGGGAGTGGTATGTACTTGTTGACAGAGTTTTAACAAAAAAAAACTTAGCATTAATATGACAGAAAATGTATTTTAGGGAAAGAGGGGGAGGTGTCTTTCTGAGGCTAGAAACCAGGGGGAAATGTTTTCAGGTCAAACCTTTTATTTTGTAGGAAATATTTCCTTTTTGTTTTTATATCAAATTTAAGCAAACAAAAATTTAAAGATTTTGACTTCACCAAAAGTACTTTCAGGATTTATTTCCCAAATAAAGGAATTCAACAAGTTGAATGCACATAATTTCAAGTAAATTTTTTTGCTTCAGGCAAAATGTGCTTTGTGGGGGTAGGAAAAAGGTGTTCTCAAAAGGATCATTAATTCTTGTTACACTGATTTAACTCTTCTAGCCTTGAAAACAGGAATCTGGAATTAAGTGAAAGTATGAGTTTATTTTAGTGGTACTAGCCTGTATTATGCCTCAATATGTTTATGTTCTCAAACTCACAGCATGGCTACTCTAGCTTATTTTAAACTGTATGACATTTTCTAATACTATTTACATTAATGTTTTAATAAGTTAAACATAAATATCAATTCAAATTCTTCCTTCAGTTACACATCCATTGTGAATTTGGCCATCCAATATATCCAATAAGTCTCAAGAAAAATTTGCATTCACATAGTAGCTGTTTAACACTTCTTAATAGTTGGGGGTTTTTGCGTGTTTTAAAGAAGTTGAAAGCTGTCCTTCTCATAGTAGAACAATTAACTTGTTGAAAGTCACAGGTGGATCTGCCTTCTTCACTGGAATGAAGCTAATTTCCTTGGAATATAATTTCCTGCCTTTTGCTTTTCCATACCTAATGATGAACACAGAAGAGTTCCTGTGTGCTGTCAAAGCTTTTCTCTCAGCTTGCCCGGATTCTCCTTGATCCTTGGTTATTAACATAGCAGTATCTTAACGTTGTCAGTCTTTCACCCACCCTCTGTAGGCAATTATGGTCTGAAAAAAATGGATGCTGTTCTCCAGAGAACAGCTGTAGCAATTTTTGCCAGTTTTGTGACAATGGATACATCTTAAAAGCAGGCTTCAAAGAGACAGTAGTGCTGCAGCAGTACAGATCCCCCCTTACATTTCTTCAGCCTTCTTTGAAGAGCACAGAAACAGCTGTTCAGCATAAATTCATTACTGGAAAGTTGTTTAAACAGGTAGACATATCAAACAGATTCCACAGAAATTCTACGTTACATATAGTAATTACATTAATCTAACCCATGCATGCCTTTTGGGGGAATAAACTGTAAAGCATAGTGAACTTGTTAGCCCTTTTTTAAAGACCATTAAGACTGAACTACACCACCAATGATCATAACATGGCTAGAAGTACTCCACCTCAAAAATACTTCCAGGTAGGTCCAACAAAAACATATCTCAAGTCTTTTTTTAAAAGTTTGCTAGGAAAATTATTTGAGGGGAAAGAAATACACCAACAATAGTACAGTGATTTCTATGCTCAAGACAAGATATCATAGAATCATAGAATAGTTAAGGTTGGAAAGGACCTTAAGATCATCTAGTTCCAACCCCACACACTAAACCCTGTCACTCAAGACTCCATCCAACATGGCCTTGAACACTGCCAGAGATGGAGCATTCACAACATCCTTGGGCAACCTGCTCCAGTGCCTCACCACCCTCACAGTAAAAAACTTCTTCCTTATATCTAACCTAAACTTCCCCTGTTTAAGTTGAAACTCATTCCCCCTTGTCCTGTCGCTACAGTCCCTAATGAAGAGTCCTTTTCCAGCATCCTTGTAGGCCCCTTTCAGACACTGGAAGGCTGCTATGAGGTCTCCACGCAGCTTCTCTTCTCCAGGCTGAACAGCCCCAACTTTCTCAGCCTGTCTTCATACGGGAGGTGCTCCTGCCCCCTTACCATTCTTGTGGCCCTCCTCTGGATCTGGACCTGTTTCAACAGCTCCATGTCCTTCTTATGTTGAGGACACCAGACAGCCATCTGTCATGCGAGACCTTAAACATTACAACAACAACAGATGAGCTAATGATTCTGAAATTCAATGAACTGTACACAATACTACAAGTGGGGTCTCACAAGAGCAGAGAGGCAGGATCACCTCCTTTGACCTGCTGGTCACGCTTCTTTTGATGCAGCTCAGGATACGGTTGGCTTTCTGGTCTGCAAGCACACACTGCTGGCTCATGTTAAGTTTCTCATCAACTAACACCCCAAGTCCTTCTCTGCAGGGCTGCTCTGAATTTCTTCTCTGCCCAACATGTATCTGTGCCTGGGATTGCCCCAACCCATGTATAGGACCTTGCACTTGGCGTGGTTGAACTTCATGAGGTTGGCATCGGCCCACCTCTCAAGTGTGTCAGGGTCTGTCTGGATGGCATCCCTTCCCTCCAGTGCATCAACTGAACCACACAGCTTGGTGTCATCAGAAAACTTGCTGAGGGTGCACTCAATCCCATTGTCCATGTTGCTGACAAAGATGTTGAACAGGATCAGTCCCAATACCGATCCCTGAGGGACACCACTCATTACCGGTCTCCAATTGGACATTGAGCCACTGACCACAACTCTTTGCGTGCGGCCATCCAGCCAATTCTTTATCCACTGAGTGGTCCATCCATCGAATTGGTGTCTCTCCAATTCAGAGACAAGTATGTTGTGCAGGACAGTGTCAAACTCTTTGCAAAAGTCCAGGTAGATGACGTCAACTGCTTTGCCACTATCCATCAGTTCTGTAGCTCCATCATAGAAGGCCACCAAACTGGTCAGACAGGATTTCCATTTAGTGAAGCCATGCTGGCTGTCACCAACCACCTCGTTGTTTTTCATGTGCCCTAGCATGCTTTCTAGGAGAATCTGCTCCAAGATTTTACCAGGCACAGAGGTGAGACTGACTGGTCTGTAGTTCTCTGGGTCTTCCATATTCCCCTTCTTAAAAATGGGGCTTATATTTCCCTTTTTCCAGTCGTCATTAACTTCACCTGACTGTCATGATTTTTCAAATATCATGGACAGTGGCTTAGCAACTTCATTCGCCAGCTCCTTCAGGACCCACGGATGGATTTCATCAGGTTCCATGGACTTGCGCACATTCAGGTTCTTAAGATGGTCTCGAACCCAATCCTCTCCTACAGTGGGCCTAAGGTCTTCATTCTCACAGTCCCTGCATCTGCCTTCCAAGACGTGGGTGGCACTTGCCAGTGAAGACTGAGGCAAAGAAGTCATTGAGAACCTCAGCCTTCTCCAAATTCAGGGTAGCCAGTTCTCATGTTATCTTCCGGAGAGGGCCCACATTGTCCCTAGTCTGTCTTTTGTTTGCTACATACCTATAGAAGCCCTTCCTGTTATCTTTCACATCCCTTGCCAGATTTAATTCTAACTGGGTCTTAGCTTTCCTGACCTGGTGTCTAGCTTCCTGGACAATGTTCCTGTATTCTTCCCAGTCCTCATCTGTCCTCGTTTCCACCTTTTATAAGTTTCTTTTTTCCCCTCTCAGTTTTCTCAGCAGCTCCTTATCCATCCATGGAGGCCTCCTGGCCCTCCTGCCACACTTACTTCTAGTTGGGATGCAACACTCCTGTGCTTGGAGCAAGTGATCCTTGAATACCAACCAGCAGTCTTGTGCTCCCCTGCCTTCTAGGGCTTTTTCCCACGGAACCTTACTAAGTAGACTTCTGAAGAGGCCAAAGTCTGCTCTCTTGAAGTCCAGGCCAGTGAGCTTGCTGCATGCCCTTCTCACTGTCCTGAGGATCTCAAACATGACCATCTCATGATCACTACAGCCAAGGCTGTCCTGGAGCATCACATTCCCCACCAGCCCCTCCCTGTTGGTGAGGACAAGGTCAAGCATGGCACCTCTCCTTGTTGGCTCCTCTATTACTTGCAAGAGGAAATTGTCTTCCACACAATTGAGGAATCGCCTGGATTGCTTGTGCCGGGCCGTACCATCACTCCAACAGGTGTCAGGATGGTTGAAGTCCCCCATGAGGACAAGGGCCTGTGAGCATGAGGCTGCTCCTGATCGCGCAGCCTGTAACAGATCCCCACACTAATGTCCTCCATTGCTGTTCTCCCTTTGACCCTGGCCCACAATCTCTCTGTTGACTCATCACCTGTCCCCAGACAGAGTTCCATACTCTCCAGCCTATCACTGACATAAATAGCTACTCCCCCTCCCCATCTGCCTGGCCCGTCTTTCCTAAAGAGCCTATAACCTTCCATTCCAACACTCCAGTCATAGGAGCCATCCCACTATGTTTCTTTGATGCCAATGACATCACATCCCTGTAGCCGTGCACACATCTCTAATTCCTCTTGTTTACTTCCCATACTATGGGCGTTTGTACAGAGGCATCTGAGCCGTGCTCCAAATGAAGCCAACTCATTGGCTGGAGTGGCTGAAACAGCTCTGCATCGCTCCAAGCATTTGTTTATGGCTGAAAAGCAGATACAAAAAAGGGAGAATTCTTGCATTTTAGCTAAGTTGCATGAAATACACTTATAGTCATCTGTCTTTCTCTCTAGAAAGTACCTGTTGACTTGTGTACCATATTCACTTCTAATTTACTACTCAACTGGGATAACGAATAATGTTAATACACATAAAATTGAAAACTAGAAGATTCTGATTACCTGGTAAAACAAATCCTTAACAACTTATTCCCTCTTAAAAGGGAGAGTTAAACGAGATGTGACTTAGCTGCATAGCCATATGTGGTCTACGCAAATCCTTACATTGACAACTGACTGGCAGTGTTGGGTGCTGGCAACTGACTGGAGTGTCAGGATGGATTGATGCCCCCCTCCCTCAACACATCTACTTTAAAGCTCGACCAGCCTGGCAAGTCTTCTACCAAAGCAGCTCTTCCCCTTATACCAGCTCCACCAGCCTCCAGTAGACCTGGCCTCCCAAAGCGAGTCCCATGTTCTGAAAAACCAAACCCCTGACTAGGGTACCACCATTCTAACCATTTATTAACCTTCCAAATCCACCTGGCCTTTTCAAGGTCCTCCCCTTTGACCTGGAGAATCAATGAAAAAAATATCTGAGCCCCAGAGCCCCTAACCACCTTTCCCAGAGCTCTGTAGTCCTTCTTAATGCTCTCCAGGCTACTGCTGTCAATATCACTAGCACCCACATGGACCACAAGAAGTAGGTAATAGTCAGCGGGACTTCCTAGACCAGGCAGTCTCTCAGCAACATCCCTGACCCAAGCCACTGGCAGGCAACACACCTCCCTCAAGACTGGGTCAGGCCAACAGATGGGTGCCTCTGTGCCTTTCAACGTAGAGTCCGCTACTACTATGTCCTGCTGCTTTTTCCTGGAGGCACCAATAGCGATCCTCTTTACTGGTGCATCAGCAGGATGTTCATTTGGTGAGGTGTGTTTCCTTATTAGGCCCCTGCAGAGCTGCAAAGCGGTTCTGTGTGGGGACGTCAGATTTTGGAGGAAGCCCCTTGCTTCGTCCCCTTCCTCTTTTTTTTTGGGGGGGGGGGGGGGTGGTTGGGGGTTTTTTTTTTGTTTGTTTTTTGTTTGTTTGTTTTTGGTTTGTGTTTTTGGTGGTGGTGGTGGTGGTTTTTTGTTTTTAACACCCTCCTCCTTTTCCGGATGTGCTATGATGGGCGCTTGTGGCCCCTGCACAGTTTGTGCCTGTAGCAGTCCAGCTCCCTCTCAGCTTCCCTGACATCTCCAGAGACCAGCGGAGACACTTTGTGCACCCCGACTTCGGCGCCGCAGCCTCCCCTCCCATCGGCTCTGCCTGCTGCCGCCGCTGCCACCGCCGGGGCAGCCTCAGCAGAGCTCCCAGACCGCGCCCTGGCCCTGAGCCGAGGGCTCGCTCCCTGGGCCGTGCTTTCTCCGCTCCGGGCGGTGCCGTCCGCCTTGGCACCGCCCCTGGTGAGTCCCTGCGGGCGGCAGCGGAGCTGCGGCTGCTGGCCAAGGCCTGGAGAGGGCTCGAGGCTCCCTGGGTGGCTTCGCCGCTCAGAGCTGGAGCTCCTGGGCGCGGGGTTTCACCTCGCTCCGGGGTTGAAGGCTCCTCTCTGGAGCTGCTCACCTCGGCGAATGACATATAGCAGTTAATAGTAGAAGATTGTTTTGTAATGGAAGCAGCCAAAAGGACTAGAGGGCATGACTTAGGAGCTGCTGAAGATGTGAGGTTTATTCAGCTTAGAGGAGACTAAGGGGTGACCTCACTGCTGTCTACAACTTCCTCATAAGAAGGACCAAAAAGGGAGATGCTGATTTCTTCTTTCTGGTATTTGGTGATAGGACGTGAGGGAATGGTTTAAAGCTGCATCAGAGGAGTTTCAGATTGGACATTAGGAAAAAGTTCTTCCTTGAGAGAGTGGTTAAGCAGTGAACAACCTCCTCAGGGAAGTGGTCAAAGTGGCCATCGCCCTAAGCCTGTCAGTGTTCGAGAGGTGTTTGAGCAATGCTCTTAGATATATGGTTTAACTTTTAAATTGACCCGTGTGGAGTTGGACTCGATGATCCTCATGGGTCCCTTCCAACTCAGGATATTTTATACTCTGGGATTCTGTGTTGGTCAACAAACCTTCCCATTAATCATGTCAGTGACTTTTTCCAGAGATCTGCAGGACTAGGCTGAAAGAACAACCCCTCATACCTGTGCTGACTGATTTCTCAGTGTGAGCATGAGACTCTGCTCAGGCAAAGCTGGTTTGATTTGTTCCAAATCAGCTTTCCTCCCTCCTGCTGTTGCCCTGTGATGGCCTTGTGAGTGGCAGACGCATGGTGCTTCCCAGGCAAGAGAGGATGCTCTAATTCTACCAGACTCATCTGTCACATGCTCCAAATAATGCATGGTTTCTTTCTACTGTGGTCAACCAGACTGCACTAAAACAGTATTCTTATTCCACCAGCCATGTCTTGAGGCATTTGACCTTGTAAGGTAACACACATACCACATCTGTGGAAAAAGTCTGAACTAAGCTGATAGCACTTCAGGAAAAATAGTGAATATGATGTTCTTTTAGGGCACAACTCCTACAAATGTGCAAGTATTTAGTATGGCAGTTTTTTATTGTGACAGAGGAGCTTGCAGTACATTCGTAATTTAAACCAAGTAAATCATGACATGGAGGCCAGTAATGATAATTGAAAGATGATCTTTTCCTGTAGCAATCTTTTCCTGACTCCTCAATAGCCCAAGAACATTACAATTTTGTTTTGCTAAAGATTATAGGAAAGATAACGTTCCCTCTTTGGGTATTGCTACAATAAGGGTGGGGGGGGGAGGAGGGAAGCATGACTGTCAATTAAAACAGTTCAAAGTTCTGTTTGAAGTCTACTTTGAAGCTTCTGGTGTTGATATTGTTGTAGATCCACTTTTAACCTCAGAGGGTAATGTTTCTTCCATTTAAGGCAATGGCAGGTCGTCTCTTTGCTCCTTTCAAGAGCTCTTTTGAGATATAAGACCAATAATACGTATTAACGACAGGGAATATGGTGGCTGCACTTGTTTGGCAGAGGGTGTGAAGGGACTAGGTTTGGTGAGGGAGTAGGATGCCTGACTGAAGTGCTGAAAGACAAATCCCATGCAAAGAAATGGAGCAGGCTTTTCCATTCAGTGGAAACGTCTTCCAAAGAGATCTTTCAATAGACCAAAAAAATCCACCCATTATTAATTTAGCTAAAGGCTGTTGTAGCTTTCTGTTAGTCTTTTTTGCTTTGTTTTTCTTTTCCTTTCTCAACATAATGGCCTCTGTTGGAGGAAGTTAATTCCAAAGGGATTTTCCATATATTTTCCTACATGAGAGGCAAAGTCTCAAGAGCAAGGTTGAGATGTCTAACTTGACTAAAAGCTCTTCTGAGGCTCAGCTTGTAACTCTACAGGAAAATTCAAGCAATGTAGTTACACTCCTCTTTTTCTGAATTCTTGTCTGGGAGAGACCATATTCTACTGCTTGTTACAAAGGGAAACTGGCCACAAAACTTAGCCAGAATTAACTGCTGCCAACACTCCTCCAGTGGTGTTATCTCCTAGACATATCCTGTATTCTTGTCATGAGCACACAGAATCAATATGTGAAAATAAAGACTTCACATGCAGGCAGATTGTTCTGTAGGCATCAGGCCTGTGACTTCATTCTTTCTATCTGACATCGGCCAGGACACCAGAAGCCCAAAATGTGAAGCATGCCTCTGAAATAACATATCCCTTAAATGGTCTCTTTATGGCTTCAAAGGAAACAGAGTATGCAAAGTAGCAACAAACTGGACATTCATATTTTTATCCACTGGTAAAGTTCATCAAGTTTATGGAAGAATCTTTCTCAATTCTGCAAATATTATGAATATTTCATTCCAGATCAGCTGGATAAGAGCTTTTTTGTATTAAATCAAAGTGCACTCGTATGCCATTAGAACTCCTTTGACAGCTACAAGACATTAATAAGGTGCTTTTTATGCTCAATTTTAACCAATGACATTTGCAGGTAAATTAATTCGGAGTTTTCACATTACAAAAGCACATTTCTAACATGAAGGAAAAGTACACCCACATATGAACTTCAACAAGTTGTGGTGATCTAAACACCCTAATATTAGCACAAGTGATGTAGTGCTAGGTTTACGCTAGGATAGGCGTGATAGAATGGGCAAAACCTCGCTTAATGCCATATAGTACGTTACTCAAATTGTGTTTCTAATCTGTAAGTACATTACATCATGAGTCATTCAAAGGAAAGGGCAGAGTTTCCTGCCCAATTCGTTACAAAAAGAAAGTGACATTTAGAAGGTAAAATCTGAGAAATGGGAATTGTATCTCATAAGTAGAGTTCTTTTTTCTCATGAGAATTCTTTTATTTAAATAAAAATACCAGAATTCTGTCTCTCTAGCTGAAAATTGTCAAGCTTGTTTATTAATTATTTATATTGTTGTATAGGACATCTAAATATAAGAGTCACTGGAAATAAAATGTTAGCTCCTCATATATAATTCAGCATAGCTTTATTTACAGTATTTGGGAACCTAGATAAGGGTGTAGAAGAATTTCATGTGCAAGGGAGGTTTTCTGGGTTTATTTTTTCTGTTGTTTTAGTACTAGCTTATACCTTGCAGTGCATCTGAACAGCAAATCCTATTACAGTGTGAAAAATATTGTAGAGAAGATACCAAGCCAGCACTGGAAAGAATTACCACACACCACCTTTAATTTACATGGACTGAACACTGCTGGTGTTACTGAGAAGCAAATGAAAGGAAAGTCTGGCCTTTCAGACCATTACCATAGTCAGATAATATAAAACGTGTATCCACTTCTAAGCACTTAAATATGTATGAGTTTTTATAAACATGGTGAGTTTGGGGTTTTTTTTAAAGAATATTTCATATCAGCATACTAGCACTTTTCGCCTTCTCACCAAGTGTGTGTCATTGTTCTGCTCTCAGCTAGCCCCCTGAATATGTTTGCCGGGATGGTGATTTAAAAACACCAACTAGTTTCAGAGGATGAAGGAGAAAAATGTGATCTTGTTAATTTTGTCATGTCTTTAAATGTCAAAACTAAGCACAACAGAGAAACTAATTGAAAACTAATTGAAACCCAGAGGATTCCTTTCTGTGCAGTTATTGCTCTCAGCCTGCACCATGGTATTTGGAGATGAACAGAGCGCCAAAAGCATGAACTGAACTTCAGTGCTGAGCATGGGGATGAATAGTTCAGCTGAATACTCTATGCTAAACAAGGGTTTAAGAGATCAAGGCAGCAGATATCTGATGCCCACCTACAGAGCACTAGCATTTCCTTCTCCAAACAATATCTACATATTTGAAAAGTGGCTCACTGAGCAAGTTGTAGATGCTTAGGACTAGAGGGCCAGCCAGACATCAATAGTTTGGCTTTAGATTTGGTTCAGAGCAACTGGTAGATTTATCTGAGATTTAATGATCTGGTGCAACAGCTGCTTTACCATAACAAGCCTTCTACTGCAAATTTTGTTTAAACATCTTGGAAAAATGACAAATAACAGCCCATCCACTCCTACCCCACCGCTCAGTGACTTTTTGTGCCAAACCTTACTTTAGTTTTGCCTCGCTACTGTATTTTCTTGAGTTGTCAAGGCTCATTGCTGTAGGAGTAAAGCATCTACAAATCGAGAAAAGTGAGCAGTATCACTGCACACCACTAACACGATGACACTATAGAGAGCTGTACAAGAAACAGGGATGGCACGGCGACTCTGTTCTCACTTGGAATTTCATTATTTCCCCTTTTCTGGCTACAGATGCAGACAGTTTAACCACCCTTGGCTTCCCTGCACCCCAGGAGCAGGCACCAGCTCTGCTGCCTCTCTAAGGCTACTGGCTTTGCCTGCAGTGGAACTGGGGACAGAGGCTGGCAGCATGGAGGGACGATCTAAGGGAAGGGATGAGGGAGACCCAGGGAGAACCCCTCACTTCTCTCAGGCTTAGCATCACTCAAATGTTTTAGTACTATCCATTTCTTTAAGATAAAGCCAAGCATCTGAAGAGGGAGAAGCTTTGATTTATATGGCCTCTATGGAGCTGTTCCAATCTACATTATTTGGCCAAAAATCGTAGGTTTTCTATGGCAGATGCTTATCACTAACTTGATTAAACTGATGCTTCTATTACAACCACAATAAAAGAATGCTAAAACACAATCCTAATATTTCACTTGAATCTATACAATAAGATCTGTAAGCTTATCCCTATAGAATTCCTACAAAAGAAAAAGAGGTCCACTTTCTTAGTCCATATGCATCAGATAGATACAGATTTTATGTTACATGTGTAAAGTGCCTGTGAGGGTGGAAGAACACATACACAGAGACAAAATATGAAATTATTCAGCTGCAGCTATGACAGTTGTGTTAAAGAGCTACTGACAGATAATGGAGCTCTGTGAAAGCTGTGCACTTCCAGATGCCTTTGCATCATCCTAGCCCACATATCCTCCATCCTGAAGTCAAAGTCCACCATCATCTTTATAGAGTATGGCAAAGGCCAGCAGGCTGGGGAGATAGCCCATCAGGATGCCTGACTTTCTAGCTGGCTTTGCTGCATGAGCCAATTTTACACAATTTGATGTAAGGTCAGATACAACTGGAGGTTGTGATTCCTGTTTTAAGCTTTGCTGCATTTGGTTACGTGAATTCTTAAAAATAGTAAATACAGGTATTATAAACTAAAGCCATTATAAAGCATAGATTGAGCATGACACAAAACTATACATTCATTACAAAATACATAATGACAACCAAAAGAAGACCCTGAACTTTGCCTCCTTGTCTAAATGTTATTTTTGCATGTTGCACAACTTTTTTTCCTGTTCATTCCTGTTGGAGTGTTCCCTCACTGGTTGACTTTTCTGTCCTTAATGCAGCCCTCCTTATAGAAAAGAAATTGCTAATTTTGAAAAAATTATTTTGCAGTTTGTCATTTGTTTCAAAGCAAAGAGAGGAGGAAAGTTGAAACACAAACTACAGGATTGCATACATTCCCAGAATTGAGTTGCGCCTCTTAAGTCTGGTTCAAAGAAGGTGCTAGCTAAAACCAGTCGTTCAAGACAAGGGAAAAAAAAAAAAAAAATCCAGCAGTGCTTGTGCTAGCTTTGAGAAGACTGCCCTCTGATGCTGGCAGGAGGTATTTCTTTCTTCAGTCAGGTAATCTAATAACCAGGATTCATGACAGCAAGAGGCAAAAAAAGACTATTTGTGCTGAATAGAGAATTCTTTTGGGCTAAGGTCACCAGAAATACTTGTCTGGGGGGAAGTACAGCGACTCGCACATTCTGGGGAAAATGGTTCAGTGGCTACAACACTACCACTTATGCATATGTATATCTGCCTTCCATAATTCATTTTTTAAGCCTTTTGAACTCGCATTCCAACTATATGTCATGCTTACAGGACAATTCCTAGCTCACAGACCCTACTTAGACAAAGCATTTAACAGTGTACAATTCCTTTTCAGTGTCTAACTAACTAACTAACTCGTTTGCAAAATTAATATCCTAGAAAGTTGACTGCACTGAATTTCTCAAATACACAAACTCACCTTCCTTTTCAGTCCCATACATGTCCGTATATGGTTAGAAATGGGATTAGAGGTTGCCAAATGACTCATTTTAACAACTTTGAGGACAAAAGCAAAACAACATCAGATTATAATTCAAACTTCCTGAATCTAATCATGAAAAGGAACTAGTTTATGCAAATCATCTTCCTACTGGAAATTACAGAATAACTCTCCTGAGGACCTGGGGGAGGCAAACCAAGGGAGGAACACTCAAGCCGTACAATTTGTATGATGCTGAAAGGAAGGAAATGCAACAGTTCTAGGGTTTTGTTTCGGACTGGGAGGGATTAATTCTTCCTGTCAACTCCCTCTCCTCTTTCTAAAGCTCATTAATACCTTTGCCAGTAAAATAGGCCTTTTAAATATTTTCAGAACAGACAAAAATCAGCCTGTACCTATCTCACATGGGTTTATATAGGGCTTGAATACCAGGAGGCTATAGATCTGCTTTTTAAACACACCTCTCAGCACATGTACACCTTCCCTCTTCCCACTACCCTCCCACCCCACCCCACCCCACCCCTGCAAAATAAGGAAATACTTTAAAATGGAAAAGATAGAATAAAAGGAGAAGTCCAGCATAATTATGTAGTGCTTTTTCTTAAGCATCAAAAATTAGAATATCCAGGAAGTCTTCTGTATGAAAATATGCAAGTTAATCAGTAATGACTCACTAACCAATTAAAAGTGCAAACTGGTATAAGAAAAAGCCTTTTTGAATTTAACCTAAACCATGTGAAAATGAAACATAGACCCTATTTAAAAAAAAACACTCCAGATTCCATACTGTGCATTTTTACACAGATGAATGAAGAGAAGCACAATAGAAGGGCCCACTAAATTGAAAGGACTCTGTTTAAGCCAGCAGAAGTGTCCTTCCCTGGCCTTGTCTCTCTCCCAAAAATCTGAATGAGTATTGAGGAGTTACAACCACACAAATACATACTTGGTCTGCCAGCAGGAAGCACTTTTACTTTAATGGCATTCACATTCCCATCAGTGAAATTGTAGAGCTGTGTAATCTGCTCTCTCCATAGTTATTTTTTATTATTATTATTTTGGAATGGGTTCAAGGGGAAAGTAGGTCAAAACATTTGAAGAGTGATTGGCCTGCATTTTGTACATTTAGCAAATTTGGTTGCCTAAATAATCACTGTCAGCAAAATGTTCTTGTTGCATGGTCATCTTTACAAAGTTGCAGCAACTCAGTTTTAATGCAGCTGTAGTGGATTGCTGTCCTTTTACCTATGTAAAATAAAAAATTATGGTTTGATTTGCAGCAGTGATTTTGGCATCACTTTGCTGCATCACTGTCAAAAAAGTGAACTTGTGACAACCTCGAGATCCTGGGAATTAGTAGATGCTTGAAGTTTCAGCTCCTGCATTTTAGTGTAAAAACAGTCAATAATAAAATACAACTTCAGAACTTGAATTTTCTTGCAGTACTGTCAAGACTCAATAGCTTGTCCACCAGCTTCACACACTGAATGTTATTCTGGAGCCAGCACTGTCTTGCACAAGGCTGGGTGACGGTAGCAGTGGACTGACACAAAATTGCACAACCCCAGTGTCATGAAAGAAGGTCAGTTATAGAACAATTTCCTAAAAGACACTTGCTTAGTGCACAACATGGGATAAGGTAAATGGATTTCTAGAAGATATAAAGCACTTGGTATCACAATTGGATTAGAAGGATTTGACATCTATACAGAATCACAGAATCAACTACGTTAGAAAAGACCTTTAAGATCATCAAGGCCAACCTTCATCCCAGGACTGGCAAGTTCACCACTAAACAATGTCACTGAGGGCCTCATCTACATGGTTTTTGAACACTTCTAAAGACAGTGACTCCACTACTTCCCTGGGCAGCCTGTTCCAATGCCTGATCACCCTTTCAATGAAGAAATTTTTCCTAATATCCAGTCTAAACCTCCCAACAGTAACCCTTCCTTTAAACTAAGGATTTCATCCATTGCCGCCATAACAGTACCTTCAGTAATTATTGTCAGTTTTACCTGTGCCCACATGGACTCTAATTTAAAGAAGCATCCTTTCCATGGCAGAGGCTATTGCTGGCACATTATATCTGTGCCAGCTTTCCAGGGTAAGGCTCAGTTCTTAGCTTCATGGCCTGAGCCCAGGAAAACTAAAGACATATCTGAAGCTCCATCAGCTGACATAACAGACTAACAGTCAACCTTTTCTCAGGTATTAAGATGCTCTTTGTAGAAGATTGAACTTTGAAAGAACTGTTAGCATCCTGAAACCTCTCAAGAGAGTAAACCTTCATCACAAGCCTCACCCTTTTCCACCCTAAGTACAAGCCCTAGCATGCGCTAGCACAAATGCAATAAAAAAAACCAAGCAGCAAGCCTCCCAAAACCAAAACACTTTTCACCATGTCCATTTCCATATGGTAGATAACAGAAAAAATGACATATGACAGATATCACTATTTCATATATTTTGAAAAGCACAGAACTAATATAAAACAGTGGTAGAAATGGGGTAATCTGAGTTAAAATGGGTAATCATCTCTGAAGATTCAGAATCAGCGGAGTCATAGTTAATAAGGGTAGCTTTGGTTTAAACCTTTTTAAACTCTCCATGCATGTTGTAAGCACTGTTACTGAAGTAGATGGAGAAGAAGAGGAGAAAGAGGAAGATGATGTTCTACAAACAATCTGCAGGCTATATATTGGTACTTTTCTTAGGACATTACTGGAAGCAATTTGATTTCTTATAGTGAAAAAACACAGCATATGAACCTATAGTAAACACTAAATGTAGACCAGTGTCTGCAGATAGATACATATATTTCCACTTTTGATGTAATTCGTTACCTGCATTTGAGACACAGAAAGATTATTTGGTCCTATAAGATTCATTCTTTACTCAGGTCGTTTCCTTTCTCTTTGCTCGAGTTGTCTTCTCTCAGAAAAACAGTCTGCATAGTCAGCTAATCTGTATTGATATAAATTAGTGTTTGCCACATGAGCATGTTGCCTAATAACATCAATGGAACTGTTGCATTTTACACAAGAATCAGAATGATAGATTTTAAGTTTGTGATCATCTAATGATAGCTACTGCAGACCAGAAGCTACAGGATATTACCTAGCAATCTGAAAAGGGAACACTACCCATGGACTATCAATCTCAATAATTTAAGTTCAGTTGCCACACCAGAGAAAAAAAATCAAAACAAACAAAATAAAAAACAAGAACGAACACACACCCCTCCCCATGCACAAACACACACAAAAGAAAACCACATGCCAAGCAATGTAAATACCAAGGTGGAAGGAAATTATAAGAAAAATGCTTTCTTTTGGACAAGTACATGTGAAGTATCTGCTTTCATAACTACTAGCGCTTTGCCAAGAAAGTGCCTGAAGGGAAGAAAACAAAAATAATGAGAAGGCTTAGAGGGCACACAACAGTGAAGTGCTGAGCAGAACAGTATTTTAAGGAACAAGGAAGTAATGCGAGGAGTTTTTAACACACAGATTAGTGGTCACCATTGTACCAGATGTAAAGGATTCCCATCAGCCTGCTACAAAATTCTGAGAGAAGCCATGAGAACCACAGAGGCCATGTACTCCTTGGTAGCCCAGGACCACACACCCTTCTTCTAACCCAGTGGAGGTGAATGTATATTTGAACTATTGCAAGTAAAACAGCGCCAGATCACTCCTTTCCATTTTGAGTATCTCCTTAACCCTTTCTCCTCTTTCTCCCTTTTCTACACAACGCAGTGGAAGAATCCCAGGTCTAGCATGTTTTGGGAAAAAAAAATCTTGTGAAAACTATGATACTTGATTCTGTGCTTTCTGATGCCTTGTGACCTTAAGCTACACCGCATTACATGGGGTTGATATTTTAATGTCTCTAAATCCACATTAGGAGCAAACCATTTTAATAGACATTTGTCACAGTCTTCAAGCATTTCACACAAAGTAGCAACTGAATAGTTTCATTCAGCTACATATGGACCACATCTGTAAGGTTATGAGCACATCACCCAAAATGGACATGGAGGGCTTTTATTATGATGAATTTGTGCTGGATTGCCCTGCTATGCTGTGTGAAATCTTGTCAAAACCTTGAATGATGTCTATTACAGTTTCCTGTAAAAGTATAGCTCTTGGCAAATACTGACATCACTACTGCCACATCTCCAGCTAGACCAAACAAGGTTAAACTGCAGAAAAAAAAAACAAATCATCACTAGCTCTAAGCTTAGGTAAAAGTCTACAAACAAACTTACTCCATGGATTTGCTTTTCACATCATTTCAGCAGTACAGCTGTCTGATGACAGGTTGTTTCATTAACTGCTGATTAAAAAAGCTTACAGAAAATGGATACACAACCTGTGTTTAAATTTAGTTCTTGCTTTTACATGCAGGTAGAGTAATTTTGTGCATCAGCTAAACACTGTCTGATATTGAAAAGAAACACCCCTAGGACAATTGGATAATATGAACTCCGTTAGTAAGAGAAAAGTGAAGGCTGATTTGCTGGCACTCAAAAAGAAAAAAAAAAAAAAAGAAAAAAAGAAAAATTACTGTCTTTACCTTGAGGCTGGAACAAATATTCTCAAGCATAGCCAGCCTGGAGGAGAGATGGAGAACAGAGAAACAAGGAGAAGTGCCAGCAGGAAATCATTTTTCGGAAAGTCACATTGTAGCTACGGAGGGGAGGAAGAGAATGACAAAACCTGCTGGTTCCTGTTTGAAAATGAGGACATTTGGCCAGTAATTTCCACTTGCATGAGCTGCAACTGGTAGTTGCAGTTGAAGTAAAGATAACATCACCAAAAACATAATTTCAAGTATACCAGTTTTCATTAGCAGTAATGTTTAAACAAGTTTGAACAGTGTACAAAAAGAAATACAGAGTCAAGCAACAATACTACATTAGGCTCAGTGTCCATTAGAAGGGCATCTCTCTACAGCTTCCTGAGGCGAGGGAGGTGCTGATCTCTCCTCCTTGGGATCTAGTGATAGGAAGCATGGGAATGGTTCAAAGATGCACCAGGGGAGGTTTAGGCTGTACATTAGGAAACATTTCTTTACCAAGAGGGTGGTTAAACACTGGAACAGGCTACCTAAAGAGGTGGTTCATACCCCAAGCCTGTCAGTGTTTAAGTGTCATTCGGACAATACCCTGAAGAACATGGTTTAACTTTTGGTCAGCCCTGAATTGGTGAGGCAGTTGGAGCAGTTGGACTAGATGATCATTGTAGGTCCCTTCCTAGTGAAATATTCTATCATATCATATCCTATGCTATCCTATCCTAATTCTATACTGTAATACACTGCCATAGCACATTGCAACATACAGACAACATTTTTGAAGAGATCAAAGCCATAAATTTACATGTTGCTTTATTCAAAAGTAAAACCTTCTAAGAATATAAAAGATCTGTCAATAAAAGGAACAGCCTTTAAAACTTCACATAGAAAAATTTCTTGTTACACAAAACCACCATTGTTGATATAGCAGTAAAAGACAATGGAAAGGCTAAAGAGCTTCAGAGTGCTATTTTTTTCTTTTTGTCATTTGTCCAAAAATTGAAAAGCCAGATTTCTCTGAAAAGCATATAAACCTAGTTGCAGAAAAATGTGAGATGAGTAAGTTAAACTTTTCTCACTCGCTAAGTCAAATTTAAAGGTTTTACTGTAGGATTCAAGTTCCATAGTTATATCTCCCACAAAATAAGTTTAGATCATTTGCATGGTCAGCAAATTTTTCTGGAACATCAGATCAGCCCTCCCCCCCCACCTTCTCAAGCACCTGTGTTAGTTTTCACACTGTTATTAAGTCCTCACTGTTACAAGATTATGATTTCCTTGAAGAGATGCACAAAAAGAGGCCATTTACATTAGTATTTATGAGACTAGATGAGAAATTTCTTCTGATTTGTATTTTTTTCACTTACTAGTAAGCTTAATCATACAGATAGGTGGCAGGTTTTATGACAATTTTCCTTTCCATGAGCTCTTTGCCTGTTTTGGATGATAAATCATGGAAACTTACGTAAACATGACAGTCGTCTAATATGAGCTCCTGCTGTTATGTGGAAAAACACCATTCTAGACACTACCACAAAATATTTGTGTTTACGATGTTAGCAACATCCAAAAGCATTGTCTGTTGCTGTGACTACAAAATCTGATTAACAAAGTATGGTTGTAATATTGAAGCAAGTCTACCTGTCTTATGGTTGTTCATAGTCAACCTCCTGTGATGTACATTCTGCTGTTCTTTGCCAGCAGCCCAAGACCTTGCAGCAGAAAGTTCCCGTTCCTGAGCAAATTTTAGAGAATAGCCCTCAGCAGGTACAGCATCAGTCCCAAGTACCTTCCTGTAGCATCTCCAGCTTATTACTTACACTGCTGTTCCAGTCCATATACACTTACTTCAACCTGAAGTCTAGAGGCAAAGAAAATAAAAATCCTATTGCTGTATCTGTTTCGCTGCCTGCCCAGACACACCTGTCAAATATTTCCATGCAATTACACAGCCTGGTAAGTGTGCAGGGGCATTCTGATCCCAAGCAGGACAGAGGGTGGACACCCACGAACAGCGTCTGTGACAGTTCAGGGGCTAAGCTCTCATTTGCAGAACCATGGATCTACCTACATCTGATTTAGATGCTAGCAAAGGCACTACTTATGCCAGCAAATACTCTTGCTAACTTCACAAGTTAGCAACGCGGGTCCCAGAGACTGCAGTTTTCAGTATTTTTTTTTCATACTGCTACAGTAGTTTGACACAATTATCAAACAGGTTATTTTAAACACGATAAGCTCTTTCACTTCGAAAGAAGACAAATAATAAACCAAAGTGTTCAGAGTACTTTGTTTCTTTAGAAACCAAATCCCACTGATTTCACCTACAGAAAATGCTCACTCATTCCCAGCTTCCTAAATACAAAGTACACACGTTGCACATGATGTGTTGCTCCATCTAGAATTCACAGCCCTTACAAATTACACTGACACTAACTGGGATCCTGGAGGGAATCCAAGAAGCATATAATTCATCAGATTTCACCCACACTCAGACAGCCTGGCTGCTTGCTTCATTCTTGAGGCTATGTTGCTACAATTTCCTTTGAACAGGTCACCTCCAACCTCAATCCAAGAGCCACAGTGTCTAAACTTTGCATCAGTTTGACTGACACTGCGTAGGGCATTCACTGCATAGAGTTTTCTTGCAAAAACAATGCAGCTGCTGGATTACAGTTCTGAAACTCTAAAAGGCAAGAACCCAAAGTATTTTAAGAAATATGAGACTGAGTGAAGAATGTGGTTTGCACAGCTGAAAATGAAGATCATCAATTTTGAAATTTAGACTAAATAAGAAAAATGTTTTGCTTCTTTAAATTTTTCTATTTAAATTCTTTTAAGAGTCAGTGGATTAAAGTCATTGCTGGTAGAAAATCTAAATTCTTATAATTCTTTTTTAAAATTGAGCCTAAGTTTGACCAAATAAAATGAAATGTATTGTTCTTTTACCAAACTTGTTCACTTATAGTTTATTTTAAATAACCTTAATTGTTTTTCTAGATAACACTGACAATGTTTTAGCTTTAAGTTTCAGTAACCATGGAGAACTGAGTTAAAATTTAAATATGTTCTTGAAATAGATATTCTTGATGCCCAAATATGAAGCTGACAAAACACTGTCAATTACGTGAAGTTTGTTATTTACATAGAATGTTCACATAGTAGCTAAATATCTCACTTGATTTATTACTTTATGGTTTTGATATATTTAGATCTTAAAACAATATAAAAAGGCTTTAAACAGCATACAAAACCATATACAGAGTTATTGGTAGTGTATATATATATCATGGATGAATTATGACACCAGAAAAGAAAAATCATCAATAGCTCTGAGACACTTAAAATATGTAAAGTTTTTGTTCTCTACAGTCTTATTCTAATATTATATTACTATATTCCTACAGCAACTTAATGTTATGTTACTGTAAGAAACCAAAACCCAATAACATTTAAGAGAATCTACTATGAAGTGAAGTAGAATCTGAAAAACTGAAGGGGAGAAATTCCATGTATTTTTATTAAAGATCAGAATTTATATAATTCAGACTAAACTTGGCATTTAAAACCATTTCCTTTTCTTACAGTTCAGTGAGAGGCAGTAGTATTACAGTACATTCAAGACCATGCATATGAGCAAAAGAAATTATGTATCTCCATTCTAATGACAGAAAAATACATGAACTACCTTTGAAGTCATACTGGGATGCAAACAGGTAGGCTACTATGGAGCTCAGGAGAAACAAATACTCAGTATAACCTAGCTTCTTTGGGCAAGCCTGCAACCCATCTAGTGCTTTCACCTAATACAACCCATCTGCAACCAAGCTAGCTTGAAATCATTTGGGTTGGTCTGCAATACTCTGTGGTCAACAGAAGTTCTACCTGAAACTGCCATGCCCTGATTCTGGCACATAAAGGATCAACTTGCTAGTGTACCAATTAACCTTTTGCAATTTAAAAAACAGTCTGAAACTGTTGCTTTTTATACACTTAATAGCATATTACTCTCACATGTTATTAGTGTTTTTAAGCATGCATTCATTCTGTGTTTTAAAATTCATGAACCTTTCCTAACTTTACTGAGAAACAGGTTATTTTGTCAACATAGAGTTTGCATACTTGCACTTAATTGCATGCAAGCAGCTGAGAACATAAGAGGTGCCATAACTGCAATAATCAAATGCACACAGAAAAAGAATATAGATGTCCTGTATATCCTGTGCATTCCCAGAAGGAGATGTAAGTGCCGAAAGAAAGAAGGGAAGAGAGGAAATGCTGGCAATATTTACTTTCTTTTTCTCAGTCTCTCATTTATTTACATCATATCCTGTCTGGATGGTTTCCAAATAAAATTGCTTTTTTTGCTGTGACTGCAGACTGTATTTCTTACCAAGCACAGAAGTAACAAACAGTGAGCTCTCTCTTTTAAATACATTTCTGTTTCTTTCTAGTGTTTATCAATCAGGCACTGAAATACACAGAAGTTATTTTGAGACACAGCACAGAAGGGAAGGAAGAAGAGTTATTGTCTTCTATATCCTTTCAGATGCAAACAATGATGCAATATGCTATTTTATTCTTATAGCAGCTTATTTTGGAATATTTAAAACAACAGTGTTAAAGCATCAAAAAGGTCCACCACTAATTTGGCTTGTAGACAACATCTTAAAATAAAATTCAGATATGGCAAAAACATCACTGAAGGTTTGGGCAACATCTGGAGGGGTCTTGTGAAGAAGGCATCTTGCTGCTATGAAAACCTTTCCTGTTACCACGTCATGAGTACTTGTCCTTGAGAAATTGTTCTTGTTTCCATGTCTCAGAAGGACTTACTTAGAGAAAGGCAACTACAATGGTCAAAGTGAAGGAGGCACTGAAAAGCCTGGGACTTCATTCTGAAGAGAAGGATGAGGGAGGAGAATACAAGTGAAATTTAAAAAAAATCTTGAAGGTTTCACATACACTGAATCCAAATGTTATTAACCAAATCCAACAAACTAGAATTCCCCTCACAAATCTAATAGGATATTTAAATAGATTAAAGAAAGCATTTTACACAGGAGATGGTGAACCTCTGGGACTTACTGCCTCAGAAAACTCTGAATCATTTAGTATCAGCAGGTTCAAAGAGGGGTAAGACAAATTCATGAATATTAGTTCCATAAACAGAAACTAATGGGACTAGACAGCAAGAAACCCCCTAATAGCCATGATACAACTGTGACTGCAGAGGTACAAGATGGACTGCAGAAAGCAGTCGACATGCTCACACACGTTCCCAAAATGTATCTCCTCTTGTCCCATCTGAAGCAAACAGTGGCCTAGATGAACATTGGTCTGACTCAGTATGGCATTTCTTATCATGTATTCCATGTGGCCATTTTACGTTATATGGTCTCACCAATATGCTAAAAATATTTTCATTATGTAGCCAGTGGCCTGTGCTCCCCATGTAGGAAATGCTGGGTAACTGGTAGAGTGCTCAACTACACCAGCCATTTCCACTTCACGTCTCAGTAGTTGCCCACTCAATTCCTTAGCAGGGGCCTTCACACCAGCCCTAGGGAGAACAGGAATCCCAGTTCAAAGAGAACTTCAGTTAAAGGTCATGCAAGTCCATTAAATGAGAAAATATGAGTAAATCAGTCTCCAGCTGAAATAAGCAGTTGATAGCCTTGCCAAGAGTCAAACATCTGACATTTTATCTCCAGAAGTCTGTAAAACCTCAACAAAGGTGTCCAAATTCATGCAGCAGAGGAGGATGATTTAATAAATTACATTATTACTTTGCATTAAGTCCACCACTTTCAATGGTGCATTCACTGTTGCATATACACAAGAACTGCCAGTGGCAATTTGGCCAGACTACTATAAAAAATCAAGACATTAATATTTGTTAGTGTTATCTGTTCACAACATCCCTTTTCACCAAAACTGACCAAACAAGAGATATGATAAAAAAATATATCCCCATGGGTTTGAGTCCAAATAACAAATACAATGCTTATTGTTATATAATTATCACACTTATAGTAACTGTAGACTTAAGTAAAACATAGCCTGAATAATGCTATAACCTATTAAAGAGGTTAAAAAAGATTTCCTTAAAGCCAAAAAAAGTATGGTCATCCTGTATCAGAAGCGACAAATTGAGAGAGAGATGTTTTCTCAAGTGGGTTGGAATGGGAGAGCATATACCTTTAAAAGGCTTCCAAGTTTTAAGTGTAGATCCAAAAAGAAGTGTCTTTATTTTCCTGTAGTCTACTTATAGTAAATATTTCTGCACACACAATAGTAATTCCTCATGGGAAAAAAAGTGTTTATCAGAAAAATTAAGAATTTAATTATTACATAATTAATTGTTATAATTAATAACAGTTTTCTAGCAGGCCTTTTCATTATGATGATCCATATTTATTTGTAATTACGATCCATTGAAACCACTAAACCCGGGTTTCTGACCTAATCTGAAATCATGCTTTTATGGTAAAAACTGGACATCAACATCATACTCTATTTAAATTGCTGAGTTTGTACCATGAAAAAAAGAGTGGTTTCCTAGTTAAAACACAAGATTAGGAATAGAGAGGTGGTAGTTGCTGGAGGCCCTGGTTGTTTCCCTGAACCAAAGCCTTCAATTGTCCCTTTTCTGCAGTTGTTAGAAGAATTCCTGCAATCCAACATAATTTTTCATCTGAAGTACACACTTTTTTACTGCTGTCTCTGGATAAAATAAACCCAGGCAAAGAGGGTATGGCTTTGGGCCAATCTCTCCCTCAAGGTGTGTGGGCAGTTTACTCTTTGTAATTGCTACACATGAGTTTGTCCTTATGAAATTGCAGCTCATCTGACCAGGTGCTTATTGGATATATCGAAAACACGTATTGTGCTATTTATGTTTACCTTCCAGTAATCTCAAAGTATTTTTACAGAAATCCAAAATGCTACATTGGTTTAAAGAATTGAGAATACTTACTAAGTATATACTTGACAGTGGTTCAATTGCAAAAATATTTTGCTTCTCATGTCATTACATTACTGATAGAATCACTTATGACCATGTAGACCAATAAATCATTTCCCTTGATTTCAGAGGCATTCTGAAGAACAAATCAGATGAGGTGCAGTTTCTCAGTGACAACTATCTTATTTTTAAATTCTGACATGTTTTCATGTTTTCTTTAAACCCTCTTTGACAAAAGCATGAGTTCCGCTTCCTGCTAAATAGGTTAAGATAAATTATGGGGATGTCTTGCTTCCTCCTGCAAATCACTAAGGAAGTGGTTTGTTAAACAAACAAAAATTGATGAATACTTACAAATACTTTTAGTGATTAGCTAGTAGAGGTAGCTTATTGAGTTCTTTACGAATCTTCAAAGTAGGTTTTGATTATGCCCTTCCAAGTCAATCGTAGAGACAGACATTATTCTGAGGCATAAGGATACAGCCCACAGTTTTTCCATTTGAAATGAAAATAATTCCTTAAGGACATAGAGACAGACTTTGGGTGTTAGAGCATGATATATAGTACTGTATAACTTTTTCCCCACATATTTGTCTGTGTGTATGTCTCCTGTATTTGACACAGCACATTTATGCAGATAGCAATTAATATTTGAGATAAGGTGTTGATATCATAAAAGCACAACCTGTCAGTTACTGCAATAAATCTATCTTTATTCAAAAAAGATATCAACAACAAAACACTGGCTTTGTTAATCAAGAAGATTAACTGGTAGAAGGGAAACTTGTCTTAAGTCAGGCACTGGACTGGGAAACTTAAATTCAGTTGTATCATGGCAGTAGAATTCATTAATGCTTGAACAAGTCTTCCAGTGCCTCAGTTCCTCACCTATAAAATGGAACTAAAATCTCCATCTCACAGCCATGTCAGAAATTTCCTTAGATTTCTGCAAAGCAAAGGTATCACAGTATATTGGGAAACAGATGCTGAAAAAGTCAGATTGAACAAACAAGATCTGTCACAGGATTGTTACCACATCCAAACTATGTGTTGTACAAAGAGTTTATCTCCACAGCCAGGAAAGTCATTAGGTTTTCAGCTACAGAGTTTCTGTAGTCAATGCCATAGAAATCATGGTTATAATATTGTGTTAAAAGGGCACAGCACTAAATGTCATTGCAACACCATTGGCTCAGCCCAAAGTGGTACAACAGAAGCAGTCATTTTTCAGGTCATTTCTTCAGATACGAGAGACAGATTTTCAATCCACGGAACATTGTTGGGAGCCAGAATCTTAAAAGACATCTGCACCTTCAAAGGTCTCCCTTTGGATGACTCCTTTAGGGGAAGGAGAGTGATGTAATGGCCCAGTGAGTCAGCCATAACTTTGAGGTAGATGCGCTTAGACCTTGTGTTTTTAATGAGCTCCCCAAAGAAAACCAAACCACTTTAAAACTCAAAATAGCCAGGAAGACTGGAATACTTAGCTTTTTAAATACAGGAAATCCAAAGTGACTAGAGGAGATGGAATAGAAATTTGAAAGATTTATACACAGCTTTCCCTGGCCCACTGCATCCTGGCAGGTATTTTCCTTCCAGGTGAGGTGGCAGTAGACTCAGTGGATTTCTGATTTACATCAAAATCCCTCTCTCCCTTCTCTTCCCAAAGGAGATTTGTATGTTACCTTTGAAGGTCAGCTGGCAGCTTCCCACTGCATCAGGTCCTTCTCTCATCAAACTGCAGCCTCTCTGCTCTGTTTGGCATTCCCTTGGCAGTCTCATTTATGCAGCATGAAATGTACCCCAGGAACCTTCTGTCCCCTGCACCAGTTCCACAATCCCATCATCTTAAAAGAACTAGACATGATTATGAATAAAAGGCAGGTGAAAAAAAGATACTTTATATAGCAAGAAAGACAGAGCACGATGTTATTTTATTCACCTATGAGATTTTGTTATTAAATTTAATGCTATCATACATCTGGCTTTTTTCAAACACATCCTTGGTTTTTCACTCAAGATCTTGCCCTGGCAGAGTTTAAGAATTTTGCACATTTGCTTAGGATTTCCAGATGTCTTGCAGCTTGCTTCTTACTAGAATGCAGGACTTTCAGAAATGCCACTCATGCAGATCACCTTTACAATGCATCCACTGGAGAACTGATGGTTTGATACATGGCAACATTGCACATTAAATCCAACCCATCTGGAAAGTCCTGTGAGGAAATACAAAAACAGCAATAGGAGAACCCTAGTTATTCATAAAAATGCAATATGCTAACAAGCCCCCTCAATGGTTTGGACTGGACATCTTCTCTGATACAGCGTTCTGCCTTGCAAAATCTGAATCACAGAATCATAGAGTCATAGAATGGTTTGGGTTGGAAGGGACCTTAAAGATCATCTAGTTCCAACCCCCCTGCCACAGTAAAGAATTTCTTCCTAATATCTAATCTAAATCTACTCTCTTTCAGTTTAAAGCCATTACCCCTTGTCCTATCACTACATGCCCTTGAATACAAGCAAGATCTACCAAACACAACCTATGTGAAACCTAGATCTGGGGTAGACCCAGGTATAGTTCAAAGGGGAAAGAGAGACCAGCTTAAGCCTAAGTAGACCATCCAGACCATTAGCCCTCAATTGTTCTTGGATTAAATGTTGAAAAATGCAGTATCAAAGAATTCAAGTGTAAAAGAATTCTTGAAAAAAAGTTAGGAAGAGACCAGGCTGTTGACATTGGCTTTCACATGCTGCAACTTTATGACATCAGAGAATTGAGGTACTATGAATATATTTAAGTGTTGACCTCATAGCAATTTCCAGTATTGAAGGCAATAAATATCTCTCACTGCAATAATAAACACAGAAGCTATGAATATTTATGAACTGCAGGAGACATGGATGCCAAATACGCTGTGAAAACCAAAATAGGATTAATGACATTCTATTGGTTTTACAAAAAAACAACAAGAAAACACACAAGAATAAAAAAAAGGGGTGGGATTTTTCATAGGTTGATTATTGTTATACGGACAATTTATAACTATATTCAGATCATTTGTTTCTTTGCAACTCATCATTGAGTTAGGTTTTAACTGGTTCAGGAGATATTGGTGAGAAAAATCAGATTACTCTAGATTTCAACATAGTAGAAGTGTATTTGCAAAGTTCTGTAAAATCATGATCTAAGCTACAGGACCCAATGCAAGAAAAGACTGAGAATTTACGTTTTGACACATATTCAGGTCATGGTCAGAGATATAACTCTACATTCAGTGCATTGCAGTGCTGCCTCTATTTATGGAATTGCCCTTTCTAATACCCAGTGTAAGTGGCAGTCTCCATAACAAAAAGATTTCAAAGTGCTACAGCAGGTGATTAACATGGGTGACATGTATAGAGAAGACCTACATTGTTCCTGCCTTCCTTTCAGCGCTTTGTGTATTCAGACCCTCGGCTATACAAGGCGGCTCCATTAATTGCCAGCTCCCATGTGAGAAGCACACACTACCTCTTCTGCCCATGCATGGCACAATTTGGTGGGATGGTAGCTCCCTAGGAATAATGGCCTGCAATAGATACTTTGCTGAAGTAACAGCTCTTGAACTATCTAATCTTATCTCCAGCTTTGTCTTTTTCAACTCTAGTTGTGACTCTTTAAACTTGCCACTTGTATTAGGAGAATAAATACAGCTACTTCCTTGTTGGCAATATTGTGCATAACACTCAGTGATAAGCCTAGACAACATGGCAACAAGTCACAAAACTTCTAAGTCAGACATCTAAGACAGAAATTACTGTGGTGCACTTCCTACACAAACTCTTTAAAAACACCACAAAATGAGATCACCCTGTGGTGACCTGGCTTTGGATGAACTCTTTCATTTCAAAATATGTTTCTCCTGCTGGTGTAAGAAATCAGATTTCAATATTTCCTTCACAGCCAGCTGAATGAGTATGTTTTGAGTCATAATGCCCAGCAGACTGACAGCAGGAATTCTTGCTGATGGGATATGCAACTTTTATTTGCTTCCTATGAACATGTATTTGTTTCCTCTTAAAAGTTTTCACACAGACAGTATCATAAAGCTGAGCATATGCGCTAAGATGTGCATGCATGGCAGAATGGCTTGGGTCAAATTATTAAATATTCAGTAGTTTGAAAAACTCTCTGTATTAAAAAGCCCTGCAGCTGGGAATCCAGAAGCGATGCCTTGTGGTTGAGATGATCAAGTATCTCAGATGTAGTAGACAGCAACAATAGCAGTGAGTGCACCAGATTGCAAGTTAAGGCCTTCCATCTTTAATGAGTCTGTAAAAGCTAACTGATATAATTTGAAATCTGCTTAAGAATGACTTCCAGGATGAAGGTGAAAGGTTAGCACTGGATGTGGCAATACATCCAACTCTGACTTCTGCAGGCTGAGCTCCAATTTAGGGAGATACAGCTAAGAGAAGTGAATACATTTTCCTACATCTTGAGAGAGGTTCATTAAAAAAAAAAAAAAAATAAAAAAAGGGTCAAAATGCCTTAGCTTGCTACTAGTGGGTTTTTTCATTAAGATAGAAGGCTCCTTTTCTCCATCACCAAAGCAAGGGGAGTGATCAGTGCTGTGAGCCTACTTGGGATAGCAACAAGAAGAATGATTGCAGTTCCTGGCTGACCAGACCAGATTTCAGAGTACTTATAGCTGAAATATTGCTCTAACAGGCCTGCAAATGCAGGACATCCTTTTCTTCCAGGTTCATCAGTTGCTGCTCTGGTTTATTTGACTGTCTTGTCAGGGTGTGCTCAGGTTAATATACATAGCAAGGCTTACCAGGCTAAAGAACTTTTACACCAACATGGCTCTATTGCTGCTGGTAGTCAAACTACCTTTTCTCAGCTAGCTTACTTGCATCTATAAGGCTGTATTACATACACTTTCTCTGATTTATAAGTCGGCCTCTTTTTGCCTCCTCAAAGGAATTTGACCTCATTGATGTTTTAATACTAGGACAATCATGACATTTTTAAAAAAGTCGAGTTTTGGAGTCATCAGTAGCAAATAGCTGTGTTGGAAAATGCTTGCAAAGCATGAAATTTCATCTTTTTTTTCCGTGAACTCGTAATGCAAAACTAACCAAACAGGATTTCAGCAAACTTTCAGAAAGCACATTTTTGGCTCTAGAACAAACAAAGTAAATTTCAAACAAAGCATTGATTTCCCCACTTTTTGGAAAATCATAAGCACCTGAAAACAAGCACTCATAATGAAGTTCCTCCTGCAATGTTTGTATGGTAACTATAGTGCAGCTACCACTGTAGTATAAGACAGCCACTAGATAATTGCAGCTATTTTGCCCCATTACAAACATTTACCACACTGTGGGCAATGAAAATTGCTATCTCAACGGATCCTGGCTGTTCATGAGGAAAATAATTGTCTTTTGCTCTTGAATAACTTATGGAACAAAACACCCAGCATCATTATTTACTTTTGGTTCAGAAATCATAAAATGGGTATCACACAGCAGTTTTTCATCCATGAAACTGTTGTATTGCTGAAAATTGGAAGATAATACAAATATTTTTCTAGAAGGTAAAATTAGAAAGCAGAGTATTCCAAACCATTTGCTCTGGTTGCTGTAGCTGATTTTGCTGCTTAGTTCTGCAACTTCAGATCACATTTTATTCTCGTGCTGTGCACCAGATACCAGAGATGACACCATCCAAGGATGGAAAATTGTTCTGAGTTTGTTTAACTCACAGGAGACATTCAGGGTGACCACTGGTGCCTGTGCAGGGATCTCCCTTGCACCCTGGCTTTTACAGCAGACAGGTCATTTTGCAACCCCTTCTGGAGATGAAGAAAAATCTAATTAAGTAAGTCAGTTACAAATTTTTGAAAAGGCCATGGACTTCTGGTTTTCAAACAGTCCAAAACCAGACCAAGACACTTTGGCACTGACAGTGACCCATCTTCCCCATGCCTACAACCACTATGTCTCACTTCCACGTAACACTGTCATTGCAGGTCTGTTTGCCTAGTTACCAGTTGTTTCTCCCAATTTGGCACTCCTCTTGCCCCATCTTTCTTAGTGTGGTGTTTCCAGGAAACTGCCAGGTTCATGGCTGATGTTAAAGACATGGTTTACTTGGGAAAGATAATGAAAATATGTTAGAAAACTGCCTGTTTTGCAGACTTTTAAAGACCTGGTACAGCACTTGTGAAAGTCCAAGACTGAATTAGTTTAAACGCACACACTTTGGGGTTCATTATTTTATTGTTTCTCTGGCGCAGAGTGAGCTTTGGTTTTCTACCTGAATTTTAATAAAAGCCTTCCCCCTTTTCATCCATACAAATGTACAAATCTCTAGTCTATGAACTAAGACTAGCACACCTGGATAGAAGCAAGCACAACTTGTACAACTGACCAAGAGACAAGCTCAGAGGGCTACTCCTTCCAAATCATCCTGTGGTTGAAAGCCAAAAATAAACTGTGAAGTGAGGGTGACTGCTTATCTCCACGCAGGTCAGCAAATGTGCCATTTCTCACTCAATTAAGCTTTTGTGGAAATACAACCATATCTTGAATGAATGCATCATTTTAATTCTATCCAAAGCCTGCTCCACTTTATTACAACGAACTCTATGTTGGTTTGCAAATTTTCTTCCAGTGCCTTCCAATTAAGAGATGTATTTTGTATACTTTGTGTGTTTTCTACATACAAACTCACCTACTAGTGTAAGTAAGTGCACTGCCTGGCTTTTAGGTAAGAATCATAGAATCAAAGAATCATAGAATAGTAAGGGTTGGAAAGGACCTTAAGATCGCCTAGTTCCAACCCCCTGCCATGGGCAGGGACACCTCGCACTAAACCATGTCGCCCAGGGCTCTGTCCAGGCTGGCCTTGAACACCGCCAGGGATGGAGCATCCACAACCTCCCTGGGCAACCCATTCCAGTGCTTCACCACCCTCACTGTAAAGAACTTCTTCCTTATATCTAATCTAAACTTCCCCTGTTTCAGTTTGAACCCATTACCCCTTGTCCTACCACTACAGTCCCTAAGGAAGAGTCTCTCCCCAGCATCCTTATAGACCCCCTTCAGATACTGGAAGGCTGCTATGAGGTCTCCACGCAGCCTTCTCTTCTCCAGGCTGAACAGCCCCAACTTTCTCAGCCTGTCTTCATACGGGAGGTGCTCCAGCCCTCTTATCATCCTCGTGGCCCTCCTCTGGACTCACTCCAACAGCACCATGTCCTTTTTATGTTGAGGACACCAGACAGCCATCTGTCATGCGAGACCTTAAATATTACAACAACAACAGATGAGCTAATGATTCTGAAATTCAATGAGGTGAACCAGACAACAAATTTCTTATGAAACTTCTCTTTTTCATCTGGAATTATTAATTTCTTGCATTGCTAATGCCTGATCCCTTTTGGCAAAAAACATTAAATAGTCATATATATCAAAACAAATTTTATTATTCTTATCATTATCTTAATAAACAGAGAATAGTAAATGAATTAATCAGCTATCAGCAACCTCGTATGTGTTGTCATGTTATTTCTCTTTTTCATATACATATTTTTCCCTAAGTTTGTGTTTCAGTATAATGGATACATATTGAATAGTGTAAAATTTTCTTCTCCCAGCAAAGCTTGTTCAAATATTCTGAGCCTTTCTCAAGAACTTAATCAGATTTTTTTTAAATTAATTTTCTTTATTGGCATCAATAAGAAAGATGTAATTGATAAAAATACAGGTTTATTTCACTTGTTTCATTTCATATTGTTCTCAGTTAAGTTTTATAAAAATATTGCTTTATCATGGTGATTAGACTGAATTAATTTAGTTGTCATGCAGCCATTGGTCAGATAGACAGTGTTATATCCATGAAAAGTAGAACAGATTACACCCATGGAGGAATGGCTAGACAATATATATCTATATCTGCCTCAAGGATCTTAGTGTTTTGGTACATTTTTAATTAAAATAATTAGTGTAGGAAATCACAAACTGTTAAGAGTTTTGTTGTGGCCACATAAATCAATCAAATCATCATTCTCTATTTTCTTTGCTCAAATCCCTGAGTTAATATTATACAGAAAGAGAATTCACTCATTGCAGAAGTATTACTTTACACCACTTGTCTCTGCTCTTACAGATACGGTATACATCACTTTGTCACTCTACCTGCCCTTCTGTTTCACCTCAGCAGGTGACAGGCTAATCATTTCATTTTTCCTTCCCGCTTATGAAATGTGGATATAGAGAAGAGTGGAGGATTTTGTTCAGTGCATCAGTGGCAGAAGCAGGGGAATAGCCTTTTCTCTCAGTCAGTAGTTAGACAAAATGCCCTTATTGAAGTAGTCTAGAGAACTGCTCTCCTCTCATGGGATCGCCAGCATGGCTCTGTAATAATTTTGGAAACACAGCAATATCAAATTGGATCATACCGAAATTATATCCTGCCTCCAAGGAGACTGAATACTGTCAGAAACTTCATACAGAGAGATAAGAAAAAGTCATCCTCAATGTGTGTGTTCACCAGCTGGAAATAACAGCACATCAATTTGAATTATTTCTGTGCCATCACTTGGAGTCTGGCCAAGAAGTATTATTTTGTGACCTATGCTGAATACATATGACATGCCAATTAAAAGAAGCAGAAGATAAAGGAGGAGGAAAGACTCCTATTACCATTCAGGTAACAGGAATGGTTACAGGAGGTTTTAATAAATAAGTTCCTTAACTCAAATAACAAAGTCCTATAACAAGTTTGAACTGAATATGTGTGAGGGCTGACTTTCTCTGCCTAGGTAAATTCAATGTTAATGAGAATAGCAGGAAGCCAACACAGAGCTGGTGACCTCAGGGAAAACTCAATTAAAATGAATTTAAAATGTGGGAAGCAAGAAATAATTCAAAAAAGACGAACCAGATCCTTAACTGAGGTGACTCACCATCATTAGACTGCAGGGTCTGGCTGGGCTGATGAATACACGCTGCAGATCAGGCTGCTGGCAGGAATCCAGAGGACACACAGTGGCACTCACTAGTGACTTAGGGGGTAGGTTGTTTCTTGGCCAGGGAAATCAAAGAAGAACTGGGAGCTATGACACAGCAACATGAGAACTGATCAGCCTACTTGTTTATCCAATACCTACGTAAGTCATGGTTGTAGAAGTGAGTGGTATTTAGTCCCTTGCAGATGGACACAGCCTGGCAAAAAAGTGACAAGGATGTTCCTCTTTCACATATTCTCTCCCACTTCTAACCAAGCCACAGCTTTCCCAAAATGAATTGGCTCAGCAACTGGTGTATTGGAAAATTACAGTGATCACGAGAATAGCATGCTGCTCTGAATTCATCCCGAAGCTGTATTTCCCTATGGATTGTGCCCAGGAAAGACTGGTGCTTGGCAGGAACAGAAGAGCCCTTCAGGTCTGACATCTTTTATTGAAAGATCTAATGATCCTCTCCTGAAGCAAGATTCACTGGGATAGTCAGATGTTCTATGTCACTTGTGATGGTCTTAGGGACTGCTAGCCTCATATGAGTGAAGAGAGGAGGCCTTTTGCTGTGGCAGCCACTCCATCAACAAGGAGACGATCCTTCCCCACTGCCAGGACAGCCCTGGGCAAAGGAGAGTGAAGGAGCTACCTTCCTGCCCAGCAGTCCCCAAAGCTGGTCTCCTTTGCTGGGATCAGTCTGACATTGCCAGTAAAGATGCAGCCTCACAGCTCCAATTTTATTTTAGGGAATAAGCCAATGGCCAACCAAGCCTAAGACCAAAAGGGCAGAACAAAATTTTCTGGCTGCTACAGCCTGACACCACCCTCAATCAATCCATCACACTCTGCCTGTAAATCACCCTCCTTGTCAGCAGTACTGTAGTTAATATTAGCTATTGCAAGGATTAGAAATTGTCACTTATAATTAAGTGCACATCACATTAATCAGCAGACTTTTCAAGAGCTGACTAGCAGCTAATCAGCTGCTGATTAGCTGATTAGCAGCTGATTAACAGAGCTAAAAGTCTGTTAGCAGACTTTTCAAGAGCTAAAGGAAAGTTAAGTGACATTGACAGATAGTTCCCTTTTACTAGGTACTACTACTTGCCTCTGGTGCTTGTACAGAGTCTGGCAAGCTTATACAGTTCTAAATTTATTAAATTAGTCCCCCTCCTAAATCCTCAGTTAAATGGAGCAGTAAAGCCCTTGTTGAAAGAATTTCATCCTAGTATCAAGAGGTTCAGTAGCCATATACCTTCTAAAAATCATATATATATATACGTTTTTTCAATTTATGTGGTTTGTACACAACCCATTTTACCTTTTCAGTTGCCCTCTAAAAATTTTTGGATTGCTGCACATTATTGTGGAACCCAGCTCACATCCTCTGACTGATATGTTGCCAGGTTAGAAGAGAAATATTCCTGTTTATGGATAATCATTCTTAATTCACTCAATTCTTACCATGTATTTTTAGATTCTAGTCTGTTCTTGGTCCGCAATGTCTGAACTTCATCTTTTTTCTTTCTTGTAAACTCCCAATAATACTTTTCTATGTGCCAATCCCAGCACTAAAGGTCTGTTTTTTATTTTGCTTTGGAAACACCTAATTAATAATTACCTGTGGTGTCAATAAAACCTGACTTTCACAAATTAAAATGTCACATCCTCCTCTGAGGCATCTTGTTGCTTTGTTTTGGAAAATGCAGCAAGACTTCTGAGGGATGGGTAGATAATTGTCCTTTTATTCATAATCAATTAAAAAAATCACACAGAATAAAGATTAAAACCTAAAGAAACAAACTGAAAGTAGAAGAGAAGCAAATACAAAGCAGAGTATAAAACCCCCCACTGTTTCTGTTCCCCTAGACGAACGAAATATCTGCCCCCTGAAAACAGAAGTAGTAGAGGTTTTGTCCAAAACTGTTTCTTTCCAAACATCCTGTTGTCCCATACGACTCATCCTTTGTGTGGTCAGGGGTAAAAAAGCATATGCAGAATTGCATCATTATGTGCAAGTTAGAATCACTCCTTGTGCTTAGCCAAGTGTGAGTAATTATAAATTCCAATAAGAGAGTGCACATAAGAGAGTAACTGTGAAGGAAGTCACCCTAAGCAATCCATTGTTCAAGAAAGACATTGGACACCAGTGTAGTATTTTAATAAAACCTGTGGTTTTTTTCATGAAAACCAGTTCTCCTGCATCAGGGTGGGAGTTACTACCCCAGAGATCAATGGAATTTCTTCCCATCCTGTGCTGGAATATTTAAGCAAACAAGTCTCTCCTGCTTTCTCTGGTGCAAGGCTTATCAAGATCATAATAGCCTTGGGCTTTATTTTTCTGCTAAAACATTCAGTTGACTTCCAAGGGAGTTACTCCCATCCTATGACAGAAAAACATCATCCCCAACAGTTTCTGTTGAGCAGGGAGTGGTGCTGTATTTCTCAGGAATGTCTAGGTTTAAAAGTCATCGGCACTGCTACTATCAGTCATCATTCTCAGTTTCCCACAGAAGAAGAACTCTTCCTCTCCAGGGGTCAGTGGCTCTTTTGCTCCATTCTTCACTGCAGTATGATTTAGGAAAATCCACTGTCAGGCTGGGTTCTTGCCTGGTCTCCCCCATGCTGGGGATCCCCTAGTCCTCAGGCCACTCCTCTGGACAGGATGCACCTCTCTAAAGAGCAGCAAGCTGCAAGCTTTGCTGACTCCACAGCCACAGATTTAAAGATAAATATTCTGCTGATTTCTTTTCACTAGCAGGTTGAGACTCGCATCCTTGGCAGTGGCTTTGGGCTTTACATTCTGACTGACACAGCACCTGCCTGTCTGCCTGGTTCACTTGCTAAAGCAAACAGGAGGGACTGCAGATACATGTGCTGAGTGTCTCCTGTCATCTTTCTAAACAGATCTACTCCCATCAAGCTCAGGTTTTTGTCTGTCAATAGAAACACCTAAATTTCCCTACAATGAAGGAGCACAGGGCACCTAGGTACCTTACCATGCCTTTCAGACCACTCAGAGAGCAGGGCATTCAAATATTGACAGAGATCCAGAAGGCTTTTACTGGCTTTTCCCTTTCATATTCAACCAAAACCAGTCTAAGTTTTCTGAGATAGAGCCACAGTTTATTCAGGAGCAAATACACCAAGCACCAGTGGTATATATGTTTCTGAAAGAAACAGCTGTGTACACATATACATACATGCACACAATCTTCACCCCCTAGTAAAGCATAAATAAAAGCACATGGTCAAGGCTTTGAAATATCTAATGGCAGGGATGAAGTAGAGGTGTATTATCTCTGGACCTAAATTATGTCAAACAGTGTCATGAGCAATCTAACCTAATTTTGCAGCTCTGGGAGACTGGTGGATGCAGAGATAAGCAACTAGAACAGGCATCAACAGCAAAATACTCTAACTAAACTATTGCCATATATGAAGCAAGAACCTGACTGCTCTCTCTTAATTCCTTTTCGTCTTTCCCAACTAAAGCCTCACCTGGGATTCAGTTTTGCTCTTTCTCCCTGAACTTGTGCCCCAAGGTGTCCAATTGAAGATGTCAGACATGCTTCCTGCCACCACCTGCGTTATCTCTGTGGCAAACATAGAGTATTGCCCTGTGTCAGACAATGTTATGGCCTTTACAAAGCCCCTGTTTCCTTCTTTCCTGTTTTCAGGGACCTAATCTTCAAACTGTCTTTTTCCCTCTGAATTTCACTTTGAGGTAACATGAAAGTCCCAGAATACTCTTGCTTTTCTTCTTTTACTTTCCGTCTCATTAATGGGCAGACTACTGCCACTGCCTTTCAAATCCTGAAAAAAAAAAAGTCAATCACACTTTTCCATGTATCTTGTCACTCGTGCAAAAAGTCCTTTTTTCAGTGCATTTACACATATAAAGCTGAATGTTAAAGCAAACAACAGAATACTAATTGGAATGTATCTTTTCACAGTACTATAATATGTCTTAATTAAATATCCAAAGAAAAGGAAGAAAACTTCAAATAAAACCTGAAGTACATCTGATGTGTTTAGGTAGTTACATCTGAAAATTAAGCCTCAGTCTTCTTCAAGTCACGTAACTAAAGCTGCTTTGTATTTCAGTCCTCCAAAGAACTAAATAATTCACTGGCTACTGTCCTGCAAAGTCATTTCCTCTCTTTGTTTTCCATACTTGAATTTTCATATCTTTTCCAACCTTTTGTGCATAGAGTGAGTCAAGTTTGGTAATTTTGCCCAGAATGGCCCTTTTTTTCCATAGATACAGTCTTTATTATCCTCCTTGACTCCATCTAACACAGATTCCTGTCAGTGCTCTCATAAATTATTCTTTTATGCAATTTTAGAACTAGTGACTAAATAGGATTAAATGACACAATTTGGGCTAAATTAGCAGGTACTGCTAAAGAACAGCAGTATCTATATCAAATTCTGAGTGTAGCTAACACACACATGGAAAACACAGGAAAAAACACTTGTTCATCAGTTTTAATTATCCTGCAGAGAAGCAAAATTCAGTGTGTTTCATATAATTGGTCCAGACAATTATGCCAGCACTCTTCTAAGAGTTCTTGTTTCTATCCAAATACCACGTGCCGTAGAAAGTTCTGCACATATGGTGCATCTCTACACAGTCTGTCAGCAGGGAGAACTACAGCTAATTTTTAAAATAATTTTGCTGCAGGACCCTTATCACGGTGATAAAGGGAGAGGAAATACTCCAGTAGCAGGTCTCAGACATTAAGTTTGGAAAGAACTATTCTCAGATTAGCTTTCAAGACAAATGACTGGAAATACTGTGATTTGTTGAATGCATCTCCAATAGCCCCAGTAAGAGCTAGATGATGAGCAATTCAAAATAGAGAGTGCAGCCAATGTACAAGCAAAGGCTTCTATTTTCAGGAAGGCACATTTTTAATATAGACCAAAAGAGACAGCAACAGAGAAAGAAACAATCTGTTCATGTCAAAACAGAGGGACTTTGTGACAGCCCAAATGAAAAGTCGAGGCAAGAGGAGAAAGCCTAGGATACAAATCATTATCTATCACTTCATTGTTTGTATTACTCAAAAAGCAAAGAAAGACAGTTTTGAATTTCTAGGGGGCTGGGACAGGAAACCCATAGTTTCCCATTTCCAGGGTAATTTAGTCAAGTTACATGCCAGCTGCCCTCTGCAGAGAAGGGAAAGTCCCTATTTAATAGAGTTGCTATTTTTTCTTCCAGAGCTTCTCCTGACCCAATGCGTCAGTGTTCTCCAGTCAGAAGACATTACAACCTCTTCTGTCACATAGAGCATCTGTGTCTGTAGCTTGCAGTTACAGTTACATTACAAACAGCTGGATGATGGCTGAGGATGACATCCCAGATCCAGTGAATCCCATGGGAATTTTCTCATTTGCTCCATCAGGGCCTAGAAATTACCCTGAGAGCTCTTAGTGCCAGGTGGCTTTTTAACAGCCTGGTTGCAGTCTTTGGCCTGTTCCTAAGAGGCAGACATTTGTCATCTCTGACTACCATCAGAGCTGCCGCCTTAGCAGGCAGAAGGCTGACCGCTTCCTAGAGGAGTCTGTTCAGAACAGAGCTGGCACACACTAGAAGACTATTAGCACCCTTTCTCATGCTATTTCCTTGATTTAGAAACACTTACTTACAATGAATCCAGCAAGTTTCACAAGTAGTAGAATGCTGACTAAATTTAACTGCTGTTTTCTTTGGGTTTTGGTTTTGGGGGTTGTTTTTTCAAATTAACCTCCACCAATGAATCAACAGCAAAACCTTCCACTAGTTAATCCTATGATGGGGAGTCACTGGCCTCTTGTTATATGTCTGGGCTGAAGTTCACCACTGCCACTACATGTTAAAAGCCTCGTATCCCAGGATCACAGAATGGCTGAGGCTGGAAGGCACCTCTTAAAATCATGTAATCCAACCCCCTTGCTCAGGCAGGATGAGCCAGAACAGATTGCCAGTTGGGATTTAGTATCTCCTGCAGGAAAAAAGGATTCTGAGCATCTCAGTATAAATCCCATAGTGTATCTAGACACCTACTTTTGCATTAGATATCTAGTCACCCTTTTCTAGCCTGTGGGAGAAATAGGCCCATTCTGGCTTGGATTCACCTCCTCTGAAGAACCTCCTCTGTAGAAATCAAAGGTGTTGACAGTGTGAAATTAGTTTATCCAGATGAGATACTGACCTTTTTGGGGCCTGTCCTTTTTTTAAAACAATTTGTAAGAATGATAAGAACATGATTAATAGTTAAAGCTGTAACCTTCTTCATAGGTTAATTATATGGATAAACATGAGACTTTGGGCTAATATTATTGCCCTGAAAGATGCCACTTCAGTTTTCGGAGCTCTGATATTCATTCTGCTACTGTAATTAGATTCCCAGAAGTGCTGTCTACTGATAGCGCCAAGAAAATGCCCAGTGCCAATTAGGCCAAATTCAGACCAAATATAATCATGTGTAATGCCTTTGGAGAGGAACTCTGTCTGAATTTGTCCCAGCTGCCCTAAAGAACGTAAAACAATCCAAAACCAAAATAAAGTGAAATGGTTTTCTGACTTTTCCTCATCTTCTCCGTTCATAGTTCTTACCCAAATTAATTTTTTTAACACATGTTCCAATAATGCTGATAACATAATTGACACCCTATGCCACATGGCTTGATGCAGTTTGGGCTACTGGGGCTTTGGCCACCTGGAAAGGAAAAAAAACGTTTAGAAAAAGAACAACCACTGCATTGCTGACATGCAGTAGCAGGTACTATTAATTATGAATTAATCATTCCCAAAATTTTCCATTGACTGGAACTTGATGGTTGGCAGTCATGCTAAAAAATTTACATTTGGCAGTCCCTGATGTGGTCACAATCAGGGACTGATTGTGAGCTCTCAACATGCGGGTAAAGTGATATCATATAGAAGAGCATCAGTGATCAGCAGTAGTGCCAGGTCTCCCCTCCCCAGTCAGACCCCATTCTGTAGCCCCCAGCAAGGTGAACCAGGACAGGACTGTGTCGGCCACAGCCTGGCCATCACCCTGCACCACCACAGACCCTGAGCAGTGGAGGCAGTGAGGTGGGAGGCTGGGCTAATTCCATTATTTCATTTTTTAATCTTAAATCCCAAAGTTACATTACACAGCAAAATGTACTGCAGATTAAATGAACCTTTTTTGCTGTCTTTGAGCATAAGTAGGAAAGCCATTATGAATTTTTTAATATATATTCCCTCTTTAAACCTTTAATACCAGTGACGAGATCAAAACTTTTTGTAAAATACAAATATGAAAAATAGGATTTTATTACCATCTGTGTCTGAGTATTGACAGTCACTGGTTTGTTCCAGATATCTGACATGGGAATTAAAATTACCTGGGTCCTGAGCTTCATCTTGGCAACCCTGAAAGCCTACTAATTTCAGCAGTTCTGCATGGGTACAGATTACTCTTATTCATTCATGCTGAACTGCAATATTTTTACCACTCCAAAGAGTTACTCCTGATAAATGAGTCAATAGTATTTGTTGTTAGTTTGAGACAGTGTGAATGACAGTGGAATAATAATTGCTTGTTCATTGAGCCTTCTTCTCCAGCTATCTTTCTTAGCTGAGAAAGTAAAATACAATACAACAAAAACCAAAATACAATAAAATAACAATAGAGAGGAGGTAAACCTTTTAGAAAGCAGAGGAAGGTCTTGAGCTCAGAAGGAGTAAAGAACAGGAAGAACAATTGCCTAAAATCCCTGAAGAAAAATGTTAACACTAAATTTTAGTCAAATTATGATAGAATTTGAAACGACAGAAAATTTTTAAAGTTGCTATAACTACTGGAAGATTTTTACCCAGATTTTGTGAGGCAAAAATCAATTTGAAATCCCGAGTGCAATGATAAGGTCTTATAAATTACAGGTTTACTTGGGGAATTATTGATGTTCTGAGTTTAGAAGATACTCACACCATTTCAGCAATATGCTGGAAATCATGTCTGCTTTTGAATACTGATAAGTGATATGAGATATTTAATCTGATTTTCCAAGCACAGTAGGTAGATATACAGATTTAGTGAAATTGAAAATAATTTCTTTACAGCATTTCTACTTTCCCATTCAAAATCATTATTTAGTTTTAAAATTTTATGCCACTAAATGCAGGCAATGGGAGTCCAATGGAGATTTTAATTCTAAGACACTATCTCTCACTTCTGGGTAAAGGTTGCTGTGCTACGCTGATTTAATTTTCAGTGAAGATGAAACTCCTGAAGTATCCTGTTCCACTTAAAAAATTACACTGTTACTAGTTGACTCAATAATCTACAGTTTTGCAGCCATTTCAAGCTAGGTAAATTCTTTAAATGTTCAGAATTATCTTATGAAACATATTCATGTAGCAATTACTACTGGAAAGCTATGAAGTTTCAACAGTCTCAGATGTACTCTGGCAGTTGATTTGAAATTATCATCCTGAAATTATCATTAGGCCACCAATCAAGTCAATGTAGAAAGATTATTTCCAAGGAACCTGGTGGTTTTGAGAGGAGTTAAGAAATTTCTCTGGTTTGAACTTTTGGAGTGCTTTTCTAGACACAGTCTGTACTCCCTGAAGTGCCTTTTCTCCCCTTATTCGTTTTTCTCATGGATTTTGAAATGAAAGTAGGTGATGTTTTATGTAGCTGCTTTATGTAATATAATCATAACTAAAATATTTTACAAAGCGTTATGAAAGCTCATAGACTGCAAAACAAAGAAAAGCTTTCCACAGGATTCCAAAGGAGCCAGGCACCACGGGCTGACCAAAATGCAACAGAAGCAGGCACTTGTTACCTTGAAGTTTCTTATTATAAACACATATAGCTCACTAGAAGTATATCTTAGTACAGAGATTACAGGTCCTGTTGCCATGCTTTGCCTCTTTCAGCTCTGCCATTCAGATCACTCTTGTTCCACTTTGACCCAGTGTCCCACCTGTGCCTTTTTTTCCTATGTCTCCTCCTTCGTGTCTCAGCATCATTTTAAATTCAGTGTGTTGAAGAGCAGCATCATGAGCCAAAGCCTGACCTCATAGAAGTGGATGGTCACTTTGCAACTGCCTTTTAAGGATCCATTTTGGTCCTGACTTCACTTCCTATTGTTTCTCCAGTATGAAAAAAGAAATATTTTTATCATTGTCTCTTTGAGAGTATGACGAGCAATCATTTGTGCCACAGGCATTGTATTTATAGTCATAAACACAAACTCAGACTTCAGCTGCAGCCAAGCAATTTTCAATAGTGTTGCCTTCCTGTGCAAAATTTCATCTATCTTTCCAAGTTTCTTCCTCCACTGACTTTTCTATCACAGTCAACAATTCCTCCTTTTACTTTGGCTTCTAGTTTTGATCCCACTTTAAAAACAACAAATCCAAATGTGTTGGATTAAAATTTTTCATGGAAAATGTTTTTTTCCTAGCATATTTTTTCATTTAATGTGAAATGCTTCTTTTCGCAGTTGAAAGGTTATAAAGATATCTGATTCAATTTTTAAAGACAACCCCCTCCATTTAGAATAAGATAAAACAAAAAAGAGAATATATTTGATTTATACACTTTGGAACAAGAAAAAACCCCACATTCTCTTTAGTTTTTCAAATCAGATTTTCATATTTAGATATTGCCTATGCTTTAGGCTTCTCTGTCTTCCTTCTTCCTTCATATGCAGATAAAGCTCTGTCACTTAGTCTTCTTGTGTAAAATTGTTCTTCCCTCCCCTCTCTACCATGTAAAATACAGTAAAAACAGAAGCCCCTTTTACAAGCCAGGTGTTTCCCTGACTCCTTCTGTTCTTGCCCCACCACATCAGACTTGGTTCCTCTCATTTCCCCTGTTCACTTATCTCTTAGTATTTTGGGGGCAGTTTGAGTGATGTTTTGCTAGTAGCAGTATAGAAAATGAAATGCAAAACTTTCTAGCAAAGTGACAGCAGCAAAGACACATTTATAGTTTGCATGAAATTTTCACTGCAGGCATCTAAACTTACATCATAATAGTATAAAGTGTGCAATGAAATTATACACACACACTGCTGATAAACCAAATGAGGGTATGCTGAACATATCCCACTGGAGTGAGATACACTACACAGGAGTCCTTAGTGTCTGAGGAAGAAATTTTACAGCCAAGCCAACTGAAACCTGCACTTCAGCTTTGTGATTTTCTCTCTTCTCTTTGCTACTCTCTCCATCCATTCTGCAGTACGTATACATTTGTTGTGATGTCATGGCTGAACACCTGCCCCACGCAGCGTGCCAAAAAGGACTCTCAGGGTTCAATCACAGCTGGCAACTAAGCCCCACCCAGCTACTTGCTCAGTCCCCTCACAGTGGGATGCGGGAGAGAATCAGAAGGGTAAAAGTGGGAAAACTTGTGGTTTGAGATAAAGACAGTTTAA